>NW_026136713.1:16566210-17146210 GCF_905237075.1 Dicentrarchus labrax
TAAATGTTACTCAAAAATTAGTAAATTTGTTCAGCTGTTAATATGTCTTTGGTCTATTTGCAGTTATTTACAGCACCAGGACTTTGTACAGTAGCTTATCGAAGAATGATATGATATTGTTTCATATCTTAGTAGGACCACCCTAATGTTTTCTGATAGGCTCCCATTTTATTAAACTATTGATGCTGGTTTGTGTTAAAAAAAACTCAAACATGTTCACCGGTCTTAATTTATTCAGTATAATACAGTGTCCACAGCAGCAGTTCCATTAGCGCACCATACAGAGTCAGGTTCACCAACTATTTACCCTGTTCTGCTGGGGCTTTTTTCGGCGCTGTTAAGCTACTGTCAATAGAGCTTCCTACACATTTTCTTATTAAAAGCCTTCTAGCGATTCAAAGGGCAAACTCCCCTGCAGATGTTTATTTGAAAGATCTGCAGGAAATTTGGAGTTTTTATTCACAGCACTTTAAAATTGTTACAGTGGAAGCAAGAAGTTAAAGGACCAGTGTGTGGGTTTTAGTGGCATCTAGCGGTAAAGTTAGAGATTGCTACCATCTGAATACCGCTCACCTTCCAAGAGTGTAGGAGAAACTACGGTGGTCACAAAACTCGCAAAAAATGCAAATCCATGGAAGAGGACCCCGTCCCTCTGTAGATAAAAACTGTTAATTCTAAAAAATACACTACTCTTATTTTCAGGTGATTATACAGTAATAAAAACAAGTTCTACAACAAAGTAGCAGATTAGTGGGTATGAGATGAAATACACATTATGCTGAATATATTATATAAGTTAAGAGAGTGCAGGTAGTGTTTTTTTTTATCTGACGTTTATTAGTTAGTGGTGGCCACACTCTTGACTTTCCTTTAAGACTAGGCCATTATTTTTGCTTTTATCACAGAATTTAGAGTATGTGGGATTGAAAATAAACTATGGTGTCCTTGTTCATATAATGACGGAACATGTCACCCATTGCACAAGTTTGGCTTATTGATGTTTTAAAACTGTAAAACATGTTCTATTGCACAGAGGAATAAAATGTATTTCACTACACAGGCAATACTTGTCAGTCATTGTTGGTTTCAGTCTTTTCTGCCATTTGTTGACAAAAAGAAAAATATAGAACATTACCATCCTTTAACTGTAACCTTTCCATATAATCTTCCCCGCTCCAGCTATCTTTACACTTCTAACTCTGTCATTTGTTTCTCTCTCTGTCTCTGTATCTTCTCTCTCCCTGTTGCTTTCTCTCTGCCTCTGTTTATCACTCTCTCTCCCTCTGTCCTTCTTTGTAAAATTAATGTAGTTGTACCTGTCTCATTGTGTAGAAACAGCTGATATGATATCACGTCCTATGATTTATTTAGGCTCATCATTTATTCATTTGTTCCTCTCATCTTTGCTCATTTGCTGGTGATATGATATTCTCAGTTTGAAAAAAGTTAGACAGCAAGTTTTGGCAAGAGTTGTAAAAAGTGAATTTCACTGTGGGGTACAGAGTGTTAGATTTAACAAAGGATCAAACAAACACATAACACATGCCCGCATGCATTACCGCACAGGGCCATCACTGCAAATTATGCCAGAAAAAAGCAGTTGGTTCTGGATCGTCTTTCTAATCCATTTGAAGTCTGGAGCTGCCATACCTCCTCCAGCTGCAATGAGGGAGGCAGTGGGATGGGGGGGGGGGGTGTAACTGTCAGTGCATCATCAGACAGACACTCACTGACTTTATTCTACCTGGCTGTCAT
The DNA here is from genome assembly GCF_905237075.1 of Dicentrarchus labrax. Taxonomy (NCBI): domain Eukaryota; kingdom Metazoa; phylum Chordata; class Actinopteri; family Moronidae; genus Dicentrarchus; species Dicentrarchus labrax. Next base: position 16,567,966 of record NW_026136713.1, read on the forward strand.
TACATTAGCCACACAGCTCTCCATCTCTGCATGGAGATAGCTGTGCTTTCCACCCTCATTCTATAAACCCCTAATGCTCTCTTTCCTAATCTTCCGTTTTCACGATTGTTTTCACGGCCTGTTCAGAGCGAGTGAGGTGACGTTGGGGGGATTTTCTACAATTCCTGGGTTGCCGTGGTAGCCAGGCTCAGGTGGTGCTTGAGTAAATTGAAACAGCGTGAGGGATAAGCTGGAGTGTGTATGTGTGTGTATGTGTGTGTGTGTGTGTGTGTGTGTGCAAGAGAAAGAGAGGGAAAGGGAGACAGGGGCTGCTTGAGGATTTGCTGAATCTGTGCACTAGCTGAGATAAGAGAGCGTAGCCCCACTCACGGTAGGTTACTGCGGTCTCCCAGCTAATATACTGCAGCACTTTGTGTGTGTTTGCATGTGTGTACTACTGAATATGTGGGTGTAATCTGTGTTTGTCCTGTTGCAGATTCGTGCCCCGTGTTGTGCAGCGGTAACGGCGTGTATGAGAAAGGAAGGTGTGTGTGCCTGGCAGGGTGGAAGGGGGCAGAGTGTAATGTGGAGGAAGGTCAGTGTATCGACCCCACCTGCTCCAACCATGGCTCCTGCATTCAAGGGATCTGCATATGTAGTCCAGCCTACAAGGGGGTTAACTGTGAACAAGGTAAGTAAAGTTGTACACTTTCAAAAGCAGACACTCATAATTTCACATCTGCACAACAAATATGGCTTATACATATTTAAATGAAAGTAACAGATAGACAGACTTCAGGAATTGGTGATGACCAAAACGGAGCTAAAATAAGAGTGAATATTAGACTTAATTAAATGGACAGAAACATGACTTTTCTAATGTTGCATTGCGTATGCTGGATGTGTAAATAGGCAATTGTTTGCAAACATGATACTACACTTTATGAAGTTTTGATATTCAAGTGTTGTGTTTTATGCTTTTTCAAGTGCCTCCAAGTGTACAATAATCAATTCATGTATCTTTAATGATGAATTTGAACTTTGAACCTAATTGATGCAATTTTAAATAATTGGGTTCCAATAAATTTCATATCATGTAAATTAACTGCTTCTCTTCACTTTTCATGGTGGGCAGATTTAGCAAAATGTTAACAAATGTAGGCTGCCAAACATTTCAGTTAAGGTAGTGCAGAGCTAATTCACTGAGTCCATGGCAACGTTATCTTTATCACCCAATGAATGCTGATAACTGATGGCAAGAACTTTAAAGATTTTCACCCCAAATGGAAGGAATAAAAATGAATACATAATATTTTTTTTTTTTTTTTGTTATATGATTTACAGTACAATACTGTTTTCTGACAGTATTAGATATAGAAGTGGTGCATGGTTCTTATAGGCTTATCACTAGAACATTGAAACTCTATTCTATCCATTCCTATACAGATGTTTATGTTAAAAACAAAGATATTGTAGCCAAGATATAAGCAAACAGAGTAAAAAGTGGTCTCAGGTTGAATGGAGCTATCACTTATTCAGGCAGCTCAGATAACTGAGGCACCTCACATTTGTACAGGAAACCAGCCATGGGCCTTTGACATATCCCCCACTTAGAGCTGTCTATTGTAAAACCACCCAATAAATTAGCAAAAACAAACAAAGCTGTGATATTTAAAACAATTATGATGTTACACTTGATCATTACCTGATGGCACAGCTGTCCCAAAGACCGCCCTGCTGTTGCCTCCAGTATCTCGGCCTGTAGAGACTGAATCAGGTGTTTGACCTTGAGCAGCGGGGCTGAGTTGAGCTGAGCCGAACTGTGCTGAGCTTTGGCTTGGCGCTCGGAGCTGTAATTACACACACTAACACAGCGTAGCACAGACCACCATGACACACACACACACACACACACACAAACCAACCCATTTCACCCCTTATCAAAGCCTCAGTTCTAAGTGTCCTATGAAGTGTAATGTTGTGGAACAGATACAGGGATTGTAGCTAGGGTGGTTAACTCCTGGATGGGATGCAAAGAACACTGCTTTCATACTCGGTGAACTGATGATTATAATGAGGCAGCACCCCCCCCCCTTCACTCCCTCCCCTCACCTCTGACTCACTCTTGCTTTTTATTTGTCCTCTCTCTCCCTGCAGTTGACTGCATAGACCCTCAGTGTGGCGGGCACGGCGTGTGTGTGCGCGGGGAGTGCGTGTGCTCGGCAGGCTGGGCAGGAGTGAGCTGTGATGACCCGCTGCCAGCCTGTCAGGAGCAGTGTTCAGGACATGGCACCTATCTCCCTGAGTCAGACACCTGCGCCTGCCAGCCCAACTGGACGGGACCAGACTGCTACACTGGTAAGACCTGAGGATTATTGTTCACCCACAGAAAAAAAAAGAAAATTGTAACTGCACATCACTAGTTTGCCAGTGTTCTTGTAGCGTGCATGGTCTTGCCAGATACTATTTTCTGGGGATTTGATAGACATGAGAGAGAAATATGGATTGGAGCCACTCTGTGAAATGGGTCTGTGGGTGTATGTGTGTGTGTGTGTGTGTGTGTGTGTGTGTGTGTGTGTGTGTGTGTGTGTGTGTGTGTGTTTGCATGTGTGTTTTTGCACTCTCTTCATGCTGGTCGTAAATGAGATTTCCACTCATGACTCTCTGACGGAAGCACTCTCTGTCTGCAACCCCCCGCCCCCACCACCACTATCACCACTATTGCCTTTACTGTGCATTTATAGTGTAACACACATACTCATGCAGACATGCACATATGCTCATGGACACACAGACACACACACCTTCCCTTCAGCTAAATGAGGGGGAAAAAAGGCAGGCGAGAAAAAAGAAAAGACCTCCATTCTTATTTTGCTGCAAGGCCTTTTGGAGACTGCTACTCCGAGGAACATTCCAGCTTGGCATTTAAAAGCTTGCTGATGTGTATTACATACCTGTTTACTTGTACGCTATATATTAGTTAGTCTGTGGTTTTTAAATATGGTTCTAAAAGATTTCTTATATCTACAACTGCCTTTCATCTTTCATTTGCTCTCAGTAAACACTGCCTGCTTAAATAGACAGCAATTCCATACTGATTGTAAAGAAAACGCATTGAGTTAGCCATTGTAATGACAAAAGTAAAGCATATGTGCTTTAGTGTGTGCAATATAAAATGCAGTACTCTGCGGTGCATAGTGAGAGAAATGTCCTTGTCCTTGCAGTGTAAACTGACATAGCCATTATAGCACTGACGTTTCCACCACACTAACTTAACGCTGGTGTTGGGAAGGATACGCTTTACCATGCACACCAATGATTTGCAAGCAATTGGCATTAGCTGCTTCTCTCAGGTGTGTGCATGTCTTATTATAGTGATATAGCCCGTGATAATGATAGACCGTGGCTGAATATCTGAGATATGAGTGGCCTCTCTCTACCTACCGGGCTTTTAATCAAAAGGACCCAGCAATTCTACGTCCTGGCCTTGTTGAAGCATAGCTAAGCTAATGTAATTCTAATAGAGAGCTGAAAAACTCTCCAACTTTAATCCACTTTTTCCTCCCTCTCCATGCTATGTATATTTAAATTGAAATAACTTTTTACTGCAGCTGGATAAGTAGTCTTTGTGTGCCTCCAGCACTTTGCTCTCTTTACTGATGGATGAGGCTTTGCTTCTGCAGAGAAAGAGGAAGTTGGATGGTGAGGAGCACAGAGAAAAGGAAATAGACAAAAAGAGGAGGGAATCATTTTAAAGGGATGTTGCAAGAGAGAGGTAGGAAAAGGGATACTGAAAAGAGAAAGCTGACAGAGACAAAGAAGGGGAGATGAACGAAAGGAAAGGGTATTAACATCCTCACCAAATATGATCAAATGTCAGAAAAGAATAATAGAGCTGAATTGGAGTCCCTGTAGTTTAAATATGCGGTGCAAATACGAATCATTTGGCTGTTATTATGAGTCTATTCACTCTTCCCCTCCTCCAGGGAGCTCAGCTATTAGAGGTGGGAAGATTGTGTATTGTGAGAAAGTAGACCTTTTCGTCTCTGAGGTTATCCTCTTCTATCGCTTGTTTTTTTCTCTCACCTATATCCGATGGTTCACCCCCAACTCTGAATTTTTTAGAACTTTTTTCCTCTCTCCCTGTCCCTTGAGCCTCTTTTACCTTTTCTTTTCTTCCAACGCTCAATTCCTCCATTTGTTCCCCTGCCTCTCATTCTCTCTTTCTCTCACACTTACATGCTTTTTTCTCACGCGTATCCCCACCCACCTGTTTCGGCAGAGCTGTGCCCAGTGCCATGTGGCAGCCATGGTGTTTGCTCAGAGGGCCAGTGCCAGTGCGAGGAGGGTTGGATTGGCGCTGCATGTGACCAGAGAGCGTGCCATCCTCGCTGCGAAGAACACGGCCAGTGCCACGACGGGACCTGCATCTGCCAGCCTGGCTGGGAGGGAGAGCACTGTAACATTGGTGAGCTGTGTGTGTGCATGTGGGAGCGTTTAATTATTCCTTGTGATATTTTGATTACTATGATTAATAGGATTTTTAAAAAGGTGTTGCTGGCGTTGGGATAATTTCCATTTACAACTGCTTTCTCTTACACAATTCTCACTTTTTCTCCTCCACAGTTACTCATGATTTGGATGTCGTTGTGAAAGGTAATTTATCTTTATTTAAGATTTAAATCTCATATTGTGCTCCTCCAACATGCTCACGAATGCCAAAAATGTGTGTGTGTGTGTGTGTGTGTGTGTGTGTGTGTGTGTGTGTGTGTGTGTGTGGGGGCACACCTTTTCAGATGGCTGCCCAGGGTTGTGCAGTGGGCATGGGCGCTGTACCCTGGAGCAGAGTGGCTGGCGCTGTGTCTGCCAAACTGGATGGAGTGGGCCTGGATGCAGCGTTGTCATGGAAACTGACTGCAGTGATGGAACAGACAACGACGGAGGTGACATTCTAACATCATCTATCATTTTCTATCTCTTTTTCTCTTCTTACCTCTTTTATTTCTGTCTGTCTGGCAGATTGTCCATTCCATTCCATTACTTCTCCTCCTGTTTCTCCTGCCGAAAAATCTGCCTCATTGTTCCTCCCCTTCATCCCTGTGTGCCGTCCCAGTCCTGCTGAGACTCCTGTAGAGTCCTGCTGGTCATTATTATATTGAATATGTATTTGTATGTGTGTATGTGTATGTGTGTGTGTGTGTGTGTGTGTGTGTGTGTGTGTGTGTGTGTGCAAGTGTGTATGTCTGTTTTTCTCTTATCACAGCTAAATGTCTAATATGCATACCACCTGCTAGGATAAAAGGCACTTCACAAGTCTAAATACAGCAAGCCATGCAGAATAGATTTCAGTTTCTTTGGTTATGAGGTGTTTGGTGACAGGTGAGAGGTGTGTGTCGCTCAGTCTTGTAGCTGTTTTTTCTGTCCTACCGAGAAGAGACAAGAAGGAAACATTTCAGCAGTAGCGGGAGCTCTGCTCATTACAATAATTTCAGTCTCATCTACGGCTATTGTCCAATACATAACAAGTTTTAAAAATTTTGTGCAGTCTCAACTGTGCCCATTCACTTCACTGCAACTCCATCGAATATGCATTTTGGACATGCCCGTTAACGCGGTACTATAATCCATCATTGCAAACACGGTTGTGTTGTTTTTGTTTGTTGTGTTTTTTTCATGTGCTTCTAAATTTTTTGATTAGTGGCGTTTGAATCAGTGCACGCAGCAGCGGGAAACCTCAAACACACACATACTTTTTTGTAGTCTTTTTTTTCAGGTGGTGCGGGGTGCTGATAGCTGTAATGTAACCTTTTTTCCTGCACATTGTTTACCAAAGCTGCATGACTGACTGAGCCAACACTTCAAAAAGTCAGTGTAGATGGCAGCTCAAAACATGAATTACAGTACCTTACCCTGGATTATAACCTCAGAGCCATACAATAAAAAATGTCTTGTGTACTATAAAATAGGGGCTGAATGAAAGAAACGACTCACAGCAGGACATAGCATGCCAACAGTGTAGGCACGGATGTTTTTTGTTTCGTATTAATGGATTATTTTCTATCTCATTGTTCTGATTATGTGTTGTTATTAACGGCTGTTTCAAACAGGAGGGAAATAAGGGTCATTAATATTATGAGCTTGTGAAATGATCTTCACAAATAATTTCACAGCCTGCAATTGTATATCACCTTTGTGCACATGTGAAGAAAAGAATCTGAATATGTGGGGGGGCAGTAGCTCAGTGTAGCTTGGGAACCGGAGGGTCGCTGGTTTCAGTTTCAGCGTGTTAGAAGCATTTTGAACCGGTTTTTACAACTGTGCCGACCAGCCAATCACCACTGACATCAAATCAGACAAATGGTAAACATTATGTATAACTGTCAATAGCTGTGGCCAGACACATTATGTTTTTTAAGTTGTCCGTCCGTCCATCCGTACGCACATACTTCCATCCCATTCTTGTGAATGCGATATCTCAGGAACGTCTCTGGGACATTTCTTCAAACCACTTGGAGGATGAACTGATGAGATTTTGGTGGTCAAAAGCACCACATTTTTATAGCTATACTAGAATCCATCTTGACATAGTAATCAAGTACATGTGTACTTGTTTAGCCAATACATTTGATAATCCCTCATTAATCAGTTCAAAAATGTACATTCACTAGAATCAAACATATATCGTAAGTATAGTTATAACTTCCTTTTAGCCAAAAAAATACACTTAATACCTTTAATTAAATTCAGTTAAAGCCTTCACTACTGTATCAGTCTGGTCAGATATGGATGTAAACTGCAACTTGGCTGGTTGGCAGAGGCATACAACTGTGGGGCGGTAATTCTAGTTTTGCTGTTGGTTTGTAAAACAAACAGCCAGCGGGGGTGCTGATACAGTGGACTGAGAGCTGTAGCTGCCTCGGTAAACACACCGACCTCTTCGGCTGTCATGGTCCCTCCTGACCAGCCTGCTGGTCATTCTTCCTCCGCAGCTTTGTCAAGTCTATAAAAAATAATCCTATGTTATCTGAGGATCTGACGATCTCAGCTTGGACTTGGAATAAAATAATGGAAGGATGCAGAGTTTAAAAGAATGATTCAACATTAAGAAAATATACTTTCTTGCATAGAATAAGATGAGACGATAGATTCAATTCTCTGTCTGCCTGTAAGTAGCACTAAGTTCCTGGAGTCTTGCTGATTCCAGGCAGCCACTGCACTCGGCCAAGAAATAGTCATGTAGGGCCCCTATAAAACCACAAATTGTCATTGTGGTTTTTGTATGGATTTAACAAGTTAGCTATTTAATCAGTGAGCCTGAGAGGTCCTTGTAGGCAGATTTTGTTACATTTGAACAGAGCCAGGCTAGCCATTTCCCCCTGATTCCAGTCTTCATGCTATGCTAACCTAACTGGCTGCTGGCTGCAGCCTTAAATTGAACAGACAGATATGAGAGCAGCATCAATCTTCTCATCTAATTTTCTGCAAGAAAGCAAGTAGGCATATTTCCCAAAATGTCCGATTACTCCTTTAAGAGACTTTGGCATTGGCTGGCAGGAAGGGTCTAACAAAACGCTATTGGTTGGATTATGGGAAGTGTAGGATCAAGTGTTTATGTAGCTTGACCCTTATTTGAACTAAAAGTCAGGATACCTAAGCCTCTGCTGCTTGAATATACTATTAAACAAACTACCCTACATTATAGTTGTGCAATACTAAATTGCTGGACTACTGCTTACATATGCCTTGATTTGATTTAATATCACGTTTTCTCTGTACGAGTGCGTAGGCATAGGTAGAGGTTAAGGTAGTGAGTGGGTGGAGGAAGGGACAGGTTTCTCTCTACATTACACTCAAACAAAAAAATATATACAGTACAGTATGGCACTAAAAGGAATATACATACTGTATGGCATCATATGGTATTATAATGCCATATGAATATTGATGAGCTTCCTCAAGTGTCTGTACTGCAGGTATGAAACTGTTCAGCTCGGGGGATGATTATGCTGGGAAAAGACTCACTAACAAAGCCTTATGGATACCATTTACTCTTTTCTTATCTTTCTATCATTCAACCTCTCTGCACAGCTTTTCAAATACCATAATTTTCTTCCACACAATTCAGCCATCTCCCTTAATTGGCAGATATACTGTAGGCTCTCATAGCCTTCTCTCACAGCAATCTTTTTGTCTCTAAAGATAGACAGAGATGGAAAGATGCTATCACAAGTAATCAAGAAATAAAGAGGAACTTTGAAGAGTTTCAATTATTCCGCCTGGATGGGAGACAGGAGTGCATGTATTGTTCTTCCTCTTAAAAAAAATGCATTTTTCTACACACTAGGCAGTGAAATCACATGCACATTCATATTTATATTATTATATATTACACATGTTCAAAAGCTACATTTCCTTTTTGTCCCTTTCTTGTGTGTAATGGTTAGCAACCATTCCTGCATAATAAGCAGGACACCTGTGTGTTCTTTTAGTGACAATGATATTAGAAATTCAATTAATAGTGTGCTTTAAAGCTGAAGTTGTGAATCTTATGGAAATCGACCATTGTACTATGTTCCCTTACTAGGAGGAGGTTATAATAGAATATTGTTGGCCTTTAGCTCTCTGCTCTGTGGTCAGATGCATTTAAATGTCAGCACTGTTTCCTGCCTTTTCAGAAACCGGCTTGAAATAGGAAACACAAATGCCAGCCTGGCTCCTATTACCTGCTGCCTTGCTTTGTATCTCAGTGTTTACGCCGGACTTCTATTTTTTTTACATTCAAATAATGCTAGTGATTCAGGTCTGATTTATAGCAATAGACACTGTAATTTTATGCTGATGGCTCCTAATGAATCTCATTTGATTGATACTCAGCATAATGATGATACATGTGCAGTTCATTGTTGTAGATTAGATTACTCCAGTAGATTTTTTCGTCAGCCCGCAGTGTAAAAAATTATTTCTTTGGCAGTTCTGAGGTTTTATGGTGTCTTCTTCATGTCTTTTCACTGCGGATATATACAGTACCTTGGCCTTTAAAATAGAAATTTGTTCTCAGCACCGTAGTCATTTAAATCTATTAAATCTTTTCCTAACTATACATAATAAAAATGGTAATGTCTCACCTATATTAACTGCGTAACTTCAAGGACCCTCTTAACAATCAACTCCTCATATGAAGCTGTTTGTGTGTGAATGTGTTTTTATTTAATACATTTTGAAACTCCTGTCTTTTTCAGATGGCCTGATGGACTGCGTAGATCCAGACTGTTGCGAGCAGCTGAGTTGTGGCTCCGACCCTCTGTGTCACGGCTCGGCTGACCCCTTGGCCCTGTTGCAGCAGAGCCCACTGACCCCCACCACGCCCCCCTCCCCCGCCAGCACACACACTCACAGCTTCTACCGCCGCATACGCTTCCTTCTTGGCAAAGCGGCCACACACACTCTCCCTGGAGAGGTGCCCTTTGATACCAGGTATGCACTTGTTTACTCTTTGTGAGCCTTGGTCTGCGTGTGCATGCGAATACCTTCATGTATTTGTTTTGTATGTCTGTGTCCTTGAGTTGTCCTATTGTATGGTATGTTGAAAGACATGAGGAGTGGATAATCCGTGTTAATGCATTAAATTGTCTATTACCCATTATTTGTTTAATGAGAGCATGTGAGTTTGCATGTGAATGAGGCTGCTCATGTGTTCACGTGCCTATGCACACATCTTAGTGATCTGTGTTCCCCTGGAGACTAGCAGTCACACGGCAGTGCATTGACCTATCGGTGTCATACTACAACTGCAGAGTATTTGTTTGTCACATATTAATGCTTAATGTATCATTCAGTTACACCAGTCGTGAAGGTGTCACCATTAATTTTTCAGTGGCCTCTCACTGCCATCTAAGAGAGGAAATACATCTCACCGACATGATGATGACCTAGAAAGTTTGGTTTGGAAAACAAGAAGTGATGCCTCTCTGAGTGCATTTTTCCCTGGTCCACTTGTAGAATAAACAAATAAATTAATTATGTGGCTGTTTTTTCAGAGGGGAAATCGATGGTAGCTTTCAGGACAGGAGTAACAAACGGGGCAATGCAGCCACCCGGGGAAACCTCACCATCCCTCATTTATCCCTCTTCTGGAGTAATAGATAGGCTCCATCACTGAACGTGTGTGTGTGTGTGTGATTGTGTGTGTGTGTGTGTGTGTGTGTGCGCATATGTTTGTGCAACACATGTGTCTGTCTGAATCTGTCTTCATTTGACCAGTTCAGTGATTATTCCGGATTTAAGCAGTGTATTTCACACTTTACCTGCAAAAATCAAGATGAATATTTCAAAATAGCCAAGATGTGACTGATGGTTTTAGGGCTATTTAAAGAACAACACAGCCTTTTTTTTGCTGCAGGTACCACTGTCACTGTAATATAAACATGATGTGGAGGTTTTGTGTTTTTATATGACAGGGTGTTGAAAGGTTTTACTGTGGGTGAAGCTATATTTATGGTCCTTGTATCCTGGAAGTCTCTGGCAGATTTCTATGTACTAAAGAAGAGAATTGTACTGTGTAGAATAAATGCTTTTGCTTTTTCTTCATGCACAAGGTCATTTGGCTTGTGCGTCACAACATGCCTCTCTCTTTGAACAATGATTATGTTTTCCATCATTGTAAACCTATCATTCCTTCCTTTCTTTGTGTATCTCTTTCTCTCTCTCTCTCTCTCTTTGTTTTTCCAGTCGGGCAGCTGTGATTCGAGGTAGTGTTGCATTGCAGGATGGCTCTCCTCTGGTTGGAGTCAACATCACCTTCCCACAGCATCCAGAGTATGGTTACACTATCAGTAGGCAGGATGGAAGGTAGAGACATCCACAACCAAAATACACAAAAGACGTGCTTCTATTATTCCCCTTGTGCTCCAATCTTATTATGTCTTACTGTCATTTAAATCTTTAGTTTTGACCTGGTGACCTTGGGCGCAATGTCTATGACCCTGATGTTCCAGCGTCCGCCCTTCCTGCCACAGACACGCACTATCTGGACACCTAACAACAACTTCCTGGTTCTGGATCAGGTGACCATGTCGAGGGAGGAAGCACAAACTCCTAAATGTGACATCAGGAGTGTTTTGAGTCCCTACCCGCTGGTCCTACCCTACCCGCTTCCCAGATACACAGGAGCATGTGCAGAGAAGGGGCCAGCCGTACCTGAGCTACAGGTGCAAAACTACTTTACTACAATCAGAAAATCTATATAAAATGTATATGCACTGCTTCACGTCTACAAATGACAGGCCCTATGAATGAAGCTTAGTAGCAATTTGTAACAGCTCAGCAACAAACCAACCCGGTCTCACTGGATTTTGCAAATTTAGCTCAATTCGTCTTTGCATCATGCAAATAAGGAATGAGCAAAATGCAAATTTGTGCTCCATCCATATACTTCCCACCACAAAAGCAAATTAGATGGCTGAAAGTCAGGTGTGGAGGTCAGACTGGTGATTATATATTTACCCTCCAGTGTGACTCGAAAGATTTCTTTTTACAGTGACCAAAACCTCACCCTGACCTCATTTTAGTTCCAGTAAAGTTCTTGGTACCCAGAAAGTTATTTTCCTATTAGCTAAACACACGATAGACTGCAGAAAATGTCACATCCAATATGAATATAGTCACATGATCCTTTTGTGGCAGAGAAAAAAAAAATATTGTAAATTATTCATATCCACAACACATCATCTGCACTTCAAAGTTCAAGCTCATCTTACAAAATCAGATGAGATTGGGATGAACAGATTGTCAGAACGTAGGAACATTTTATCCTCCTGACAAATAACACCTCAGGACAAGCAGGCAGCCAGCAAATAAATGGAAACTAAGTGTTCACAGTGAACTTAATAACACCCGCTGTGTTCACCTGTGTTAATAAATGGAATCAAAGCCTTTAAACTTTTGATGAAAATGTGTCAGAGATAGTCAGCTTAGAGATAATTTGATTTAAAGTAATCACTAAATCAAACAGCATCGGATTTAAAGAGAAATATTATAGTGGATAAATGCATTTTTGATGTACTTTTTCTTCAGAGTTCATTTCATTCATTAACTAGTTGAGTGAACTCAGTAGAGTGCAGATCTCTCTACCAGGTGTGTCTAAGGTAGTGATGTGTGCGCTCTGTGTGGTCTTTCAGCTCTGACGTCATCCGAATTTGCATCACATAAATCCTCCACCTGGCACCCACCCGAACACATTATTTTCTCTAATTGAGAGACCTGCACCCGCATGGACATTTCACTCCACCTCTTACCGGTCCCTGTAGGCTATATGGCCTTATAAATTATGTTGAGCAGCACAAGCTTTCTAGGTGATTTCTTTGTTGTGTATTGTTGTGTGTGTTGCAGTAATGTCACAGTAAATCATGGGACATTTAAGCAGCAAAACTAAAAACCGTAATAAAAAACTTGACAGGCCAGAGGAAACTCTCCAGAGGAAACAGAATTAAACATTTAGCTCCTAAAATATATTTATGTATATATATATATATATATATGTATATATATATTTAGGACAGATCCAATATAGCCTTGGATTTATCAGGAGGAAGGCTGCTTTACACCAAACAATTGCATTTCATGAACCTGGACTGTGTGTGTGATCTTTTGGAAGTGTACAGAACACAGAACATTAATTTACATTAGATCTGACCCATCCTGTCAGTGTGTCACAGATTCAAATAAAAAGCGTTACGCTGCTGTGCCTCGTGCGTAAACGTGCACAGTGTCTCTCTTAATTTCCCTCACCCACAATTATCAGAATGTTAATTCTTCTGACCTGACCCGCCAATCCACACATTATGATATAACTGCGATCCACACGTCACTAGTGTCCAGCCTGTATGCATGAGACTAGTGGAATAAATGGAAGACAATATGCAGTTAAAAAGAACAACAATATAACCAGATTACAAATGGATGCAGTTGTCGATCACTTGCGGCCAGCTGGTTAAAAGGAGTGAGAAGTCAGCAGTCAACGGTGGTATAAAATAGAGCCGTCAAAATAGGTTTTTCAAGGTCTTTCAAAAATTGTGAATCACTGCAATCACAAGAGGTCTTTGAGCAAACAGTCATAAATGTGCCCAAGAAATATTAGGCTAATGGTGGCTAGATTAGTTGCGGACAGATACACACTTCACCTGTCAGAGATAAAAATGATTCTTAAAGTAAGAAAAGAAAATCATTTTCTAAAAATATTTTTCTAATTTGTATTGTAGCATGGCTAACACATATTTGCCCCTTACTGTGTAACCTATTTCTTCCTGTACCTGGCACTAGCACTTATTACGTGAGCTTATTATACAAATTCAAAGTAATAATAAAACACCTTTCTTTTTTATATTATTCTTTCTGTCTCTTTTCTCATTAATCCTCTTTCCGTCACCTGTATTTCTCACTCTACTCTTCATCTTGTTCTCCCTAGGCGGTGCAGGAAGAAGTTTCAATCCCAGGAGCTTTTGTGAAGCTCAACTATTTGAGCACCCGTGCTGCAGGCTACCTCTCTCTGCTGCGAATCCTCCTCACACCTCCCTCTCCATTGTCCCCCATTTCCCCACTGGGCGGCCTGTCTAAAGTGCATGTCCGTGCATCGGTCCAGGGAAGACTGTACCAGCGCTGGTATCCCGCTGGGCCTGGCCTGGTCCACAGGCTGGTCTGGAACAAGACTGATGTTTATGGCCAGGAAGTCTGGGGCCTCACACATGCAACTGGTAGGTAGAATATAAAATATAAAGAGCCTCATTTCAAAATGTTTTATTATTTCTTTTAAATGAGAGAAAAATAAGAAAATGTCTGGGGTCATACAGGTGGTCTCAGGGTTTAAGACAGGATTTTTTGATAATCTCTCTACTGTTCCTGTTGAAGTAGAAGTCTCAATACTTTGTGTTATAGTAAGGCATTTATGTCACTGATGTGAGCGAGTGACTAAAAGGAATGATTTGATATTTTGACAAGACGAGATTGATTCCCCTATCATGTCTTTGTGTTAACTATTGAGGAGGAGCCAGCTTCCGGTTAATTTAGCTTTGCATAAGAACTGTAGCAGCTAGCCTTCACCTACCGGCACCTTTAAAGCTCACTAATTAACTTTTCGAAATGTATTTTGTTTTTCAATCAGAACACAAAGAAAAATATTAAAACTGCATGTTTCATGCAAACACACTGAGAACAAAACTCTGTGTAAAACTATAAGTTGGCGTTTGTCTACAGATTAAACAAACAAGATATAATGTGTTAATTAGGGACCTCTAGAGGTGTTGATAGATTTTATGAACTTTGGAAAAGAACCAAGCAACACACTAAAAATCACTGGGTTTTCTACCCACGAGTACTGGGTAAAATTAACCCAGTATTGCATCAGTGAATACATTTTTGACCCAGTCATTTTTAGTGTGCAGCTGTTTCCCTCCTGTTTCCAGTCTTGAAGCCAAACTAAATGCCTCCTTTTTCTAGCTGCGTAGTTAATGTACAGATTGAGATTGCATACTTCCCAAAATATTTAACTATTCCTTGAAACGTGGCTCAGGCTTGCATGGGAAAATGGATTTTAGTTTAGTCATAGTATTTCCAGAAATAAAACTCCTGAGAGATGCAGTGAAATGTCTTTCCCCCAGATAGGAAGAAATAAATTAAATCGAAAAGAAGGACTACGACCTCTCAACCCTTAGAAAAAGGATGTTTTGATCAGCTGTGTCAAATCCAACCACTACTGCTAGAAGAGAGATTTTATTGTAATCCCTATTAAGTCTCAGGTCCTTCAGTGGCTGTTTCGGTACTTTGGTTTGCACAAAAGACTGATTGGAAGTCGTTGTGTAAATGATTTATTTAGCAGGTAATCAGCCAGTTATTAATGGATAGTCTCCTGCTGGGAAATGCGAGATTAGATTGCTTGATAATAAATAATTATTCAGTATTTAGGGTTTAGTTTCTTTACTAGTGGTTCTACTGAAGATTTACCAGAATGCAAAGAATTGTTCACTATAGTTAAAATATCAGGAAATTGAAAGCATAAATGCAGTGGGAAGTGGATTGTGCAAGCAGACACTACCACCTTCACCAAGACCTTCACCACCGACAGTACGGAAGACTACTTGTATTGAGAAGAAGGAATGAAAAGATGGATGGCTCGACAAATATAATGTGGAGTAACTGGCAATAAAGATATCATCACCATGGGAAGGGAGATAGCACTCCTGGACAGAGCTGGCTCTATGGAGAAAAATATGTGCATGTGCAAAATACAAATCTATGCATGGAAAGTGTTCATGAATGTGTCTCATTGTCTCTTTTTTTTCCGCGATTGTCCTCTTTCACCTGTGAAAAAGATAAACTGGCTGTATAACTGGAACTGTTATTGCACTTTTGGTTCATTATGGCCAAAACAGACATTTTAAAGATGCTGTCGAGGCTTAAACCTGTGGACTTTCTATTGGTCATTTAAGAGATAATGTTTCTGCTATCTGTGGTCGCCACTTTTCTTTGTGGAGGGTTGTAGACAAACAATGGAGCTGCGAGAGAGAGCTTTCCATAAGCACTGAGATATCTCAGGCATACTAGAAGCTTTGTCCACTCGAGTGTATGGTCTCATACAAAGATTGGATCTCTCCATCCCTAGGCTTTCTCTCTCCTCCTGATCCGTCCCCTCGTCCCCTTATCTGTTAGAGCTGTATTTCATCTGCTCCAGCTCTCTCCTGATCTTTCACCTTTTCTCAACTCCAACAGTCCTGTTTTTTATTTGCCCTGCTTTGTTGAACCATCTCCCTCCCTGCCCTTTTTACCCCCTTCTCTCGTCTCCCATCGTCCTCGACCCTCACTGCGTTTCCTGTGTTTCTGTCCTTTCGTGAACCCTCTTTTCTTCTCTTCACTGCTTGTTATTTCCTTCATTCTCTCTGATCTCCCCTGTTACCTTTCTCCTGTCTTCCTTTGTCTTCCCTTGTTCTCTCCTCTCTCCCCATGTTTTCCCCTGATCCTTCCCTCTCTAGAGTTCCTGGCATACGCAGGAACATTTTCAGCAGGGGTTGGGGGGCGGGGGCTGCCCTGGATACCTGCGAGCATGCCACAGCTTACGTGCACAGGCATATTAATGTTTAGCATAAACAACTGACAGATGTAGTACATTCTTTATTGTTATGTTTGAAATTTGCATGGAAATAACAGCAGGATACAGCAGGATAAACAATATGATCCACAGGATTGAGAATATTTAAACATACAGGCTTAATACAGATGGGCTGATTACTACATACTTTGTAGTGTTTTATTCAACATATGATTAATGACATGTTTAAGATAATGTAGGCGTCCATCCTGTCTGAAAAAAATATTCAGCATCTGTCAGTACTTTCTCTCTGCAGAGTGTTTGTTTTTTTTATCTCTGTACTTCCACAAGTCCATTGTGGGTTATTTGCTGCTCTATTTTTGTGAACCCAGCAACGTAGCTAGATCGCAGTCAAATGGACCCTGCCCAGGGCGTCAGGAGCTTGCCAAATGCACTTTTGGTAATTTCCTGGCCAGACTCCCTTAGCGCACCTGTTGTGTACTTGGGCACAGGGTGAGATCAGAAAGAATACATTACCATACATTATGGGTGGGTATGTTAGAGGCTGTGACAATCATGGCTAATCACATCCCCTACTTTCATCCCCTTTAAACACAGGGCTCTCCATGTCATGATGCACTGACAGTTTGAGAATCCTGCAGAGAGTTTTAAACAGAGGGAAATTATTGTTTTCTGGGATGTGCAGTTTCAAATATGAATACAGCAGCTCAAATATACTGCCAGCACAGTGATCCATACAGTAACCATCTGCAGTTCAATGCCACCATAGTTCCATAAATGAAATGAAAGTAAAATTTAATATGTGGTCTAATTTTTTGTATGTTGTATTTCAGTTTAATTCAGTTCACTCTGGGACCAAAAAGGTTAATCTTCCTATTGCAACATAAACATGATCCTGGTAATGATCCACAATTAAATTGGGGTTAAAAATCTTTTTAAAAATGTTTTTTATGTGAAACCTATAAAATTGAAACCCAACAATCTCAACATCACATTGCTCATCACAGCCATGTTTATTAAACGTACCCGTATTTTAATAAAAAATAATGTCCAGGCGTCACTTTGGCCAGAATAAAAGTGGAAAAGTGAACAAAACATGAATGAATTTGTATGATTTCAGATCATTTTGGAGAGCTTTCACTAAATAAAATGGCCAAAAGCTGTCAACCTGCTCGATGGGCGGCAGGCCATGTGAGGCGCACTCAATCTTGGTCCCAAGATTACAAAGCACCCACTGGTTGGCATTGCCACACCCTCTACTGTGTCTCACCAAGATACCCAATCGGCACAGCTTCGGGAATAACCCTCAGTCCAAAATGGTTCTCTGAGATTCCGTTTCACCAAAATAGGAAAACACTAAACACTGAAAATCTGCCAGGCAGCATAAAAACCAGTGTAAATTCTGCATAAAGGCGTATGTGAATATACAGATTACATGCAGCCTCATTTTCACTACTTAACGCTGTGTCAGCGGTATGTAGATGTGTTCAGACACACACATATACATACGGCAACATGCGTGTGTGTGCGCACACACACTCCTTGTGCGCACCTAAGTCAGAGAGAGCGAGAGAAAGGGAGATCATGCTCTGTTTGCTGGGGTGAACACATTGCCTGAGGCTGAGGGAAATGAAAGCTTTCACCTGTGAGATATTGAGTGTGCGTTTATGTTCTATGGTGTGCATGCGTATTGTTTGTGAGAGAGTGTGTCTACGTGTGTCCATGTGTGTGTCATTTCTTGTAATATAGCTACAGTAATATTCGGTTGTGAAGCAGTTCTCCAAACACTGATACTTTCCCTTTGAGATTGCTTTGCCCGTTTTGTCCTGGAAAAACCTTGTTCCTCAAATGAAGTCAGTTTTATTGTAGATTTTTTTAAAAACAGGACAGTGTCCCGCAGTAATGTATTTATGGCAACTTTTGATGCATTTTCATAAGGATGAATTGGTTTTCAGGCCATGAAACAGGTTCTTCAAGGTGGGTGCAATGTGACTTTAACGGTCAGAAATCACACAATACTAATTTGTTACACTTGAAGACGTGCTGTTACTCTACTTCTATATACATTTACACTCAGTTCTGTTTCAGTCCTTCAAAAACACAAGATTACAAGCCTATCAGAGCTTAAGACGCACAAAATTGAAACAACTAAACCTTTGGAATGAACTTAAGAGATAGTTCCAGAAGATCTTTTATCCAACGCTATACGCTTTATTTTTCTCTTTCACAAGCCCCAGTGTCCCAAATTACCCATTATTTTCCCTCCCCAATCACTTTATCGATTGTAGCTACCCATTAAGTTAGAGACTTAAGTTGGCCCTGTGTGCCTGCTGAGTGTTTCTCCCTGTTAAAGGGAATCTTCTTGTTTGTAGATAATATGAGCATGAATGCTTGTGTATTCCATCATCTCTCTACTGATCTTTATGCTGACTTTGCTCCCCATTTACCCTTGAGTGCCCATCAATGCACGGACATGTTAAGAGAGATCAGTGCCAACAGTAATTGACAGGAACAACTATTCCTCTGCCACATTTATGTCAGACTTGTCAAGCTGTCCCTACTGTACTGATACAGTGTATCATTATCTTAATTTAAGCACTGTTGTATAATTTTAGAATGTGACAGAGTATTAGACTCTGCTTTAATTATACAGTACATTCAAGAGATTTTTTTTATTCCATACATTACCTTAAAACAAAAGTTCAAATACAGCTTTTGGTGATTTAAGGAAAGATGTGATGACCTTTTATTTAATTATACGTTAATTCAGTAATTAATTGATATTGGTCGCCTACAGTGAAAAGTAACATTTAACAAAATGATTTACAGCACACAGATAGGAGGAGCCTATGTTACATTTTTCAAGGCAATGTTTGGCAATGAGTAGTAGGTTAGCCAGTTACAGTGAAGCAGGGGGAGACTTTGATTTAGCAAATTTGATTTTGTATGTTTTATTTTGTGGTTATGACTGATAATGGGGCAGGATCATCTAAGAAAAAAAGAGATGAATTGACTAAGGAACAAAGAAAAGCTAAAAAGAACAGTGATAATATAGCACAAGTGTCAACCTTGGTCAGTCATATGTAATACATTGCGAGACATATTCACGTCAGTATATAAATTTACATCAGGGGCCACCGGAATCAATGCAAAATGAAATTTCCTTGCAGGGACTTTAATTGTAGCTGTTTGTTAGAGAAAATATGATAATAAAAATAAACTAGAGAGTATCTTATAAATTAATCATACAGTGTGTTTTGTTTATAAAATATTTATCTGCAGTAGGTATTTATTTTCTACCTATGAAAAAGGCTTACGACTTCATGCATGTGTTTTCTTTTCTGTCTGTATGTGTGATTGTGTGTTTTCGAATGACACATATGTAAGTATGTTTGTGTGTTAACACCTTTTTCAGAGCTCCCACAGCTTTGTCACCTGCTGCCTTTGAACCTATTCCGAGTTTGAAGTGGTAAATTATTGTCGAAACATATTTAATCCCGCCAAGGCATAAGAAGCTGTTGATAGTTGTTAGTTGTAGTGGGAAGCTGCACAGCGTATCATTACAACTAAGAGGCCAAGCAGCTAATTCTAGGGCTCCTTCATGAAGATGGGCTCCTCCTGATTACGCCTCCACTTCTCACTGATCTCTCTCAACCACACACACTGATGAGGTCTCGCTACAGGCCTTTCATGTGTCTCACCACTCAATACAGTATAGTTTTGAGATAGACAGAGAATGAGGGCGCTTGTGTGTGAAGTCTGACTCTCAAGGTCTGTACCACATACAGTCATTTTGCTGTATATACTGTTCATGTGCATAACATCAATCCCTTTTTAATGTGTGAATGTGTTTGCATTTCAGTTTCTGTTGGCTATGAGTACGAGGCATGCCCTGGCGTTATCCAGTGGGAGAAGAGGACCGCTCTGATGCAGGGATTTGAACTGGTCCCCTCAAACTTGGGAGGGTGGTCTCTGGACAAACACCATGCTCTCAACATACGCAGTGGTAAGAACAAACAATATATGTGTGTGCTCTTCTTGTTTGTTTTTGCTTTTGGTGCATGAGGGCTAGCTGCCCTGCGTGCTCTATTTTCAAATGCGCAAATTTAATTTTCAATTTACATTTTTTTTTCAGGAAACAACATTGATGTTTTGCTTCTTTTGACTCAAACACATACAATCAGAATCCTACCACATTAGATATTGCATTTTTAGTTTAAAGCTCTCACTGAATGTGTGACAGGTACGTTGGATGAAGGTACAATTTGAAATAATAAGGGACTCCCACACACTGTCTCTCTTACTGCTGAAAAAATATGTTATTATATTTACACATTGTTATCTATATGACCTTCATCAGGTGTATATACTTGATAAATGCCGAAACATTGTGTATATATAATAAAATATTTTCTCGGCGGGAAGTGTGACAGTCCCTCATGGTTTCTAGTTTACTTTATTTGACATTCCTGAAGTAGTACTGTTATGGCTTTCGATACTGCAATAAAGCCTTTGTGACGCTTATAGGGACAGACTTGATTCAAAGTACTACTGTTTATATCAATATACAATATTGAACTTACTTATTGAGAAAACTGCCGTAAGTGGACTCCAAAGTATCACAGTAAAATAAATCTGTTCAAACAATACCAAGCGAAAACAAACTCATCTTGTCTTCTTCTCGGCGTCCTTAGTCAGTCAAACACTGTGTCTGCTTCTATCTGATTTTTGACGTGACGTGATTGCATAATTTTTAACTTAAAAAATGCTTGATCTTGTCGTTCTTTAATGAACAAACAAAAATGGCTCCTACAAGTACGTAAATCACTCCCAACTACAAAAATGAGGATAACACAATTAAGTCCAAGACTTGACTGTGGTCCTTGAAGCAAAGATAGTACAAATGCAGTAGTCCAGATTACTAGGCCAATTACAGATACCATCATTAAAAACATCACAAAAAAAAATCTTACTTCTCTATATCATTAAATATTCCTTCCTAAATGTGCAACAACCAGAGTAATTCGGGAAACAAACGTTGTCAGTTATTATTTATTAAGAGTTTAACATTCAAAAACTAGAGATAAATAAAGATAATCTGCTTCATCAGAGTTGTGTGAGTGTGGTTTGATCAGCATAACAACCCCACAAAGGCAGAAAATGATGTGTTCGTGTAGGATCCCATCACCCATAGTAAGGAGCAGAGAAAATATGTCTTCATGGCCTTTAAGGTATTTATTGCATTCTTCCCTCCCCAGGAATCCTTCACAAGGGAAATGGGGAAAATGTCTTCCTCTCGCAGCAGCCTCCTGTCATTAGCACTGTAATGGGGAATGGTTTTTACCGGAGCGTCCCCTGCGGCCCAAGCTGCAGCGGTGCCGCTCGGGACATGATGCTGTTCGCTCCCGTGGCACTGGCCAGCGGCCCCGATGGCTCTCTTTACGTGGGGGACTTCAACTTCATCCGCAGGGTTCATCCTGATGGATACACCAGAACCATACTGGAACTCAAGTAAGACTTGTGATCTTGTTGGGTATGTGTGTGATAAGAGGAGACTGATCTTGGTAAGGGTCTCCCACAGTGGGAAGCAGTGAGATGCTGAGCATTGGATTGACTAGAGCACAATTATTATAAAGTTAGCTCGGCTCGATATGGGTTAGTATGGCTTTAGCTCTGGTTGGCATCTGCAGTTGTGATCTGTTTGATCTCAGTAGAATACATTCTGAAGTTTGTCTTCATGCAAATGCAGAGTGTATGAGGTTCAGACATCACAGACTCTAATCTACCTCTTAAGGATGTGAGAGAAGCTGAAAGTCTTTGCTGTGAAACAAAGCTATTTTTTTCTGTGGATTATGACAATGATATCTGCTACTGCGCTGCAGGCACTACATTCTCTATTTCTGTATTTTCTCAAGCGTAGAATCTCGATGGGATTGCACAGTCATTTGTCCTGTAAAGTGTTCTCCTTATGTAACTTTACTCTCTCATTCTCTGTTATTATTGTATCTCTGACTAATATTTCTGGTTCAGACGAAGGTTTCATAGTGTCTGTATTTGATACTTCCCTGTCCTCTGGGAGGAAATGCCAAAAAGCTTCCTGTTTAGGTTAATATTTAATGTGAACCAATACAGTCATCTAAATCAACCCTAATCTCACTTTATGAGGAGAAAATTGACTCATTGTAGCCTGTGAAATTCTGAGTGACTCTCGTTAGCATTGTAAATGATTGTTTTTACCTTCTCTTTCTCCTTTTAAACGCTCCTTTATGGCTTATTATCAGGAACCGCGACATCAGACACAGGTGAGAAATGCACAAAACTCACACATACACAAAAGAAACACATGTCAAGAGAAAAGACAGTCCATGTTGCAAAATGCCATACAGCCCTTCATCTTGGCTTGTTTGATGCAAATTGCATTGACCTGACTTCCCCTTTTCCCACAAACACACCAAACACAAAAACTGCACATACTCAGGTTGCAGTCAGATCTATCAAATCCTCATTTAAATTTCACTAGGCAATATTAATTTTGTAAATTGGAAATCAGCCAAAATGTCAAGGATTTCATGTTTTAGAGGATTACTGGAAGTCTGTTTGGAGGATGCAGCGGTTCACTCATCCTCCAAACAGGACTAAAAGCCTGAGGCCTTGTACGGCCTCGACATCGTCCCTGGCCCAGAGCCTTGATGGTGGTGTGAGCACCATGTTCAACAGAAGATTAGACAGATGTTATAGGTTTTGTGAGTGTGTGTGTGTGTGTCATTCTGTGTGTGCACCACTATCAAGGGTTATATCGAACCGATGTGTGTGTACGTGTGTGTACTTGTGGATGGTTGTGAGAGAGACAGAGACGGTTTATCCGATTTGAAAAGAGAGGATTTTTCAAGATGCCATATCTGTAGCATGCCAAAGTTTCCATCCATGCAAAAAGGATAACCTGGCTGGGTGTTTATGCTTGTACTGTATGGGTGGGTGTTTACATATGTCTGCAAGTGTGAAAATGAAAATGTGGCTGTGATGCACAAACTGTGATACATTTCTTCTGTAGGCTGTAGCCTAAGCCTGTGATTCCCAACCAGGGGTATTTGTACCCCAGGGGTTACTTTTGCAGTTGCCAGGCGCCAAGTGTAAAGATTATGGTTTAGCTAAACAAATGATATCAAATTGCAATTAAGTTTTAAAAAACATAGCCACATGAGTCAACTATCACACTTAAACACAACATGAGAGTGTGTGAAAACTGGTTTGCTAGTGAGAATAAGTTAAAATAGTTACATTATATATATATATATATATAATCATAATAATCGCAGGGGACTCCAACCACGTTTCTCTCTCGTCCACACTCCCAACTTTCCACCAGTTTGTCACATGCATCACCAGAGACAATAATAAGACCTTGGACCTGCTGTATGCAAATGTTCCTGTTTTTTATATCTGTATTTATTTCACTCAAATGCTGCTGTGACAAGTGAATTTCCCCATTGTGGGATTAATGAAGTTATCTATCTATCTATCTATCTATCTATCTATCTATCTATCTATCTATCTATCTAGAATAATATAGATGATTGAAATCACTAGCTAAGTGTAATGGAACAGTTGAAATACTCTGAAAAAGCTAAAAAATGCAAATTTACCTTATAAAACTAATCTGCAGGGTTTTAAAAAAATCTTAAAATCTAAAATGTCTTAAATATGATTTTGACAGGTCTTCAAAATTGTAAACATTGCTTGTATAAAGCTTTTTTTTTTTTTCTCGCTTAAATGTGTTTTTGGGAGAATTTTGTGTTGATCACGCTGTAACAACTAAAAAACAAATCCAGCATGGAACAAATACCAATTTTCCTTCATATCGTTTTTTTTGCCAGCATGGGCGTACAATAGGTCCTAAATTGCATTCAATATGGTCTTAAAAATGTCTTAAAAAGTCTTCAATTAACCTGCAGGAAGTCTGCTAATCATTGCAGTTCAACTGTATGTAACACGCACTATAATATCCATTTAATTACTAGTTATTTTAATATAATATATAGTGAATAATGAATATCCAGTTTAAAATCGGTTCATAGGAACACATTTGGATCATGACAGCTGGAGTAAGTGATTGGGCACTTCAGTTAATCTGACAGAACTGTGGGGTTACATCAGAAAAAAAAACCCACCGATAGCAACTGGATTCTTCTGAAAGCACTTTGGATACCCTTTCTTCACCCTGGAGGTTTCTCCTTCAGTTCCTGCTTCCTCCCTTTTCTCCGCAGCAGCTTTTTACTGTTAGCAGCATGTTAGTGTTTCTCTTTTATTCTATACTATTGTTCTCCCAAGTCAAATACATTAATTATTCATCCATATTCAGCTTTCAAAGCTTTTCACTCTACATTCTTCCCAGCAAAGTGCCTATCAGCCAACAGGGCTTCAAAACAAGGTGCGTTCCGAGGGGAGACAATATGGGATGTACTCACCGTGAAACCATTGTCTATTCTTTTCCTGCAAGAGTTAGAGCGAGGAGTAAAGCAAATAGGGGAGGAAGTCCTCTACAATATTATCTGAGAGCCCAGACGGTCGATTCAGAGAGACAGTCAGGAACAGCCAGATCACTGTGCCTATCAACTCTGATCATTGTTTTGTTATTATGTGTGGAGGGAACAAGGGAGGCTAGAGTGGGATTGTTTGTGCTATGGTTGTTATTGTTGTTCATTTCACTTTCAATGGATAAATGTATTAGGAGCTGCGAGCATCTAATTGAGAAAAAGACAGGTGAAGTGATTTGTAATCAGTTATATGCACTGTGCAATGCTTGTGGTAGCTTCAAGAGGACCAACAAATATGATATGCTGCACGGAGCAATGGCACACTTTGAAACTCGGTGAATAACTCTCTTAGGATCAAGTTTAAATTATGTATGTGCAGTTCAGTGCAGAGCTCTGTAAACAGTTATGCACTTAATGGACTAGATGACTGACAGCACCCTTGCCTATGTTACAGTGTTTTTTTTTCTGGATTGCAAGAGGGTTCAGGCTAATACCAGAAGGAAGTTTTCTCTTTAGAGAGTAAGGGTTAGTAGGGGCAGAATAGTCTCACAGCAAACAACTGCTGTCCAAAGAAAACAGGAAATAATAGAAACCTATTAGTAACCTGCAAGGAAAGGTTTTTAGGTCCGTAAAAAGTGTAAATGCACTTTAATTGAGAAAGAATATGCAAGAGCATGACACTAAAAATATTTTGCTTGACTTTGTAATTTTCCTTGCAAGACTTTTTTTTCGTTGGATCTCTATGGGGAAAAAAACACTTACAGAGTGTCTTTGAGTTTAATTGGCAGGAAGCCTTTGACCAGACCCTTCTGACATTGGATTTCATGCTACAGAGTAATTGCTTGGAAATCAAATGGTTACAGTGTTGAAAGTGCAAAATTTTATTTCAACCCAACATTTTTTTAAGAATGACTGTGTTCAAGTCTTAATAATACAACAGTGTCAAAGGCCTTCTGTGATGGCTGAACTGCAGAATACATGTACAGAAGAAAGTCAAGCCTTCTCTGTACAGCTACATGCCCACAGTGTTAGCACTCATCCTACACAGAGTACAGTATATGGCTCAGAGTCAATATAAGGGTAAATTAAGTCATGGTCATAGTGTGCTAACCTAAGCCTGAGGCTTACATTGAAGACAAAAGACAGCTTCATTAAAACAGTAAGAACAGTACATATTTCACATTTCTATGCTCTTTCCTGAACACAACATACTGTATTCCGTGAGCCTTACACTAAATAAACTTCCAGTCCTTTGTCCACTATTACTTCTCAAACTAATAATAACAACGAGAACAATAGACAATTATGTGTCCACAGGGCTCATTTGGCTTAGGACAAATTTAGCTAAATGAATGTTCTGGGTTTCATTTTGGTATGAGACCTTTGTTGCATATTATCCCCACTCCCTGTTATTGTCTCTCCTGTCTTCCTGTTGCTCTCAGTTTATTGTGGAGCATGTTTAATAGCAGTAAAAGATCAAATTAAACAATAATGACAACATTTTACAGCTATAATACAGAAGACATACAATTAAAAATAGAAATATATAAATAAAATACAACGCATAAACATAACTCATTCTCAAAATGCACCAATAGACTCTTGCAACAAGGGTATCATATCAGAGAAATATTGTATGAGGGTGCAGCTTTTGGTAGGATTTATGGATGCATGAATTATGCTGCTCTCCATCTTATCCAGTCTGCAGATAAATTTATACATAAGGTTCCTTATCTCTGCCTGACATGTAGGTACATTTATTCTTGAATAGGTTTACTGCTCCTTGTTTAAAGGATTATTTACAATAGTTTTGGGGCGGATTGTACTGTTTTTCCTACTGACAGAGAATATGACAAATGTTTTTTTCATGTATTAGTGAAAATGTGTATTTTGAAGGTTTGTTGAGGTTAGCTTGGGTTGGCTTTGCTTCATGGGATTAGCTAGTAGTAACATACAAGGAGCATATTAATCACTGGTTTAACACTTTAAATTAATAAGATTAAGTCTTGCTGAAAAATTCCTAAGAATAAGATTTCACTTAGAAGTACTATTCAGCCACTGTGGGCTGTGGGCATATCTACTATTTAAATTAGAAGACATTAATCTTGTTGTAGCGACGCAGGCACAAGTTTACTCCTAGAGTCTCTCAGACTAATGCTATTCATTGGAATGGTCTGATTGCCTTTAAATGCATTTACTTCAGCTGATGGTGTTGTCTAATCATGAATACCGAGTAATATTATAATTTCCTAAATTAGGCTAGTCTCACTGGGTGAGTAAGTAAGTAAGAAAATAGAAACTTTTTTCTAACACTCAAACATAAAACTCTTTGGAACACTGTTAGTTACCACTTGCATGGCGTTGGAAAATTTACATACGACTTTGCTTTCTAACTTTATTCTCCATTAACATATACTTTCTCTCACTAGCACCAGCCCTGCTCATAAGTACTACCTGGCCATGGATCCAATGGGGGAGGTTCTTTACGTGTCGGACACCAGCAGTCGCAGAGTGTACCGGGTGAGGAACCTTGGGCAGCCAAAAGATCCATCTCGCAACCTTGAGGTAGTGGCTGGGACGGGGGAGCAGTGTCTACCTTTTGACCAGAGCCACTGCGGCGAGGGCAGGAAGGCCACTGAAGCTGCACTCAATAACCCTCGAGGTAGGAGAATATACATTACATCTGAGTTCACACTTACTGCACACTGTTTCCATGAGCATGAATTACATTTACCATCCCTCCAGGCTAATACGTATATAGAGACTAGTGGTCAGGACTCGCTGATCAGTATTTAGTAATGTTTGGTACATCTAACTAGTTTTCTGAAGCTCAATATTTTGTTTTTGAAGCAGCTCATTACACTGACATTATTAATAATTTATTAATTCCATGATTTCATGACAAACCAAATCTGGTAGTCTGCATGTATTTCACCACATCTCACAATTTCATACATGGCAATACATTCAGAATCAGTGCTGAAATCGTGACACAAGGAAACTACTATCATAATCTCATAAAACGTCACTATCTGTGAGACATTGTGTGCTTTGAACATCATTCTAATTTGTGTAGAGGGGGGATTTCTTCATATTTTTTCCTTCAATATTGTCCATTAGCTCAAGTTGGTAATATATCGATAGCTTCTTCAGTATCTATAAATCCCTGCTGTGTCATGTCATTTCTCCACATGGCTGCTTTTTTTTAGAAATCTCAAATCTAATCTTCTTGAGTTGTTCAGAAATATTCTTTCATTGTGGACTGACTCCTCACATTTTGAATGGCGTATATCTGTGAATGTGAACGCACTAATGTTCTATTTTGTCAGACAAAAGAAAAATTGCAGTACAACTCTACACTGATTCGATTTTTTTTCTAAATTACAGGGCTTTTTTTCCTATTAAAACAAAAATGTTCGTATAGGATAATCATTTTCTGAAGCGTAATCTCTACACAAGTATTAATGTTATGACCGATTCCTATGTTTTGTTTTGACTAAAGAGACAATCACTGGAAGCTTTGTTTCTCATATAATTTATAAAACAGCACTTTCACTGTAACCCTCAAATACTTAGATATGCTGTGGCATTAAAACAATGCTTAATTGGTTCAAGGACCCTACTGTGTTCTGCCGCAAAAAAACCCCACACATCCCCACCAGCAGCCTGCACTGTTGACACCAGCTGGGATGGATTGATGGATTCATGCTGTTTGTGCCTATTTCTCCACACAGCTATCAACATTTTTAAATATAAATTGATTTAACCAGGCAACAGTCATTTTCCACTCTTCATTTCATCCAATTTTAGTTTATCTTTGTTGGTCAAAGTTGCTTTTAAAGAAAATAAATTTGAAAAGGGAAGCATCAGTTTCATTCTCCAAAACACTGCTAGAATTTTTCCACAGAATTCATTTTGTTATGTCACGGCAGGGAAAACACAGGTGTGACCAATTAAACTAATAGTCATGGCAGCAGTCCATTCAGGTGTTCCAGTTTCAAGGCCCTGCTATTGTACCTGCTGGATCACTGTCATGATTCAATGGAATGAGGCCATCATTAATGTTATTAGCTGCACTTGTGCTATTCTTACTATAACAAGTCAAAATGTCTCTTTTATAAAAAGGTCTATTTCATAAATGCTCAAGAGGCGGACAATTTATTCTGGACCGGGAGAAAAATTTCACAGCCATTTTCAAGTGACTCATCACTATCATGTAATTTCACCTGTCCTTATTCAGCCGCCTGCTAGTCCCCAAAGTCAGCAAGGTTGTTGTCAGATCAAAAAATGTTAAATTGTATGTTCAAATTAGCCAATGCATAAAAGTGAAACTGTGAAAACTGGTTGAATGAGAAATGTATGTTCATTCTGACCCAGGAAAGCACAAGACCAGTATGCTTGATTTGCAATTAAACAGTGGATGTAGTAAAGAGTGGTAATGTAAAACGCCACTATGACACCAAACATGCACATTTTATACAAAAATATCCCCAGAACACAAAGGTAAGAACCACAAAACGAAACCAATGGAAGTCATCATATCAAGCCTCCAGTAGAATAATTGTAGAATCAATGACACAGTAAGAGCAGGCAATGGAGGCTTCACTGAGATTAGCATGGGTTCTAGGCAAACACAAGAAGCCCTTTTCAGACTCTGAATTAATAAAAGGGTATATGAGTGATGTGATGGAGGCCGTGCTAGATGGAAAGAAAAAGGATGAAATGAAAATTAAATCAGATACCCCTCTCAGATTTCTCTGCACCAAGACAAACTGAGATTCGTACTGAAGATTTGCTCCAGCAACTTTGAGATGGCATAAAAAAAGGCACAATTCATTTAACTTGCCGTGGATGAATCAACATGGATGACCATCCATGACAGAGACAGAAGGGATCGTTGTATCCCACCACTCACCACTCTGGTCTGATATATCACTGCATAATCCACCAAACAGTTGCGTGCTAGTCTAGGTGAAATGCACTCAGAACCACAAAGATACTTTATTGATGTTTTATTTGAAGGCTTCATTGGCACTGCAGCAACATATGCTGCACACATTTCTGATAGGTAGGTGCAATTTGTGATGATTTTCTCCTTCACAAAAATGTCAAGTGGCCCAACAAAGAGTACTGGAGCATTTTCTGACCATTTGAGTGTCAGAACTTTCAGAAAAAAAAAAAAAAGCAAATCCAGAATCTGGAAGTAGTTGCATTTGTGGCAGATATATCACCCCACCTCATGACCTTAATGCCAAACTTGAGGGCAAAAACAACGCAATGAGTGACCCCATGTCTGCAGTGTACACTTTTCAGAGGAAGTTGGAGGTGTTTAAACTTGAGGAGGGCATATTGCACTTTCCAAAACCTTTGGAGCAAACAAGATCACAAAATCATCATCGGAACTAGTTCCTGGAAAAGCTGAATGAAAGTTCACAAATCCGCTTTAGGACCTCAGCATGGGAAAACAGCTTCTACTGTACATTTAAGACCCATTCTTGTCAGAAATGTCACATAATTCTCAATAGAAGCACAGAGAATTCGGTTTATCTTGGGTCAATACATCCTCTTTGCAAACTGACTTGATTGAGCTCCAAGAACACCTGTCTCAAGGAAGTGACCCTGTCACTTTCTGGACTCACTAATGATCACTTACATCAGTGTCTCTACCTGGCCAACACATCATTTGTGCCCAAGTTTAAGAACGTGGTTACACATATATAATGTCACTTGTCCCATTAATACAGAAAGGCTGTTCATGTAAATAATTCTGGGAACTTAAATATCATCATTTAATGCATTCTTACTGGACATGTGTGGAAATCTGGTAAGCAGACCTCTAAGAGGGTTTGAGTACTGCTGGTCTGTTGTGTTAGCATAGTGGTCCATAACTCACAATAGGTAAAGATCTGGAAATGGATCAATCTGTTTTTTCTAAACCGCTTTTTTGAGTTTTGACCATTAACAGCTTCATAATTGTATATTTAAAGGTCATGCACACACACATACACACACACATACATACACACACACACACACACACACACACACACAATCACACACTCAAACATGGGTGTTACTTACTCTCATCACTTATTCTGCCTGATTAGACCTTTGCTCATGCCGTGTTCTTGTCATACCAGAGTTACTGTAATTACCGGGGGCTGGGATTCTCTGAAAGCTTTGATATATCTGACTTGGCACTTAATAATGTGCCTGAAAACCTAACAAACATGTATGCCTCATATCGTGCCTATCATTAAAACTCCAATTTAATGAATATAATCCTATGTTGTCAGATCACTCTTACACAGCCAAATCTGCAATCATATAGTACAAACTTGTCAGGTGATATGACTGCTCCCAAGTTGTAAGCTTGTGAATCTTTCCCATTACAATCGTCCACACCGTATGATGTGGCATCGGTTTGAAGGTGGATGGAGCTATGCTGGGAATTACTTGAGGTCACCAAACTCCATAAACCATCATCCATTAAGAATGTAAGGGTGAGTCAGGGAGATGTCACTCAAACACACCCACGCAGTCCTGCCAACTTCACCTGGCTTCCCTTTAACAGGCATACATGTCTGTACAGCAGCAGCTCAGTACACAATACAATGTACTTCTGTTTCTGTAATTTGCAGCAATTTTCAGTAAAAAAATGTAAAATGGGTAAATTATTTGATATTTTTATTAAAATGACAATAATAGCCTGAGTAATAGGGTAAGCATGGCTTCCCTTGGCTTATTAGGACAAAATGGCACTTGTAGACGCCATACTTAAGCCAAATACGCCTGTCGTATTAAGTTTTGTAATACAGTGAAGTATGCAGATTTAGCTCTGATTCCCTCCTAGCTTTTCGCCAGTTCGAGCTACTTGAATTAATGCACATATATTTCAGAAATGTCAATTTGAATTGGTTAATCATTATACCCTTAGTTATTAGCCGACAGGAGTGGATTCCAGCAATGTGTCTACCCTTGCCATTCTACAAAATTTTTACTTCCTTTTCTCAGCCCTGTCTGTTAGCTGGGAAAAGTTGTCCAGGTCGCTTCTGACTTCTGTTATCAATAAGGCATGAACACCCTAAAATCTAAGTCACAACTGTCTAAGACAATAAAACCAACATAGCTTTCATGTTGAGAGATACTTCAATACTTTTGATAATTATTTATTAATATTTTATTTTGTATTATTTACTGTATTATTTATTTTTTGCAGTTGAAATGACAAACTTGAAACTATTGATTCTAACAATAAAACAACTTAATATATAATTAATAATATATATATTTATTTAATTATTACAGTATGAAACTATTTGCATGCATACACTGTTTTTTTAAATGCTGCCTTCTTATGGTTGTGATACTGTGGCCAGTTAGCATTATACATATCCACAATTTTCTTCCTATTTTGCACATTATGAGTCAGAATATTTTTTATTTATTTATTAATTATATTTTTTTATTATTTCAGAATAATTTCAGAGTTAAAGTAGAATAAAAACACATTCTTGTCCTGTATGTGTGTTGCAATGCCTGCAGCCTGCAATGATGACCGTGAATATGAGTGAGAAAAAAGGACAAAGGGAAGGACTGAGAACAATATCGAGGAGGAGGGAACCACATTATCTATCATTCATCAACATCACCATTGTGTCCATAGGTTGGCTAATTAGTTCTGTACTGCAAAACATCAGCCTGGATTTGTTCATGGGTGAGAAGAAGAGGACAGTATGGACCCTTTCTTCTAATAATTATTATTATTATTAACAATGATTTAACTAGAAATACTTTTATTTTAATACGTTTATATTTTAAAGTGTTGTGAGGTTTCTGATATTCTGCGTCAGCTGTCTTCCCACATATCACACTGCAGAGGTTAAAATGGCAGATCATTATGTTTATTTTCCACCACAAAGCATCTGTGGAATCAGGCTATTACATAGTCAATATCATATGTACTATTTTATCATATATACTATAGTCTGGGCGGGGCATAATGGGACTACATTGGGCTTGTGGGGGTGTTATTTGCACAAAAAGCAAGTGCTGTCAGGAAGGGAAATAATCTGTTTACTGCCCTCACCAATCACACCCACACACCTGGCCAACTCTTAGTCCCCAGGTCGCACAGGAGATTTAGCCACAGGCCTGTCACTCAGGCTACACCCACAGTCCTACATGGCCTCTTCTGTCAGTCACACTCAACTTGTGCGTGCAATGCAGTCTGATGTTGGAGGCAGACAGCCAGTCGATATGGAGCACAATAAACAAATGTAGTGTTGAAGTGTCACCATGCTTCAAATGTCACTGGTTCTAAATACAAAGTAGTTTCAAATTTGACAGCGGAACTTTGATTTTTATTACCCCTACATTTTTAACTTCATACAGATAGAAGAGGAAAAAAGATGATGAAAAGTGAAGGAAGAAGATAAGAGAGAAACAAGATTGGAGCTGATTTCTGCTACAATTTGACAGATGATCTAAAGACTGTTATCCTCAGTATACGTGGCCCTTATACCTTAGAACATGGTGTGTCTCTGCCTTTATATAGTAATAGAATATTCTGTCCCAAGACTCCTCATGTTCACGCACGGTCAGGTATTTTATACTCTTTGACTCACTGCACTTCACAGACTCTTCTGTGGCCATTGTGCTCCAACTAACCAGCTCTTATAAAGGCTCTGGAGATTTCTGCCTGGAGCCCCATGGTTCCCTGTCATCCATCTGCCACAGCCCACACTCTTCCTCCTCCCCGCACCCTCTTACCAATGGTAATGAGTGGTAGACTTCACAGAGAAATATCTGTCCTTTTCTTTTTTGAAGCTGTGGCTGTGTGATTCTGCAGCATTGATCTTGTCTTGTGTCCTCTGGTGAGCTCCTGGCTCCAAATTAGAGCCTTCCCTCATTTTCTCCGCTCCCTCCACCTCTTTTTCTATCCCTCCCCCTTTCTCATCGATGAATCATTCTCATGCCCTGGTGTTGACATAGCTGCAGTAGGCCTGCTGTGACACATAATATTGTTACAACATAGCAAACAGTTGTTAAATAGTAATCCATAATTTTAATTTAGCCAACATTGTTGCAGCACTATTGAGCACACTGCTGTTGCCCAAGTTTATAGTCTCTCCATAACATAAGCTGCAGGGATTATTTGTGTCCTTCAAACACTCATTTATGAATACAGGAACTGGGGCATTGTTTAGAGTTGGCTCCACATGCATCTCTGCAGTCAATTAGCTCAGTAAATAAAAGGCCTTGCTCCATTTAGGATGGATTCCATGTCTGACATGAAAGAGGCGTCGGTCCCACAGGACCCAACAGCCTTGGCTCGCATCTCTGGGCTCTCTCTGTTGACAACATGAAGGGGTACTTTTTTGTATACATTTAGTGAATAATAGTTCTTTGTATGTAAAAATAACCGTCTGTGTTTCATGTGTAGGTTTGGACAGAGGAGTTCCAAGAGTGACTCTAGTGATTGAGAGTTTGGTTGTTGATGTTTGCCATGCGCAGGTCTTATCTTTTATTTGTTGACTAGTCCCAGACAGCAAAGCTGATATCCACAGAGAAGGATGTGTGTGCATGTGTGTTTGAGCACTTGCAGTGTCAGTCTCTCACTCCGACCCACAGGGGGCAGACTAATGCCCTTATCAGAAGCTGACATGCTGCCACCACATTTCTCCCTCCTGCCCCGTCGGCCTCCCTCTCTCTCTCTCTCCCCCCTTTTTCTTTTCTCTCCTCCTCTGCTTTCTTTCAGTCTCTTTCTCCATTTCTCTCTCTATTCCCCACACAGACAAACACATTTGTCCCCAGCTCACTCAACCCCACAGCTGCGAGGCATGCCATCGGAGTTGAGATAGCAGGGACCAGGCTGCCGAATGAGGCGGTAGGGTTTAAACCGGTCGTGGTTATTAGCATGTTGAACAGCTAGGGAGTTTTAAAAAAGCCATAGCCAGGGGTAAATATGCTTCACATGGCACATTGCTGGTTGGCCACCAACCTCAGACCAGGACCAGCCAGGCTTCATGCCGTACAGTATCTGTCTTGGCTGGTGGTTGATATATAAGCAGCTTAGGCGAATGAATATCTTCACACATTGGGCGCCAGCCTCATTTACAGAAATGGCTGAAAACGTAGCAATGTGCATAGGAGCGTTTCCCGGTTTGTTTCATCAGTGTGAATCAAGCATTCGATGCTGTCAGCAAGCCCATACTCAAACCATTAACTCAGCAAACACCGGTCCCCTGCTTCTCTGCCTGCAGTGGAGTCATATGAGTGGTGGTGTCCCTTAAATGCACAGCTCTAATCACTGCAGCCTGCATTTCACTTTCCCAGAATCTGCCACTTCCCAAACTGTATTCTCTGACTGCAGTAGTGAAGTTAGAAGATCTCCTAGGGCTGTGTAGCCTCTATACCAGCTGCTCTGTGTTATAACTTTGGAATGAATATGCCATTGTTATTCTACCTCTGGCTCCCATAGCATTTAGTGCAGAGTGATTGTTGCGCCTCACAAAATAGAGAAAGAGAGAGGGAGAGGGGGAGCGGATTAAATTGATAGAGAAAAAGATGGAGCTCAGAACCGAGAGAGAAAGAGAGTGAAAGGAGAAAGTGAGCGCAACAGAGAATAAAAAAATAATATGAAATTAATACAGAAAAATAGAGAATGGAGGGAAAGAGAGAACAAAAGAGTGAATGAAATGGATGAAGAGAAAGAGAGAACTCAGTGATTTGCGTCTAAATCCTGCAGCATGAAGCGGTCCCACACCTCATCTGCATATTAAACTGGCCCTGTGGCTGCCTTCCCTCTCAGAGGGTCAACTATCATTGTTTCTGTTGGTTTAAACAGAGCACTACTTCTCAAAACAAGGGCATCAGATAAGTCACACAGTGTTTCTAGCTCTAAGATTCGGTTTGTGTGTGAGCGTGTGCATATATGTGTGCGCAATTTTTAACAGCCTGCTCCTGTGTTTCATTTCACATTGACCGAGCTTTTGTCTTTGCCCCTGGACATTCTTGCATTAATGATACACACATGAATTAATCACACAGCAAGGCAAACAGCAGCATACTCTATGATAATGCAAATTAGAGATACGCCATTGGGTCATGCTATTTCTACCACAGCTTGTTTTCTCACTGCAGCATCCATGATAATTAGAAGATCGGCAATGGTTTGTGCAACAGACATGCATCACTGAGCAGCCACAATAAGAAGTTCTGCCAGAGACTCGATTCTCCCAAAACTAATGATGAAAATACAGCTACCGGGGCAAATCCGGAGGGCCAAGCAAAAAAGCATCAAGCAAAGCACACAGGTACATCGAGGACTTGTCCAGCCAGTGGGCAATTTTTACATGATTGGAGACAGGATTGCAAAGATGTGGTGGATGTGCTGATTTTACATCCTATTCCTGTAGCCTATAGCTTATTCAACTGTATTGCATTGTTTTGTTCCACATGAGAAGATTTTGTTAAATAATGCATACTGCACACTCTTACTTTAGAGTGAATGCTTTCGTTGAGAATTTGACCCATGGTCTTGAACATGTGATGTGAAATTCTATACACACAGTACTCTAGTGCAGGGGTCAACTTTTACAATCCCAAGAGCCGTTTTTTGCCCAAAAAATAACCCCCAAAACACATTTGGGCTTTAAAATGTTATTTATTTATTTCCACAGATCAAGCAGCCAGTGGTGTTGGTGGTGAAGGCAAGCAAATCTGTCCATGCACTATTATATTCTCTATTTTTCTCTGGGACCTTTTTTTGAATTTGGAATACATAGCTAGCTTAGCTAGGAAGACTCAAGAATAGTGTAGCCACCGTTATTAAAGTTCGGTAAATATAGAGGAAAAAAGGTGGCAGGTCGGGATGCAAAGTATGGGGCTTATTTTAGTTGATTAAATGTTTAAGCTTTTTTAAAATTATTTGTTGTGGAATGGCTTAACAATATTTACAAATGGAGAATGTAAGAATCACTTTAGGCCCACAACAATGAAATGAAATGAATGAATTGATGAATGAAAATGTTAAAAAATATAACTTTTTCATGTCCACATAGAGGGTCTCATATAAGAGCCTCATGCAGATCCAGAGCTGCAGGTTGCCTACCACTGTTCTAGTTTGACTAGTCTGACAGAAGTCCACAAATACCACAAGGTTTTTAAATGGTCTGACATTCTCGAGTATGAAAATAGTTAATCAAGGCAACAGGCTCACATACTCAAAAGACTAAATAAGTTGCTTGTCATTGGCTTCCAAAATTATCTATATACCGTAAAACTTCCAATAAAAGCAGGGTCCCTAATAGACGCATGTCTCATTTAAAAGCCTGGTGTGGCTACACCTTTTGACAAATAAACGCAGGTCTCTAATAGAGGCCCGGTCTGGATTTTATAGATATTATCTTGATGTATAAAACCTCTTAAAACCCACTGGGTCGCGCGCTTGAGCGAGTTTTAAGTCGTCTCTATCTCCTACACAAATATAAATGTTCAAACTTCTGTCAGTATGTACATGCTGCACATCATTAGATCAGTTATAGATTCTCCACAATTCAATCGTTCACTATATTTTACGAAAACAATCAACAACAAAGTATAACATTAATTCATTCTGACTGGCTATTATTAGAAGTTTTACGGTAAGCATTTTCTGCTCTGGCAACACTATCAACATGATAGGATGACAGGCCCAACAAGTCCTCATATGTAAATAACATAATTGGGAGTGAGTGGTACGAAGAGCAGCACTTAATCCTACAATGCACCTAACTAGGATGCTACAGACTACATCGCAATGAAAACAATCACATCATTAATTTTCCAGTCTGGTAACTCTGTCCATTCTGATATTTTCTGCCATGCCTGAGGTCTTTTCACCAGTATCATTAGTATGGAAGTATAGAGTTACAAAACTCTTTGATTCAGAGATGCACACAATTAGCTTCCTCCATCCTCTCCTATAGTAAAAGTTGTTGCCATCATAACTTTCCTATATTTGCAGTTAAAGTTCAGTTTAGCTGAACTTTGGGTGCAAAATTGAGTGTAAAATAAGGGTAATACAAATATTGTTGCTCTCTACATTGTCGACAGATTCTGTAGGCTTGTGGTGTGCAATCTCTAGAAAAAGGTTTTTCTGCACTATAACAAGGTCACACAGGGGGTTGCTTGTCAGGAAATGTAGACATAAGAGCATTTGTACAAATGTCGTTTTTCAAATAAAGATGGTTTCAAATATGGTAAGGCATTCCAAACAGAATGAAGACTCAGCTGTCAAACTCCAAAAAAAAAAATCAAAAGTCAAAATGGTAGCTAATTTTACTGTCTAACATTGATAAAATTGGCGTGATGGTGGCACTTGGAATTGGTTGAAATGTGACAGTAATAGGTACTTTGAAACTTTTCAGATATTTTGATCATGACTGTACTAAGCAATTTGGAGGACCTGTTCTACCTGTTGTATATGGTTAAGATTTCGTCAAAATGGCAGACAAATACATAGGTGGCCAGACTATGTTTACACTGGCAAATTCAGTTTGAACCCAAAAACTTTTATAATGTTTCTAGATACATTAAAACATGAGATGAACTTTGGCTGGATGCTAGATGGATCATTGCATTGAAGTCAATGTCATGCAATGTCATGTAGCTGGAACCTTTTTATTCACCAGTAACAGATCCATCTCAGAAAGTAATTAGTCTGCACCCTAATCACCATGGGTCAGAAGAGGACTCATAGATATTCTGAGAGGAAATAGTCAGCCTACTGCCAAGATTCGCTAACGACCAAAGAAAATAGAGTAAATGGGCTTAGTAGAGGCAAATTTATGCTGACTTAAAATGAGGCCCTACCTGTAAAACACCTGCTACTCAAGTAATGTATTAGGTAGAACACTATACAGACTGACAGCTACCTTGTTTGTAGTCAGAGTCTGTAGGGTAGCTTCAGAGAGATTACTGAAGCTCACTGTGTGTGTAATGAAGCCCTGAGTCAATAAGAGATGCAGGCTTAAGGCCAAAGGCTGAGCCTGTGCATCAAAGGTGCAACGTTTGTGTGAGTCAGTGTGCTTGTGTATGCTTGATTTTGATTGACAACCTCTGGGTCCCTGGACCCAGTCGGCTTCTCCCAGTGAAGGGACATAGAGTTAGTTATGGGTGTCTTGTTAAAGGTATGTCAGGTTGACAACGTCAGCATGATCATGGGAAATGTGACACGTATGTCCCTTTAACTGGTCGAGATGGCCATTGCTGGCAGCTGGCCTGTCAACCTCCACTGGGAGCCTGGCAGGCTGACAGGAGGAGTGGAGCTTTGCCACTGTGGAGGAATAAATTGCATTTACTCGAGGTGAATGCCCAACACACACGAGCACATACAGATGGAAGCGTTTGTCTTGACTGGGGGGGTGGAGGGGGCTCTGATGAGGGGAGAGATAGTGAACTCCTGCCCATGCAGGTTGTTTCACCTTGATTCTTTAAACACACTGACAGAAAGATGAATAAGTAGAGTGATGGTGGCAGGCACAGTTCAGCTTGGCAGTCCAATTGAACCTGTCTGTGTGAGAGAGGGGGCAGAGGGGGGGTCAGCTGCTGTTATAGGGATGGGACAACAGAGCCAGTAAATGTTTGCACCTGGGTACCATTATCACCTGCAGTTCTTCAAGAGACCAGTGGCCAGACCTCCCTCCCAAGACGTACTCACATAGTTCTTTTAGAAAATGTGGAAGGAAAATCTAAAATGGCTGCAAACCCAACTAGCTGTGATAAAGACTGTACTGGAGCTGCCTCTGGCTCTGTTACTGTGATGTCTTTTGTATGTGGGAAACTTTGTTTGGGCGGAAGCTGCGCATACAGATTTGCTATCTATAGTAGTGTAGTGCCTCATTTCCACTTTTCAGTCATGAAAACATTTGTTTCCTTCCATCTGATCTCATTTTCTCTTTTCTACCATTGCAGAGCCTCACTGGCTCGTTTTTGTGATGGTATGTTTGGTAAAAGAGCCTCTATTGATAGACCTCCTTGTGCTTGTTTGATGTTCTAAACAGTGCGACATAATCTGCAGACGCTCCGCACTGATCCAAACCCCTCAGCCTTTCATGGAGCTTTCTAGTCCAAAGCATTTCAATTGCTTTTATAATTGAGTTTGTCTGCTGCCTCTGTGATTGCTTTGGATCTCTTTTTTGCTATCAAACAAGGCAATTACTGCCAAGTCGCATATTTTCACAAAAAAAAAAAAAAGTTTATTCGCAAAAATTAGCATGCAACTATTGCAAAATGTCCCCCAGTTCTCTGCATGCTCGCAATGTCTCGCCTTGCCATACATGTGTAGTCGGGAACTAACAGCTAAAACAAAGGCAGCTATCAATAATTAATTAATGCGGGTTAATATGTTAACAAACTTATAGTGGTTGATAATTAGATGAGCCACAGTGTCTGATTCAGACTTAATTACTAAGCCACTGTCTGTTCTGTGGGGCTTTAATGAATAATTAATTACAAGAAGCATGAATTATTTCTGCTTACCAAAGATCTACCAGAAATACACGCCCGTCCTCGTTTATGGGGCTATCTTGTATTGATTGATGATAAGCCTTTGATTGGGGAAAATAAGAGCCATTGAAAACAGCACTTGTACTACAGTACCGCAGTTCATAGATGTGCATGTCATAGATACAGAGCAGTGTTTGATGGCAGCATAATCGGTTCATACTTGTGACTGTTTTTAATACAGGTGTGAAATCACACTCACGTAAACATGCGCAGCTCTACACTTAAACTCATGCATACACAACATCAATATGGTGCAATGTGCTATTTCACAGTGCAGAGACTGAGTGAACAGGTTTATTTCCCCCCTTTAGTGCACATGGCCAACCTCAGTGTCTTCACAAAAGTTGTGTGCGTGTGTTTGTCTAGGTGTGTGTGTGTGTGTGTGTGTGTGTGTGTGTGGGAGT
This sequence comes from Dicentrarchus labrax, assembly GCF_905237075.1. Taxonomy (NCBI): domain Eukaryota; kingdom Metazoa; phylum Chordata; class Actinopteri; family Moronidae; genus Dicentrarchus; species Dicentrarchus labrax. The sequence goes on from NW_026136713.1 coordinate 16,608,531, forward strand.
GTGAATTTCTCATCTGCAGAAACTCTGATTTATCCGCTCTATATTTGCATATGCGCACAATGTGATTAACTGCCATGTCTTATTTTTTCGCCTAGCTACTTCACCGCATGCATGCCTGCACACACACCCACACATGAGCTTGCACATGTTGACATGCGCACGCATTCAAATATATTCTCACCTTCACATACAAACAGCGCTGTGCATTCTCAAAGAGAATGATGAAAGGGAACAGTAAACCACACAGCCAGCTAAAGACTCTTTGAAACAGTGTGTTCTTCAGCTTCTCTTACAGTTGGACTGTACCAGTTAGTGGACCCTCCAGGCTTTCCCCAGCTAATTTTGTTGCTTTTATTTTTGGCCGGAGTCCCTCACTGGGCCCAGTTGTGCAGGTGAAACTGTCCATCTGTCTACATTCACTTGTCAGTCACACAAAGCTACTTTGTACAAAAGCGCCATGGGCCATAATCAGCTACAGCTAGCATCATTTAGATGCTATAATAATATGTCAGTCCATATCATTAACACCCACTGAGCCTGGGGATATGGGAGGGTGGATTGAATGACTTAGTCCTCAGGCTGCTGGCAGAATGTGTGTGTGTAGGTGTGTGTGTGTGTGTGTGTGTGTGTGTGTGTGTGTGTGTGTGTGTGTGTGTGTGTGTGTGTGCACAATTCACCCCTACGTGCACACATGCAGTGGTTGTGTGGGTGTATAAAAGTTTTCAGGTATAAATTTCCAACTTCCATACATGCTCATATTATGCTCATGCTTTGTCCTCCATAAAAAGATTCTCTAAAAAGCTTTCCTTTGCAGTAGATATCCTTATTTTGCACTTAGGTGGTTGTTTCACCGGCTGACAGACAATGATGTGTTGGTTTTCTATACAATTTTACAATTCCTCTTGCTTTCATCCATAGAGGCAACTCTTTTGGCAGCTTTGCTGTCAACATTTGAAGGGTGAAAGTACCGTAGAAGGGAAACTTGAACAACACCAGAAGGCTGACTTCCTGCACTCTTGAGGGCTTAGGTGTTAGCAGTCAGTATGCAGCACACATACATACACGTACAAACACACACCACATCCTGATGTTACTGTATGCCAACACGGCTTTCTACTGTTACTGCTAAATAAGATACATAATCCACAACTTTTGTTATAATTAGTCTTTCTCACCTCATCTCATTTTTCAACTTACAAATATCCTCACCTTTTCCTCCCTCTCTGCTCAGAAAATCCCTGTTGGCTCCTTCTCTTCAAATAGCTGTAATCAACGCTGATGCTCTCTGAGACCCCTCTCCAAGGCATTAATCAGATTGGATTGTATTGCAATGCCACGGGGGGGCTTTATAACTGATATTCTTTTGACAAGGACAGAGAACAAAGAGATTCTTTGATTGAGAGTGATTGGCCTGTAATGGTTAATTGAAGCAATTCCTCATCATGTCCCTTTGTCTCATCACCACCTCTCTCCTCTTTCACACCTCTTTTGGCGCTGCCTGTCTTTTTCTTTTTGGCTGCATTTTTTCCTAAATCTGAGCTGAATGTGAAAAGCATCACTTTATCATCCACTCCTTCACTCCTGTCCTCTCCTCTCCTCTCCTCTCCTCTCCTTTCCCTCTTTTTTCCAAGGTCAATGCAACTCAGTCTAATACACTTTTCTTTGATGATAAAATCTAGTCCCAACTTTAGCCAAATGTCCGTCTCCCTCTGGAGTAGAGATTTATCTCAATTATTTATCCACTGGTGTGTCTGCCAGCTTCTAAACATGAGTATCAGAGTGCCAGGTCCACCCAGGGAGAAACGGTAAATCTTTTGATGTCTTGTGAGTATCCATCGGCTATACGGAGGGGCTGTAAATTCCCTTAACGCAGCATACAGCTTTACCCACAACAGTAGGAAATCCAGTCCCTGACAAGGAGAATGTGGACTAATCTGCAGCCTTTTCAATAAACATGGTGAAATACTCTTAAACAACACATAAACTGGCGTAAATCCTTTCGCCAATGCCAAGTAATAATAGCAATCGTTCTTCATTGTTGTGCTTGTGTGAAGATGAATAAGTCAGCCGTGTCCTGTATTTATTGTTGATGATAGATTGGCAGCTATTTAGAAGCTGCTTGTGCGAACATAAGACATGCAGATCCTGAGCATGCATACTGAGGGTGTCAGAAAAGCACAAACAAAGGCAAGAAAGAATAAAGGGAATTTAGGATGGAAGTCAATAGCATGAGAAGAAAGAGTAATATCCAGGGACAGAGGGGGAGAGAACAGAAATCAGTATTGAGAGAGAGTCCTGGCTGCCTCGTCATGTCCTTGTGCAGGATTTATGAGCTCTAAGATCAGGGACAGGTTTAGGGTGCTAGGAGGAGGAATGGGTACGAAAGTGAAAGGGAAGTAGGAATGATCCAAGGATGGGGGAAAGTGCACAGTTTCAGACATAAGGACGCTCAGACTGCGCTGTGAGTTGAGATGTCCCTCTTGTATAATGGCAGGCGACAGGAGGAGAAATGGCAAGGCCAAGAGGAACAAAAGGAAGAACTAAAAAATAGGCTGAACAAAGAAAAACAGAGCTCAGACATTACTGAAGGGTCAAAGGTGCTAATTTGATTAGCACTTATAACACACGGGGCAAGATAGAGGGAGCGCAACAGCACAAACAAAGCAAAGGACGACAAAAAAGAACAAGGGGAGGGAAGGGGGAGCAAAAAGCGAGCAGAAGAAGATCAAGTTAGGGAGGATGGAGGGCGAGGAAAAGCTGGAAGAGGAGAGGAAAGGTGTTGGGTGAGGGGGGGTGAGGCTGTGTGGGTGGTGTAATCTGTCTGTGTCAGAGGGATGATGAAGGGGCCAGGAGGGAGAGCTCTGCAGTTCACCTTCTGGCCTCTGGAGGAAACACACTGACCCTGGCCCTCCCCCTGCCCATCTCCCCTCTCCACCTCCTCTCCACCTCCTCTCCACTTGCACGATTTATGACCTACAGGGTCGGCCCAGGGTTGCTCGGTTTGAGGACATTTGCAAATCTAGTTGTGGTGGCGATGCGCTGTTAGCATGTTTGTAGGTGTGCGAATGTGCACCTTCTGAATGAAATCACGCGTAAAGAAAGCTATTGTCAAGGAGGATGAGACCTTAGTGCTGCCTGGGGAAAAGGGCAGTGGTGATTTCTATCCTGGGCTCAGAAAGTGAGCACAGGCACATCCCCACATAATCCAGTATGACAGAGTTTGAAGGGAGAAAGACTGACAGATCCAGAATAAAAATCAAGGGAAAATGGAATAAGATGACTGAATGAGGGAGGAGTAGTTGGAGCTGTGCTGCATACTGATGGTGTCGCTCCTTTGTCCATTTTTATTATAATGGAACTTTTGCATGGTCAGATCACTCTTTGAATCTTTTTGAGAGGATGTTGAGTGCTGGGAAGGCAGCTAAATGGCTCAATAAGCCCATTATTTTTATAGGCTGCCATGTTGAACTACCATGTTTCTGCAGTAGCGCAGAACAGACAAACCAAAGGGTAGCTCTAGGTCGGGTCTTTCATGGTTTCTTGTATGCTTACTGCCCACCATGAGGAGAGACCAAAAACGGAGCTAAAAGAAAGTAAAATTTTACTTACATTCACTGGGTGACCAGAAACCTGACTCGTAATGTTGCTCTATGTCTGCAACATTAGCATGCGTCAATGGTTAACTGTTTTTTTAAAATATACTTAATAATGACTTTCTATTGGGAAAATATGTCAGTTTTGTGTTTTTATCTTTTTCCACAAAAAAATCAATGCAGCTTTTAAGACTAAACAAATAATGTATTGAAAGTAAGAATACTCACCTATTGATACTTATATCTTTTCACCATGTGGGTTGTTTTCTAAGATTTCCTTTATTGCATATTGTATTGCGGCATAGTTTTGTGATTGATTGTGGCTTAGTTTGATATAAGTAGGCTTTGTCTCCATGAAATCCTTTGAGGCATGAATAAGATAAAGGGATATATACATAAACTTGACATGGCTTAATGATAAACCATAAACAAAATGCATTTTTAAATGGCACAACAGTGAGCCACACGCATTGGAGATGGCAGGTAGGAATACTGAAATATGGCTTATTGTCGCTGATGCTAAGTGAAAGCAATCAAGGAGAATTGGCGGCATACGGTATGAGAGGTGAGGGTTGAGTTGTGGAATATTATTGCTGAGGAGCTGAGTCAAAGGGCCATTCGCTGTATGGAGATGAGAAGGGGATGAAGGTCGCTCCTCATCCATAACAGATGATTCATAGTCTGCCCTGACCTTTAATACCTGGACTTACCTCTCTCTCTACCCACCATCTCCTGCAGAGCTCCACTGCAAGGAGAGTTCAAATATATGCTGTTCAAAGCAAAACACATTCACAATGCATGTGTTCACATGTGCTGTGCAAACACTAGGCTAGCAAATGCACCCATGCAGATATTCACGTGTGTGTGTGTGTGTGTGTGTGTGTGTGTGTGTGTGTGTGTGTGTGTGTGTGTGTGTGTGTGATTCGTGGATACACATTAATAACACACGTTTGCAAGCACCAAATGTCAAAAGTTCACTGAGGCACCCTGCTCACATCTAATGTGACAAATAACTTCTTCCTCCAGTTGCATTGTTCTAATCCCTTTAGTGGGCTCTGGAATGGAAATATAATTACATTTCTGTGGTGCAGTGCCTTTGATAAGACAGCCGCTTGCTGAGCTGAATGTCTAACTGAGTTGGATGCCTCTCCGAAGCCCTCTCCTCTCTCCACTTTACTTCCCTCCCTTACTCAGACCTCTCCATCTCTTCTCTCTTTCCTCTCTCTCGCATACTCTCTTTCACGTTTTTCTCCTTTCTCCTTTTTGTTCTCTCACCCCCACTCGCTCTCTCTGTCATCTCCAAAAGCTCATTCTGCCTCTCTCTCTCACCCGCCCAGGTATTGCGGTGGATAAAAGAGGTGTTGTCTACTTCGTTGATGGCACCACCATTCAGAAGATTAATGAGAAGGGTTTGCTCTCCACTGTGATTGGCTCAAACGGACTGATGTCGACGCAGCCACTAAGCTGTGATGCACGCATGGACATTAGCCAGGTAAGCTAATAATGCAGTCGAGGTTAAATAACTTGTAGAAAGCATAGGCTTCATCCTCACCATTTGAGTGTTGTTTAGAAAATCTGCAGTAATATAAGACTCCGGCATGTGTTTTGTGTCAACTAATTAAGAGTAATTACAACAAAAAGGCGACAGGTCAGAAATAAGTATTTGTTTGTTGTTTGTTACAGTCAGTGATTGCTTTGTCAATCTAAATTGCCTGGCCTCTTGCCTCTTCCATAGAAACACTATCTGTCTTCTTAAAGGTGTATGTGTGTGTGTTTCAAGTTCAACTTTATTTGTCCCCAAAGCACACATTTATGGTTTTGCAACATAAAAAACAAAAATAAAACCCAAAACAAACATGAAATCACATTAGTCAGAATAACACAGACTCAGGCTGAGCAGTGCTGCACCAATGAACAAGCATAATCATCAAAACAGCAATAAGAACAATACAATGATGACTATCCTGTCATCGCTCTACGAAAAGTATCACCAGCAAAACATTACAGTCAAAATACGGTAAATAAACAGAATCATCCAGCGGCAAACAACAATCAGAAATCAGCATAAACATCAAACAAACAACAAAGCCCAAACAAAGTATGACCAGCATAGCAATACAATTGAGATACATCAACAAAAACGTCCAACGGCAACAACATAATCAGAAATCAGCATAAGTATCACTCTACAAGTAGGCCTACATACTCGTGGCAGGAAAGCCTCCTCCTTTTCCTTGCATTGAGGAGAGGCTTTGGAGATATAGGAGTGTTTGTATCTGTTTGTCTTGACTGAGGGAAATCTAAAGCGGGTGCCGGAGGGTTGAAGCTCCTGAGGAACAGGGTCGGTACAGTCAGACAGGATGAAATTTACCCTCTTGACCACCTGACTGACCACACAGAACAGACAGGCTGCTCTGCTGGACACCTGTAATTTTGCTGCTTGAATTCACCTAGCCAGTGCATTCTTGGATTGATATTTAGACTGCCATACTAACAGATGAAGGAAAATGATTATGATGATGATTTCTGTGTGTGTGTGTGTGTGTGTGTGGAGAGAGAGAGAGAGAGAGAGAGAGAGAGAGAGAGAGACAGTGTGGTGGAGACCAAAGACAGCTACCGCACAGATTTGATCAGTCAGCCTTCAGATCACACTGCTGACTTATATCAGGCCTATTAGAGCAGAAGATGAATTATAGATGAACTGCTGGCTCTATAGAGGGATCTCTGCCCACACATAGAAAGGCAAGCGCCTGTGTATGTGTGTGTGAATATGCGTGTTCAGCCTAGGTGAATTCCCAGAGGTGCTCTTATATGTCTTTAAAGGGGCCCATGCTACCTCACAGACCTCTGTTTGTTAGTTATCGGCCTCTGCAGCACATCTGATCGCATCCAGTTGCATTTATCCTCCATCTGTGTTTGTTCTTAAAAACTGCTGTGACCTCAATGTGGCACCAGTATTGATGGAAACCTCTGTAGCTACATTGAGACAAACATCACTGCAGTCATTTATGCTACATGATCAGCAAAGTGTTGGCTTTAGTTTTTAGATTGAAGTCGATCTGAATTCTCACTTTTTGTATAAGGAAATATAAACTACAGTGTAGCTATTGCGAATATTTTTCCATTTTTCAAAAGAGGATGAAAGTTTTTTGGTACATCTTTGTGGAAACAGCATCTAGGCTTCAACTTCTGTAGCTACTGACTGGAGCACTGTATATCCTACAAACATTGATACAATACCTTTTTTCCCCCCCTTTTTCAACAAGCCCTCATACAGTAGTGTTGGCTTTCAACTGTTAGCAATTTTAGCAGTTTATCCCTTTACTACATTCAACATTTGGGATGTGTCATTGTGCTGTTAAAGGTCCAGTGTGTAGGATTTAGTGGTATCTAATGGTGAAGTTGCAGATTGAAGTTGCAGAGTAGTGAACACTAGGATTGTATATGATGACCTGGGAATGAGAACTAGCTGTGAAATGTGTAGGAGAAACTACGGCAACTCACGTAAAACGACAAAGGCCCTATCTACATGCAGTGTTTGATTTATCAGGCTAAATATCTGGTTGTGTCGGAGACGACGCATGCAATGAGCTACAGCCAGTGAGAGCTGACAGGGGTTGCCTCTCGCTCCAGCACCAGACAGGAAGCAGCAAGCGGGCACTTACTTTGGTAACAACTCCTCAGATACTGACACACATATAATGGACGGTGAATTCATGTTGTGAGTGGGTGTTCAATTCAGTGTGTGTCTGATCCACCAGCCATAATTTATATTAATGAGAAATCTTAATTTTTGAAAAGGTCCGTCTCTCCTTCCCACACTCTTTTCCCACCGAAAGACACAACTTATATATTATGCTTGAAATAATATTTTTTTAATTTGTATTATTTATTATTATTTCAGTTTCAGTTTGACTGAAGCAAGCGTAGCTCTCTGTGCAGCTCAGCTTAACTTGCAAAAGTGATCGCCTGCCATCACTGCAAAGTTCGATATTATGAGCAGGAGAGATTTGATGCTTGTCCTCTTTGGCTAAGGACAGAATGAGTCCTGCTTGATGAATCTCTCTACCTCTTAAAATGGAATTTCACAGTGAGCCCCCTTCTCTCTCATTTGACAGAGCCTATAATTGGACATGTCAGTGGCAATTTAACATGATCCATTTATTTACCAATCCATCGCCAGAGTCATCAATCACCTCGATGATCCCTCAGACGCACCACCTTGTCTCTATAGCTCACAGTTTGACTGTTTGTTTGTGTGAGATAGACAGTGATGTGGGTGGCTGTGCGCTAGTGCAGGTTTTGTCTGTTTTTGACCCCCACACTGTCAGCGGGCATGGTGAGCTATTTGAGCAGGCGGCAATCATGGTTATTGGCTGACATTTGGAACAGTGCCGAGGCGTGCTGGTGTGAGTCTTGAATAAACACAGGGAAGGCTCCCTGCCCGCCGCTGACCTTTGCATGAGCAGGGAGGGTCAGAAGGCCTAATGCTATGTTATTAAGGAGATATTATTTGTATCACCTGTAACTGTCTCCTGTGGGTGATACCCCCCAATGGCTTGCTTGTTCTTTTGTTTTAATTTTTGATAGAAATACGGTTATATATAGTCTGTGTTTGTGTACACGTGTGTGTCATTCCACAGGTGCGTCTGGAGTGGCCAACAGACCTGGCTATCAACCCGCTGGACAACTCCCTCTACATCCTGGACAACAACATTGTCCTACAGGTAGAGAAACAGCCCTAAACACACACAAAACACACGTTTACCAGGGAATGAATTCTAAACCTGTTTCCTATTCAAGCTTGTGCTTTTTGTTGAGAGATACTGGCACTATACGTAGCAGAGGAAGAAAGAGTAATGAAATATTTCTCACAAATTGCAGTGCTGTCACTTAAGGTGCATTTAGAGTGAGTGAGGCTGCTAACATAAAAGAAAAGAAAAGAGAACCTTGTTAAAAATATATCATGCTATCAAGAGTCTGCAGAAGTTGTTTTTAAGAAAATGTCACTCAGGTTTTGCTTATTACCAAACACTACCAAATTTAATGAATTGCCTGTTTGAGTGTGTATCTTATAAAAACGTAATGAGTCATTAGATGATTTAGGCTTAGGTTTGATGATGTCTGATGCACTGGATCAACAAAGATATATTGTTGGTGGCTGATTCCATTGACTAGTCCAAAATAATTACAGCAGTTGTAATTATTTATTTTCTGTCTCTTTTATACATGATGGTGTTTTTTTTCCCACATCAGGTATCAGAAAATCTTCAGGTGCGTATTGTGGCTGGTCGCCCTATCCACTGCCAGGTTCCAGGTATTGACCACCACCTGGTGAGGTGGGCCGCAGTGCGAGCTACCCTTGAGGCTGCCAAAGCCATCGCCCTGTCCCACCTGGGCACACTGTTCATCGCCGAGACAGATGAGAGGCGCATCAACCGCATCCAACAGGTAACTCTGTCACTACAAATACAGAGTTATTTTCAGCCTATTTTTAGCCCGAGATGCTCTGATTGTAGGGCAGCCACCAATGAATTAATGTATTTAAAACTGAGCTGCCATCAGGTTCCCAGTTTTAGAACCTTTTTTAAAGAAAGTTCTTACATAAAGCCACAACTTTCCTCACACTGAAGAGTTATCCATTTTTTATATCAATTTGTGATAATAATTCGTGAAGTTACAGAAGATTTACTTATGCTCGATATATTGCTCGATACCACTAGTTACTAATGTCAAATGTAATTGGCTATTTTCCCGTGGCCACTGATTCATTACACCCTACTATATTTCACTACACCCTCCACTCTCCATCTGCACCGGCGTCACTCTGTGAATGCTAACAGAGCAAGGGGCCCTGGCAAGAGGGTGTCTGCATTTCTTGCGAAACTGACAGGAACAGTTGCAATTGACACCAACAATCCATCTGGCCTTATGACACTAATTCACACTCATGCTTGTTGCACAATAAGTTCCACTGTCAGGTTGTTTGCTGTGGTCACAGATGCTTTGCAGGACTGAAGTGTTCAGAATCTGCCTCTCACATGTGACTTTACAAAACTCTGATGCATCCAAAAAAATAACCTAAAAGCATGTTTTCATTTCAGGAAAAACATTTTTTTTTTGTCCATTAGCTAGCAGCATGCTATAACAGGCCAAAAGCATTTGGGCACCACAAATATATTGCCTGCTGGACTCAATCAATAGTCCCTTTGTGGTCAGCAGCACCACGTTGAGTCCATGTGGAGGCAGACAGGAACATAAAATGCCTTTTTGATGGAGACCAGGAAGTCATGTTTGAAAGGGCAATGAAAAATCTCTCTTTTTTTTTCTGTATCTGTCAAAACTATTTCATTTTTGTTATTTCCAGGCCCATATTTATCTTGCATCTCAGAATCGTTCACACGGAAAGTCAAACGAGAGCTAAAGAAAATCCTTCTGCCTCAGAGTAGGATGTGAGAGTTACTCATGATGGTTCCTACGCACACTCTCAGCAACAAGTAGAACTTCTCCTGTGAGAATGAACCATTTTATGACACTCAACCATAAAATAAAATTAATGATGATGTGTTGCAGTTTTTCTCAGCAGTTCTGATGTGCAATCAACACATTCAAGAATCTGACAGGCTGATGCAGATACAATGTAAAGCAGGAAGAACTAAATTAAATACAGAACTGTGTCACTTGTAAGACAAACTAGCTGCACACAGGTACAGACTGACAATGTATTTGATACCTGATAAAAAAAAGACACACAAATTAACCGCTACATTTAATCTTAAATGGCTGATACCAGCTGCATCTTGTACTGTTTAGCCAGCAAGTCTTTTTTTTCTGTATAATAAGCCCTATTAAATGTGAACGTGCCTTGGCCGCATTAAGTATTTAGGCAATGCTTTGATACTGCTGTTGGTCTGCTCTCATGGTCCAGGCACGTCTGTCTGTCCGTCACAAGCACCCGAAACATTTGGCCATAACATCAAGTACCACACATGCATAACCAATATGTGTTGAATTTAATTTTTTATCTTGTATAGAGGAATGAAAGTTATTGAATATGCATGGCATTGGAGCTTTGAGGTGCATTAAAATCACAATAATTGCATCCCAAATGTGTTAGATTGTTTTCCGTAAGTCCACATTGCAAAAACCTGTTTTCTGTGAAGTGGGTATATTTTGGAGCCTTTACAGCATACAACTCACACATTTTAAATTCAATCAATGTTTTTGTAGGAGGCAGTTATTTTAAATCAAAAGCTCTTCTTTCTATATTTTACTACCTCTGGAATGTGAAAACATGTTTGTCCTATCACCTCCTGCTGGGGACTCAAAACTGATTAGGCCAACTCTGAAATTCTGGAGTATTTTCCTAAGACAAGTTGATGAAATTTTACTTTCACTCCTAAGCCTACAATTAGAACTAAATGTGTGGATTTGTTTAGCCAGTCCAGATTTATTTTCTACTCTGATATGCTCAATAAAAAGATTTGCAAACGCCAAGCTAGTTAGCACCATAGGAATATTGCAGATAGTAATGTTATTCTAAATATGATGATATAATTTTTTTTATATATAACAGCCACAGCTACATATAGAACCTTTAAGTAGCTTTAGATGTGCTATACACACATCAGAGTGGTACTGTCATCCTTCTCTCGGCAAAGAAAGCAAATATAGGCCAAATAATTCAAAATACAGAATAGCTTCTAAAACACACTGAAAATCAGCTTTCCCTAAGGGATAATAAAGTTGATTAAAATTAAAAATCCAAATCAAGCATATCTTCCCCAATCATCTTCCAACAATGCATGTTCCCCTTGGAGCATTTTAAAAAGCATCATTCCTCCAAGATACATCAAACTGTTGGTGGAGCAGATATCACCTTCATTTATAGCACTCTCCATCAGGACAACAAAGCCCCTTTTAGGCAAAACACTGAAGATTCATAATTCTTTTGTTTTCCTACAGTTAAAAAAAGGCATCAGAGATATCATCTTAGATGGTTTGGTTAGACAAACACTGCCAAATAAATTGTCGTCATTTTCCTCTTACTTCTTTTTAATGTCATTTCCAGTTCGAGTATTTATGAAACGCCATCATTATCTTGTTTGTCGTACAGATTAGACATAACAAAGGCTGTTGTTGAACATTATCTTCTCTTGAACAATAATCTCCTACAGCATTTTGTAGCCGTGTGTGACTTTTTTTTAACAATTCACAGGTGTCAACCAATGGGGAGATATCTGTTATCTCTGGAGCCCCCACGGACTGTGACTGTAAGATAGACCCCAACTGTGACTGTTTCTCTGGTGGGTCATCACACACACACACACAAACACACACACACACACACACACACACACACACACACACACACACACACACACACACACACACACACACTATGTTGAGTGTAGGATTAAGTAATGTGAGAGTATTAGATTATGTCTAATAGGATGACAATACTAAAAACAACATGTAACTGCTCTTAAAAGTCATATTAGATAATATCTTACTTGGCCTGATTCAGAAGTAAGGAAACAAAACAAAAGGCAATTTTAAAAGCTTCGACATAACTTAAATGAATTGAAATAGTCAGTGTATCTTGATATTGAGTGATTAAATCTCGCTGTCTGTGTGTCCCTGCTGGCAAATGATTTTATTAGCAAAGCTTGAGAAGAGCTTTTTCTTTCTTGTCTGTCTCTTCCACTGTTTTCTTCTCTACTTGAAGGTGTCTAAATTATTTTATTTAGATGGAATTTTAATATCTAAGAATGGTTGTTTTGACTCTCCTTGAAAAATAATAAAAAACTATGATAATGACGGGTATGTAAACAATGACAATATATAGGAAAGAAATGACTACGATGTCACAGTGGAAACGTAAGTGAATGTAATATGGCTGTGTGCATGTGTGTGATGAGTATACAGAAAGTGTGTGTGTGTGTGTGTGTGTGTGTGTGTATATATATATATGAGGGAATGTATTTGTATTTGCATTCATGGAAAGGCTCCATCTTCACAAAAACCTCCAGCTAAATTTCTGTAGGAACCTAAAGAAGTGAAACCTTTCAAATCCATTCAAATTACAGGCAAGAGAAAAAGCTGTCGTCTAGCCACTGAAGGTTTTAACTGGTTGGTGTATCATGGAAGGGCACCTGAAATGTAATAAAGGGAAGAGGGAAAGGACCAAACAAATAAGCAGATGTTCTTTTGACAGTTAGGCCATGCTTTCATTGTAAGTGTCAGAGGATGTGATTTTATCATTTAATTCTGCTCATAAAAATCAGTCGCTTTTCTATTCAAAATGGAGGGAAGTGTCTCTACCATGCCACAAGCCAATGGGCTGTAACCATCCCTATTTCTTGGGTTGTACTTTGCATATTTTCAATCATGTCTTGCTGTTAACAGATGATTACTCTCTTCAGAGGTTTTCCGTTTCCATTTCTTCACCGTAGACACTCACACAGTGTCTTTGAACATGCGCACATATGTGAGCACACAACCGCAAATACAAACAGACATGAGAACACACACACACAAAAACAGACACACACACATAATGCGCATGCTGTCAAGAGATAAACTGCCACCCTGCTGCCTGCACAGACCCATCAGAGGCCCCAGGCCTACTGCTGACAGCATCTAAAGGGCTTCACCCGGCTGTTATCCTGCTGAGCTACCAAAGAAATCTGAATGCATTGAGTCACCCACTACTACCGTCTGATAAGGCTGAGGTCACTATCAAGGGGGTTACCAACTCCATTGGGAAGCTACGATATCCCAACAAGTCCAAGTCCTGAGCTGGACTGATAAATGCTTAAGCGGCACCATGTGATCTTCATATTTTGCAAAGCTTGTGTATACCAGTGGTGACTTCTCTCTTTCTCTAAAGAATAATTTGTATTGCTCAGTGTGTTTATAACCGAGGGCGCCTTGACTTCTGCCATTTTTTTGATAAAGAGTTCTCATTGAAATAATGTCTTCTTGTTTCTCTTATCAGGAGATGGAGGCTACGCTCGTGACGCTCGTCTCAAAGCCCCCTCCTCTCTGGCCGTGGCCCCCAATGGCACACTGTACATTGCTGATCTGGGCAACATCCGGATCAGAGCTGTCAGTCCCAACCAGCCTCAGCCCAGCCCAGCCGGACTGGTGGAGATCAGCTCCCCACTGGATCAGGAACTCTATCTCTTCAGCCAGGTACACACTGCCTGAGCTATGTGTATAGAACATGCGCATTTGCATGTTAAATATCTAGATACTTCAGTATAAGATCTTTGTATGAACATGATTACTGTCCTAATACATGAATTTGTATGAATTTTGTGCCTCAGTAGTTAGAGTGGGTTATGTAATAAGAAAGTTGGCAGTTCGATCATGTTGAAGTGTCCTTGGGCAAGATGCTATGCCATCGGTGTGTGAGTGTATGTGATTTGGATTAGTTCGTTTCTGATGAGCAGTTGGCATGGCAGGCCTCAGTGTATGAATGTGTGTGAATGGTTGAACGTGACATCCACTGTAAAGCACTTTAAGTGGTTGGAAGACTACGAAGGCACCATATCCATCCAGTACAAAGATTTACACATTACTAAATGAAAACAGGTTGAACCACACAAACTAGTTCTTACATAGAGACTGGTTGTTACTAAATATTTATACCCAGTAACTGCCTGGTGTAGTGCTGAGAAGTTAACTGAACTAACTGACAAAGCTGATGTTAGCTTGCTAAAGTGACTTGTTTAGAGTGAAGAGTAAAAGAGGTAAGGCACTTTAATAATGATGCAACTTGGGATGATTTTAAATTACATTTCACAATATAACTTAAATTACAAAACTTCATGGTAGACTTAATGACCAAATAACTTCAAGGTTAGGATGATCAGATATTTTTAGATTTTCTCATTCTGAAATGTATGACAACGAACTCTAAACACATATTCTCCATATATGCAATTAGAAATTAAAAAAACATATTTACAAAGGATTAGAAGTTTGATGCTCCACTAAAATAGTTATGCTACAAGTTGTGATGCTATAATGACTTCCTGTTTATATAGTTACTTAAGTTTTAATGGTGCAACATAATTTAGTAATAATCTATTTTGAAACTACAGTGGCTAGTTAGTACTAGAACTTACAGAGGACTTTACACTCAAACTTATTAATATATACACAGATAGCAGCTGCAACCCAATACCAACAACTGTCTTTCTTTTTCCCATGACAGAATGGCTCTCACATGTACACCAAACATCTGATCACAGGCCAGTACCTGTACAACTTTTCTTACGGCACAGACGGCCAGCTGTCTGGACTGATATGTCGCGACGGCCATGGGCTCCAGGTGAGGAGAGATGCTCACGGAGTGCCTCTCTGGCTGGCACTACCTGGTGGACAGGTGTACTGGCTGTCTCTTAGCAACAGTGGAACACTGAGAAAGGTGTCAGCCCAAGGCCATGACATCGCCCACATCACTTACCATGGCAACACGGGTCTCCTAGCAACCAAGAGTGATGAGAACAGTTGGACCACTGTTTATGAGTAAGACTACAGTTTTCTTTCTGTGCTCATTGTTCTCTTGTTTATTCTCTCTTTCTGTCTGTCTTTTCTTTCTTTCTTTCTTTCTTTCTTTCTTTCTTTCTTTCTTTCTTTCTTTCTTTCTTTCTTTCTCTCTGTTTTCCTTTCTTCTCTGTTTCACTTTTCCTTTTAGTCATGGTTGGTTGCTTCACATGAATGTATGTATGGACAGGGCATTGCATATATGTGCATGTGTATTAACGTGAGACAGAGTTTGTATTTGCGGTGTGAAATTTGAGTGCCATCTGGTGGTGAGTAGTGCATCTCTGTAGGACTTTTTTCTTCTTTCAGTTTAGTCTCAGCTTAAGTGACTGATTAGCTGAAGGACATCTTTGCAACCCTTTGATCACACACGTTTAGTATCACACATATAGTACACACACAAAAACACATCTGTCTGAATTATTCACCACTGCCGACCGAGTCTCTGTCTCAAATTCCACAGCTGGATAATTACACATATAAATCAAAGTTGACACTTACTCCGTGCCAATGTTTGTATATGAGAGGGGAAAACAGAGTGATAGTGAGAATGCGTATGTATATCTACGTGCTCATTTGTGTGTATGGCTGCCTTCATTTGTCCAACAGTGACAGTTATCTGTGTGTGTTTGTGCTTGTACACCATTGTCTTTTTGTTTATTCTCCAAGGTACAACAGCGAGGGCCGTGTGACCAACATCACACTCCCCACTGGTGAGGTGAGCGGTTTCCATGGCAACCTTGAGCGCTGGTCTCGGGTAGAGGTGGAGGCGTCCAATCGTGAGAACTTCGTCACCAGTACTAACCTGTCTGCAAGTGACACCATCTACACGTTCAGACAAGGTATAGCGTCATGATGCACTGTGTGTTTTTTTCACTACTCATAGGTCAGCAGGAACATAACATTAACTGTGGTGAGACAAAGGAGTTTACACAGAGCCAGAATATGGGGGAAGAAATGTAATGTCCCTATGTATTCACTGGTTGACAGGCAGGAAAGATTATAGCCTCTCCACAATGCATCTACCCCCATCTCGTTTACCACAAACATGCCGCAAGGCCGTTTATGACTCATCTGGGGGGGACTAAAGCATAGACAGTGTACACAGATGTGTACGGAGGGCAGACCGTGAGGTTATAGTGTTGATTAAACATTTATGACTGGCAAACTGCAATAATGGCTGTTATTCTGGTCAGGTCAGACACACTGACCTGTGTTTCTCCCTCTTCATCGGCTGCACTGGATGTGTGCGCAGGAGATTCACAGCTTTGAAAAAGTATTTATCCCTTTCTATAAATAATTCACATATGGATCTAATATGACCTCTTTACATAACCAGACAAATGGGCAGTGAAAAAAAATTTGCTTTTTTTTTTATTTACAAAAAAGAGGCAGATCCTACTGACGTGTGAAAAGTCTTAACGACTGCAGGAAAAAATGGAAAAGAGGGCAGAGATGAGAAGAGGAGAAAATGAGTGTGGAGTGGAGAAGCCGCTCATGGGAGCAGTTTCTTCTCATGTCATCCCTTTAATTGCTTTCTAGCAGTTGTCACAATGACAGGACTGCAGGGAGAGAAAAGCTGCTCCAACACACACAAATACACTTGCACACAGGCAGGCATGTGTGCGGTGCTACAGTATGACAGAGCTGCCAGGGAAGAGTTGAAATGACCCTCTATTTTAGACCCCCCACCCACCCAACCCGCCCCCCTTCCCTTTTACCATCACCACCCACAAATTCAGTGTGTCTTTTTCTGCCTCTGAGGCAACAATAACCATATGTACAGAAAGAGGTTTTATAGCAGTGGAGGGGATAGAAGTTACTATCCTGTTTATTAGCCGTGTTAAGTTTTATGATTAAAATATAGTTTTTTTTTATTAATTGTGTTTTAGAAATAGTAATGGCTTGATACAAAGTGCTATTGGCATGTGTAAAAATCCTGTATAAAACATTGCTCGAGCAATACAGAAAATGAAAGAAGAGTTGCTGAGAGACCTCTGCAATGTGTGAAAAACTGTCATGGCCAAACACCTTTTCTTTACACACTTCTTTCTTACTTTCTTTATCTCTCTCTCTAGCTGTCTCTCTTCCTCTTTTTGTTTCTGTCTCTCACTATCCGTCTATCTGTCTCTCTTTCTCAATAGATTACCGTTTTCTAAAGCTACAATAGCACATATAGTCCAGGGCTTATGTTGCAGAGAAAATGTAAAAACACTCAGCGTCGCAAATTTAGCAATTAATTCAAACAAAAGACACACACAAAAAGCCAGACTTGTATTCATGGCATTCATGTACTCAAGCTCCTGTACACCATAGATTTCTCTCAAGATTGTTTTTATGAGACACTGACTGATGTTTTTTCACACTTTTTCATGTGTTGCTGCTCCCTGTGTGCATGTGTGGTTTTATGTTCTATTTTGTCTGTGTTCGTCTCTGTACGTGTGTGACCCACCATACGATCACACCTGCCCCTCCACCCTCAGACCACGCTCAGAGTTCATACAGAGTCAGCGCTGACGGTTCGTTCCTTGTGTCACTGGCAAGTGGGATGGAGCTGTCACTCAGCACGGAGCCCCTTCTCCCCGGAGGCGTTGGGGGAGGAGTCAGTCCCACGGCCAGCCGCTGTAACATCAGTCTGCCTGGAGACCACGCCCCCAGCCTGATAGAGTGGAGGCAGAGGAAGGAGCAGAGCAAGACTAACTACAGCACTTATGAACGCAGGCTCAGGGTAAATTACTAAATCACCAACTTTTTCTTCATCCAGCTCAGATAATAAAGAAAACACAGTCTTCTAAATGTGTCAACACCACCCAAATACTACGAAAACTGGTGTGAGTAGGCCACATTACAACACATCGGCCACATCTTCAAAGTATGCAGAGGTAACAAAAAGTTGTGCAATCTGACCTTAATACACTCCCTCAAAAGTGGCACTTTTGTTTTGAGCAAAAACTGAAAGCCCTTTTAACTGTATGGTTTGGTGTTAAGAAACATGGTAGATGTTTTGACTGATTAGCAGCGTCTGATAGGTCAAATGACTCTTAACCTGTTAGCTGTACTTTCCACTACAACACCTCTTCTCTTTTTCCTTGGCACAAAAAGTACACCACACAAACAGAATATTTCAGGAAATAGGAAAGGACATTTTATCTGATGTGCACTAATTAATTAGCAATCCCCAGGACTCAGTTCTTCACTTGTTCACATGGCAATTTATTGTTATATTATGCAGGTCCAGTTTTCTCTAAATGTCACAATTAAACTAATGAAATCTCTGCTTGTCTCAGACATGTCCCTTCATTTATATTTGCATGTCTGTGGCCTTATATAGAATTTATGATGATGATAAAGCAATAAAATTAAAAGGTTTTATTTTGTTCTCCCCTGTAGCTGACATTTTAATGATTTTCCTTTCAGGCACATAACAGAAACCTGCTGTCCATAGACTTTGATCAGAACACCAGAGTAGGGAAGATTTATGATGACCACAGGAAATTCACCCTCCACATCCAGTATGACTCACTGGGCCGCCCCGTGGTCTGGTCTCCCAGTAGTAAATACACTGAAGTAAACATCAGCTATTCTGGTGGGGGACTGTTGTCGGCCATCTACCGCGGGGAATGGTCTGAGCGGCTGGAGTATGAGAACGACAGGGTGGTGTCCCGAGCGTGGGTCAACGGCAAGATCTGGAGCTACACGTACGCAGACAGAGTGAGTGCCGTACTTCTACGAACATGTTCAGAGGTGATGTGAGAGACAGTATCTCTCTGTATCATGCTGAGATTTGTTTGATGTGTTCACTCCCGGTTGTTTTTGTCTTTGCTGTTAGCACCAATCTAACACATCTGCTCTATCTTTGTTTGCTGCTTCAAGGTTACTGCAGTTACCTGAAATCAAAACTAACACTAAAACGATGAAATGTGCTTCCGGTATATGAGATGAAAGTGAGACATTTTTAACAGATTAAAATAATTTACAGTGCTATACTAGCACCAGTGTTTTAATGTGTGTTTCATCCCTTTGAGGCAGCCATTGGTTTCATTCATTTTGGTTATCTATGAAAATCAATTTGCAGTGGGGAGATTAGGCCTGCTTTACATTTTCTCAAAGTTCAATTAGTGTGCAGACTTTTTATATTAATCTGTACTTATACTGTAGCTGCATGATTACACAACAGTACCAAAGCTTTAAGAGCAGCAAAAGCAGACAAGATGTTTATTGCGATGAATTATATAACTCAAGTAAGTTTCAAGGCTCTGTACCTTGGTTTTCATAGAGTGGTGAAAGAAAAAGAAGCAGTGGTTTCCTGAAAGTGGGTTTTACACTTAACATTCACCATGCTTTGAAAAATGAATAGGTTTAATGTGCAGTTCATGTTACTTTTAGTAAATGGAATAAAACATGCAGAGAGGTGGGTTCTTGAAAGTGTGAGACAAAGCTGAAAGCTACCAGTAGCTAATAATTTTCGTCCTTGTAATTAATTGAAATATATAATGGAATGATATTCGGCCTGAAATATATTTAGTGTCATCTTTTGGTGCAAGACAAAATTAGAGTGTAAATGAGCTTATATTACAGAACCATCTAGGAATTAATAATACCTACATGTATTATTAATGCATTAATATTATACCTTACAGTTAAATTGTAGAGTATTTTTATACAACATTGTTTTACTGCAGTTCAAACAGTTCAAATAGCTACAAGACTGCAGACACAGATTACTATAAAGCTTGCCTTAAAAGTAAAACAGTAAGAATTGTCGCAGTCGTATAAAGAACCCAGAGGTCCAATTATGCCAGTTTTTTCATTTTGTTTTACCTAAGTTTTAAGAATTAAATAGCCTTCAATGACCAACTGAAAAATCAAAGGTCCTCAAGGTTGCTTCTGAAGTGGCCATACAAAGTTTTCACAGAATGACATAAATAAAAAAATACACCAGACAGAGAAAGAAAACGCTTGTTAAACCAAAGAGCTACAGTATTCTAACTCTGCTGTGCATCTGTCTGTCTTTCCTGCAGTCCATTATGCTGCTCCTGCATAGCCAGCGGCGCTACGTCTTTGAATACGACCAAACGGACCGTCTGGTTGCCGTGACGATGCCCAGCATGGTGAAGCACACCCTGCAGTCGCTACTGTCCATCGGTTACTACAGGAACATATACACTCCTCCTGACAGCCAGTCCTCCTTCATGCAGGACTACACCCTGGATGGTCGGCTGCTGAGGACGCAGTACTTAGGAACAGGACGCAGTGTCATCTACAGGTACGACGCAGATCACAGAAATATTATTGGCTGTTGGTTTTATCAGTTCATTTAGGAAGGCAACGCAGTGTGGAGGAGATGACTGACAACACCACCGGTTTGATTTTGATGAAACTTGGAGGCATAATGCATCTTGGCACTATATTCAGCCATATAAAAACATAACACTGATTGGCTTGATGAAGGTGCTATAATTAAAGGCTCATCTCAGAAATGTAAAAGCCCTATTACAGCTCTACGTCTAGCTCACACAAAACGTGCCACACACACACATCCAGCTGTCCTTACAAATTACACTGATTGGACTAATGGGAAGACTGATTAAAGGTCACATTTTTTTATCATCACACTAAGTCAGACACCACTGATCTGATTTTGATGAAAGTTAGAGGACTGATTCGGGCAATGTTCTTGTATTTAACATTTGTAGTACTCATTGGCTCGATGGGGATACTACAGTATAATAAACGGTCCCATTTTCAAGATTTCAAAGGCCATAACTGCCACAGAAGCTGGTCTGGTTTTGATGAAATGCTAAATGCAACTTGTTCCTTAATGGCTCAAGAGATCTCTGTATTATTCATCAAGTATAGCACATTTACTTATATTGATTTACAAATGATGCTGTTTTTTGTCTTACTACAAACGTCACAACTTACTAATTTATCACCTATTCTATAAATTGTTCTTTTCTTCATTCTACTTTCTTTCTTTTTTTTTTCAAGGTATACACCAGCGGCGCGGCTCTCGGAGGTGGTTTATGACTCCACCCTGGTGACCTTCACTTACGATGACGCCTCTGGCACTGTCAAGACCATTCATCTCACCCATAATGGCTTCATAAGCTCCATACGATACAGACAGACAGGTACATATACACATGCGCTCCCGGCACGTAGGCGCTAAAAAGACCAACAGCCACAAATTTAACATATTTATAATGTGCAAAGAGTCAACTTTAATTGAGTCATTTAAAAGGATCTATCTGAGCATAAAAAGGGTCTTGTGAGCACAACTCAAAGCCTCTGTATTGGACGAGACTGCACGATCATACATTTCAAGCCAGATTTCTTGAGTGGTATCAAACTCTGTAGTCTGGCTTTGACTCAGTCGTGGTGCTATTTCATCTGAGACTGAGGCAGCCACAGTTAGAAGTGTGAATAGGGCTGAGCATGTTCGAGTGGAAGAGACTGTGGTCTACCGCAGCTGTAAATATAAGACCACCCCCTGGGCTCTGAGCCGTGCTTTCTCTTCCCCACCTCCGCAACCATGCTGCCTGATCAAAGTTATCAAGTGATTTTATGAATATAAAATAATATGTGGTAGGCTAGGTGTGGGTATGCATTTGTGTACCCGCTTGCATGTGAACACTTGTCTGCATTTATTCATTTCTGCATGGGACAGGAAATGGTAAAATCTTACTCGAGGCCATCAATTACAACCCTAACAATGTGACAATTGTTTCACTTATGAGTCAGAAAATTAGTTGGAAAGACATTGTACTTCATAAATTGCCGTATTATCCAGTAATGGCATGACCATCAATGGGCCCCTTTAGCTGTGGCAGCAGATATGTTCGGATACCGTCATTGTTAATGCAGTTCACCAATTCCCTCAAGTTACAGAGTCTTTCCAGGGTCATTGACAGCGCTCTCATCTCTGCTGCTGGTTGACTTCACATTGCTTTGTGATTGGCTCGCCATGATCAGGTGTCACTAATCTGCGAGGCACAGCTGTGTGTGCGGGTGTGTGTGTGGGTGTGTGTTTATCGCTTTGCCCTCACTGTGAATAGACTCTCACCTTCCTTTAACTGATCTCATTTCAGCAGAACAAACGGAGTCTTGGAGAGAGGAGAGATAGTGGTAATTGTCCCTTGAGAAGAGACAAGGAAGAGTAGGGACCACAAAAAGGAGAGACAGGGATATAGAGAGGTAGGTGAGGGAGAAGAGAAAGAGAAAAGGAGAGGGAAAGATGACAGCTTGGGAAAGTGACAGCTATAGAAGCGAGACGAACAGACTGTGAGTTCCCTAGGGCTGTAGAAAAGCCTCCACATCATTCTCAGTGCTTCTGCCATTTTCCCATTAGCGCAGGTTTAGAATCAACATTCCACAGAAAATAAAAATAGAAGATGTAATGCTGATCCAGCTCTCTACAGTCTCCAAAGCTAGACACTTAGTCATTTTAACTGCAATCAGAGTCATCTCAAATAGCACCATAATGGTGTTTCATTAGCAGGCCTTTTTCCAAATGGACGATGAGCTGTAGTAGCTAGCAGCAGAGGTGATGAATGGTGTTGTTAAAGTTGATGTTCTGACATTAAGGAGCACATTGGCCCATCATGGCTATTGTCTTTAGATTTCATTATCTCTCCATATTAAAGGTCACCACTGGAAATGCCATAGAGGTGTGGGGATAGTTAAGATTGAATAGATTGCACTGCGTGTGTCTTTGTTAATGATGTTGAATTAGCCCTTCATTTGAATTAATTAGGCAGGCTTGAACGGGTAGCATGATGGCCAACTGTGAGGGCCTTGTGTGCAAATACATGCGTGGCATATGTATAGTTCATTCAAATGCTAATGTGTGTTTCTGAAATTTGAACATCAGTGAATTCTCACATGAAACCACTCTTGATTCCTCTACGTAGGTCCCCTGACAAGTCGGCAAATCTTCCGCTTTAGCGAGGAAGGCTTGGTCAACGCCAGGTTTGACTACAGCTACAACAACTTCAGAGTGACTAGTATGCAGGCAGTCATCAATGAAACCCCTCTTCCCATTGATCTGTATCGTTATGTCGACGTATCCGGACGGGTTGAGCAGTTTGGCAAGTTCAGCGTCATCTTTTACGACCTCAACCAGGTAGGCAGAAAACTGTAAACTAAATCCACATAAATTAGGATACATTTAAGTTTTAGTTCAAATTGTATTGTAAAGTTAGCAAGTAGCTGGCAAGCATAGACCAAAACAAAGCTAAAAGGAGAATGAATATGTATTGTTAAGTGCCTAAAAACATGAAAAATGACTGGACAATGCTTGACAAATTAATACTTAAGTTACTTCATATCTGCTGGATGTGCAAATTGGCAACTGTTTTCTTTGTTTTTCTTCAGTCTTTGTAAGGTGACGAAATATATGCTTTAAAACAACCAGATGTAACGCTGCATGAAGCCCTTCAGCTTGATTTTAAATGTTTGCTTTCAGGTGCATAGCTAACCCATCTTATTCGCTATTGTCTAGGTGATCACCACCCACCTGATGAAACACACCAAGGTGTTTAATTCCTACGGCCAGGTGGTAGAGGTCCAGTATGAGATCCTTAAATCCATCGCCTACTGGATGACCATCCAGTATGACTCTGCAGGACGCACAACCACCTGTGACATCAGGGTGGGCGTGGACAACAACGTGACTCGCTACACTTACGAATACGACGCAGACAGCCAGCTGCAAAGTGCCTCGGTTAATGAGCGGCCTCAGTGGCGCTACAGTTACGACCTCAACGGCAACATTAACCTGCTCAGCCATGGGACCAGTGCTAGGTAAGTGCCTACCAGCAATACATTTTACAGCAAATGGTATATCATTACTGTGTCAAAACAAGTGTAATGCATGTGTTGCTATCCAATTTTCTGACTTGCTAGCAGCCTGAGATGGCAATGACAGTGTGTCAACTTTTGTCTGAATGGATTACCATGAAATATTGTACAGACATTCACGGCCCTTAGACGATGAATTCTATTGACTTTAGTGATCCCTTGACTTCTCTTCTTTCTTTCCATCATGAGGTTGATGTTTGATGGATTGCCGTGCATTAATGTCTCAGAATGAATTTCTATCACTTTAGTGATGCCTTAACTTTTCTTGTACCGCCATCATCAGGTCCAGTTGACCAATTGCCAGAAGAACTGGCATTCCTCTCACCCTTAGCCGTACTCTGTGTTTAGTGCTCGTTAGCAAATGTTAGCAAGCTGGAATGCTAAACTAAGATGTTGAACATCAAGCAGTGTCAGTGGTTTGAAGATATTTTAAGCAACTTTTACAACAACATAAAGTAAAGTAAAATTTCATTTGCTCAGAAAGTGATAAATTAAAAAAAGTGATATCGTGGTATTGTGCTATTTGAGCTTGATGCCAACATCAGCAGTAGTTGTTGGCTCAGAATACTGCTGTACACCCTCACACAGCTGCTAGCATGATCGTAGACTTTCAGTCTTGTTCATGTATAAATGTTAGACATAGTTTACAGCAGTATTACAGTATATCTGTTTGGATTGATTCCAGGCTGACGCCACTGCGCTACGACCAGAGAGATCGCATCACACACCTCGGTGAGTTACAGTACAGCGTGGACGACGATGGCTTCCTCCGCCAGCGAGCGAATGACCTGTTCGACTACAACTCCAACGGCCTGCTGAATCGCGTCTTCAACCGAGTGACTGAGCGAACCATGTGGTATCGCTACGATGGGCTGGGCCGGCGTGTGGCCACCAAGAGCAGCCAGGGCGAGCAGCTGCAGTTCTTTTATGCTGATCTGTCACACCCCACCAGGGTCAGCCACTTGTACAACCACAGCAGCAACCTGATCACGTCGCTGTACTACGACCTGCAGGGCCATCTCATCGCCATGGAGCTGAGCAGTGGGGAGGAGTATTATGTAGCCTGCGACAGCGTGGGGAGTCCAAGGGCAGTGTTCTCTAGCAAGGGGCGGCTGGTCAAAGAGATCCTCTACACCCCTTATGGAGAGGTCTACCAGGACACCAACCCTGACTTCCAGCTTGTCATCGGCTTCCACGGAGGCTTGTACGATCCTCTGACACGACTGGTCCATTTGGGCAGGCGGGATTATGACACACTAGCCGGTCGGTGGACTTCGCCTAATCACGAACTGTGGGGGGAGCTGAGTAAAGAGCCGAAGCCGTTTAACTTGTACGCCTTCAAGAATAACTGCCCAGTTGGGAGAGTGGAGGAGGTGACACAGTTTACCACAGGTGAGCTACACACACGCATACACACACTCAGTGACCGACTGACTCACGTGAGCTACCACATTACAGCTCTCATGCAGATACAGACAGATATTTCACACGGCAGCACACTCCGACAACACGGGAAACATCTGCCATAAAGAGTGAGTGAACAGGGCTCACAGCTAACCACAGGTGAGCTGCGTGGCAGAGAGAGAAGATGTGACAGACAGAATGTACCGGCAACAATGGGACAGCCATGCCTCTGATCAGCTTGTTTTTAACACAGGCTGTTATGTTTTGTTCCCTCTGTCTGTCAAGAACACACTGTTTCCCCGAGAGACAAAATAGAAACTCAAGCAAGGGAAAGAGATGGAATAGGAGAGTAGGAGAATGAATACAGGATGTCGGTGGGGGCGCATGTCCTTCTGGTTAATGGAACATTCATTTGGCCTGTCACGTTTTCCTGCAGCAGGATTGTTTATTACAGAATGAATCTGTTTGTCAGGGAAACACCAGCGAACCATCTCTGACACATACTGTATTACACTCATATATTGTGTGATTTCCTGTACAAGGTGTTTTTTTCTCTGGCCTTATGACATTTTGTTTGCTTCACAGTATACACATTATTTTCTAACTTTCTCCGTCTGTGCAATGTTTCTTTCTGTGTGTATGTGTGTGTCCAGACATTGGTAGCTGGCTGCAGCTATTTGGCTTCCAGCTTCATAATGTTGTCCCAGGTTTTCCAAAGCCTGATGTGGGCAGAATGGAACAAACATACGAACTGATGAAGACTCAGACCAAGACACAGAACTGGGACTCAAGCAAGGTGAGCTTTCAATCAGGTTTTTTGTTGTATTTTTTATGCCTTTTGATTATCTTTCTTTAGATACATATACTATGATGACTCATTTTAAACTTTGTGGTGTATAAATACTGGAAATGTAGCTACTGGCTAACACCTATCATTTAAAGCCACAGTTCACAGAGCTTATCGGGTGTAATAACCAACAGCCGTTTTAGCCAGCTGGTTAAATTTGGTTTCAGTTGTTGAGCTTCCTTAAAAGGACGACAATAAAATATGACATTTTAAATTAAATTTGACATGAAATTAAAGTGTTGATGGAAAAAAGGAGTTTTGAAAAAGGACAATTAAAATGAGAATGTTTGTAATGAAATAAAAATTAACTCCAGTAAAACTTTGTTGATCAGTAGAAAGAAAATTAACACTTTTGATAATTAATACATTGTCATCAAAGTCACTTCTGTAAAAAATTACCTGGTTCCAGCTTCCTAAATGTGAGTATTTGCTGCTTTTACGCATTTCATATCATCGTAAATTGAACATCTAAGATTGGACTGAGTCAATTAAACAAATAGAAAATTGTCAGATTAATCAGTTATGACGAATTAATGTTGTTAGTTGCAAAACAATAACCTCAATAATTAGATTTTGTTAGTTTTTAATTAATTTGCTTGAGTTTATTTATTTGGATATACTTTTGCAACATTTGATGTAGCCCAATGTTATAATTTAAAAAAGAATATTCCCAGCTGTAATAGACGTTATTTACCACAGACGTTTTGATGAGTCATATCTGAACCATTAACAACGTCTCTAAGTTTCCTAGTAAGCTGTGACAGAATGACAGTGAGCCAGCATGGGCAATACCAGGACCCTGAAACGGAAGTAGCTAAATTAAATTTGGCCATCATTAATGTCCTTATTTACTTCTTTGCGTTTTCCTACTGTGACATGTCAAAATGTCTTCTGTGGAAAAGGCTTGTTGTGTACGTGTCCAGTAAGCTATTGGAACATACAAATGGAACAGAGCCATCATTAATGTTATTAGATACATCTGTGTTGTTGACTCTCACAGTTGAGCCTCTGACTTTACATTACATGTTATATCTCTATATAAAATGTTATATATTTTTTGTTGTGCATTCAAATGTAATTTTTTGCCAACCAGTTGTACTCTTTGTCCCAGGTGGTTCTGGGAATCCAGTGTGAGCTCCGGAGACAGCTGAGGAGTTTCATCTCTCTGGAAAGGTTACCTCTAGTGTCAGAGCCTGTAGGCTCAACTTGCCACAGACCGTCACGCCCTCCTCCCTTCGGCTCTCGACCCTCTCTTCTCGGCCCCAGCATCCGGTTTGCAGTCTCCCATGGCCGGGTCAGCGCCGAAGTCATTGGTGTGGCTAGTGAGGACAGCCGCCGCGTGGCAGCCATTTTAAACGGTGCCATCCACCTGAGCGGGCTGAGCTTCACCGTGCATGGCTGTGACACCCATCATTTCCTCCAGTCCCGGCCAATCGAAGAAGACCTCGCTCTGGGCTTGGGAGTTGGGGGGCGCATCCTAGAGAGCGGGGTGAACGTGAGTGTGTCTCAGATGAGCGCCATGGTGAACGGCAGGACTCGACGATTCGCTGATATCACTCTTCAGCAGGGGGCACTGTGCTTGTGTGTGCGCTACGGAGGGAACGAGGAGGAGGAAAGGGCGCGGGTGAGAGAGGAGGCGAGGAAGAGAGCAGTGGAGGGGGCGTGGGAGAAGGAGAGGAAGAGGGTGGATTTAGGGGACGCAGGGAGCAGGGCATGGAGCGAGGCAGAGAAGCAGCAGCTTCTGTCAGGAGGACTTGTTCAGGGTTACGACGGCTACTACTCCCTGCCTATAGAGCAGCAGCCGGAGCTGTCCGACTGCCCCTCCAACATCCACTTTATGACACTGAGCGAGGTGGGGGGCAGGTAACAGAGACATGTGAGCAGCCCCCCACCCCACCAAAGACTGCCTGTTTCTACTCTACTCTGATTTGTTCTACTGTTTCTATACTGTATCAAAAAAAAAGAAGACGACGACAGAAGAAGAAGAACAAGAAGAGAGATTGGGGGAAAAAAATATTTCCAAATGCCTTTAATTGTGACAAAATGATGGTATTTTATTATTATCGTCCAGTTTCTCCAATTTCTAACAGTGGCACAAGCAGTGTGGTTTGGCTGTGGCTTTGCTTTTTGTATCCTGACTGGCCTGGGACTGACCGACCCACCGACCGACCAACTGACTGACTGACTCACTGACTGACCGATGGACTGACTGTCTGTCATTTGCTGTTTCAACACTGTTCATCATTTTGGACTCTGTTCAAATTCATTGAAGTGTAGAGATGAAGACTTTAGGATTGCCAGTGAATAATCCTCTTCATGACTCAAATCAAGAGCTCTCCGGTTGCCATTTGAGTTCCTACATGGTTTACCTCGGATATACTATCGTTTACATATTGTGTAAGAGAGGCCTTGTCGACTCTGACACTCCCCTTTAGAGAAGGAAGCCTCTCCTGGTTTCCAGCCTCTGGTGTGCTCCAACAGTAGTTTGTATGAGTGTGTATACTAAAATCAAGAATGTACATAGCCAGTGCTTTCACACTGAAAAAAGTGCTCAACTGGAAATTCTGTTGTTCATAAGTAAGTGTCAGTATTGTTAATCAATAGAAAAACAGTTACATTTTTGCAAAGAATTATACATGGCTATAGTAAATATTCTCGCTGAAAAATCTGACTTTATTGGGTTACAATGCTGATTAAAGTTATTATGTGTGAATTACCAGATTGTTCCATGGGATTTTGTAGGGATTGTTGCTTATTATTTCTCTCTGCGTCTGCTCTCTCTCTCTCTCTCTCTCTCTCTCTCTCTCTCTCTCTCTCTCTCTCTCTCGCGCGTCCTCTCTGTCTCTGCGCCTTCCCTCCACACATTTGTTGTGCACTCTTTGTTCTTGTTTCTCCGAGTTTGTAACTTTCAAATCTGTGCTGTCATTATCACCCATCATTATGGCTCAAACTGAGATATGCATGAGAAACCTGCGTCTGTCAGAAGAGAAGAAGAAGAAGAAGAAGGAGGAGGAGGAGGAAGAGGAGAAGAAGAGAGAGAGAGAGAGAGAGAAAAAAAGCACAGAGGAAGGGAAAAAGAAATGTGACAGCTGAGGCTCAGTGAGTGGGTGGTGAGTGCAGAAGGGGCAGGACCTGGAGTTGGCTGTGCTGTTCTCT
Organism: Dicentrarchus labrax; assembly: GCF_905237075.1. Taxonomy (NCBI): domain Eukaryota; kingdom Metazoa; phylum Chordata; class Actinopteri; family Moronidae; genus Dicentrarchus; species Dicentrarchus labrax. The sequence continues at coordinate 16,637,949 of NW_026136713.1, forward strand.
ACAGCTTGTCTCCTCTCATTAGGAAATGCCAATCAGACTACATGTGAACCACTTCCAAGACTCTCTCCCCCAAAAAAAGTTTAAAAAGAAAGTAAAGAAGTTTGTTTGTTTTTCTTTCTTTTTTTTTTTTTTTAATCTAGCTACCACTAATCCACCTCCCCGTCCGTCTGCCTATCCCCCACTCGCCTCCCTCCCACCGTCATTCCACCATCTGCCCACCATTAATTGTTTGTGTTTCTCTCCTGGGCTGCGGATGACAGAGCCACACAATGCATATGTTCTGACTGCAAGCAGGTGATATACGTTCCCGACTAGCACTCTGCTGATCAGCTGCGATGCACCTTCCCTTCTAAACCATATGCTCCTTGAGATACTGTCCAACCTCATCTCAGTGGTGAAAAGATGGAGGGTCCGGTTGCTAGGAGACCGCTGCACTGAAGAATTGTCTGGGTTGAATGGATGCTCTCTCGTTCTCCTTCTCTCTCTCTTTCTCCTTCTCTCTCTCTCTCTCATTTTTTTCAAGAGGAGCCAATAATGTCAATCAGATGAATGACAGACTTTTCCCCCCTCTCTAGCAGTCAGCATTCTCTCCATGGAAATCAGTACTTCAATATGTCAAATTGAATTTTTGTTCCACATTATATGTCAGACGGAGGCTCGGGTGTGTGGCTGTGTATGCGTGACCTCATTTAAAAGAGTTTATTTCAACCAATGTCATTTATTTTATTTGCCATTCACATAACTGAATTGTATTAAGAGAAACAGAGCACAATATTTGTTGTCAACTTATGTATGCAGTAATGGATATTAATGTTCCAGCAGTTCAATATTTTACATCACATCCCTGAAAGATATGAGGCACTTTCTGTGCCGCATGTGCAGAAAAAAAAGACACTAGAAGGATACTGAGATCTGAGTCACTGAGAACCTAAATTACTGGAATTTAACAATAAGGAGCTAGTTATAGGAAAGAAATTACATTTACTTCAAACACAGCACGCAACAGTAGACATCATGCAAGTCTTTTTGTTCATAATTAGGTCAATGTTGAGCTTCGAGTTTGCACCTAACCGAAAGCTTGCCGCACCTCCTTCTTGTTCCTGTTTTTCTGTCCCTGAGCAGCATGTGGTGGCCGCTGCTGGAGGTAAGTGTTTGGGCTGCTGTGTGTCGGTGACAGGCTATTACTGGGTGTCTGTGCCTCTGTGTGTGTTTGTGCCCGTCTCTGAGCGGTGACAGGGTAGAGCAGAGGCATGGCAATTCCTTGTCCAGGCTTCTGGAAGGCTGCTATCAAGTTCTTGATTTGCCGGAAATATCGTTTCTGCACACCAGGAGTGGTCTGAAACACAAGGAAGAAAGAGGGGGGAAAAAAGCAGAGAGAAATTCAGCTTCTCCATCTCCACATAAAAACCCCAAGGGGATATGAAGAGGACAGGACAGCACAAGCCTGAAATGAGCTCTCGTAGATTCACCTTATAAAAGACACCAGATACGCTACAAGGCAGAAACACAAGTTCATTGAGCAAAGGGATGGGCTGAGAATAATGTCAGTTATATTTGTATATATCTGGTTCACTGATCCACACTGGGCTTGAATTTAAGAAAGTAAAAGGACAGAACAGTAAATAAGATGATGCAAAAGAAATTCAATCTAAAAACTACTATTGAAGGATGCGAATATGCTCGAGGGCTTTAAAATCTAAATTAGGAAAATTCTGGTTGCAGTTGCCTCTGGAAGCATTCACTCCCTTGGGCTTTTTTTATATTTTGTTAGTCAACAAAAAAAGCATTTATTTTAGGATTTATGTTTGACATCTAAGATGCTTAAAGTGTCCCGTTATCTTTCTCAGCTTTACTTGTGACTGAATAAAAACGGAAATAACACAAAGATTGTTTTTAGAAATGATTTGTGGCTTAAATCAAAACCAAATATGTTGTTTAAAATACGTCTTCTGTTGCAACAAAGGTGTTATGCGACTTATCTAACACTTTGCATTTGGTTTCAGTCAAATACAACTTTATCAAGGACCGTTCAGGGAGTTTGGAATTATTTTTGATTTTTAATCAATTTTCCACTTTGCCCATAGCTGTTGGTTTAACATTTAATATCTAAACTATAAAGCATTAAACCTTTCAAATGATCATTTTGTCAAGTAAGGACTTTTCTAAAAGAATTATTTGTTTCCATTCTGTGCAATCAATCACGCTGTGAGAAACGGCGAAAGTCTTGTTCTTTGAATACATTTTGAAATCATTTAATCAAACGCACGGAACACTTTCCACAGCGAAGCACTTTGGATGTTTCTGTCTCCGGCCACAAGTGTTACCTCTGTTCCCCAGAATATTTCATTAAAGTGATTGATATTGCACATGAATAATGTAAACTGTTATTGAGCTTGTAGTGAATTTCGTGTAATTCAAGTCTTCTCCCCCTATCTGTTCGCTTGATGCTGTCAGTAAAAATGAGCGAGGGTAAAATGTAGTTACAACAGCATCTAGCTTAGTTGTCAGAGAGAGACATAGCCTTCAGATGTCTCTATACATCCACATCTCTGGGTGTTTGCCAACCCTCAGTGCTCAATTACATATCCCATCAGAAATGCTGTCAAATACAATTCTACGTTTCCCATCTCTGGAGTATATGCTGATGCTGTGGCGTCTTAAATTTGAGATTTGGTAGGGGGGAGGGTGGTTGGGTTGACTATCTCACAGGGTGTTATTGCTAAAGGAAAAGAAATGTACCCATTTCTCAATGCTGTCACTCCTGGAAAAACCCACGTTTGTCTCAAAATTCACATTCACTTGCTGAATTAGGCAGGCACAAAAACAACCTCCAGAACTGATAAACACCAACTGAAGCGAGGCAGATGTGCACTTGTTTCGCTGGTTCTGTGGATCTTTAGGGTTGCGGAAATAGTCCAAACAGAATAAGAGTAAAAGAAATAAGATAAAATGGCTCACATCTGCAGCCCATGATCCTGCTTCATCCCTGTGAAGTCTGTATGTGTAGACGTATCCGTTGTTCCTGCACACACATAAACACACAAACAACTTCACCCAGAGTTCATCTTTCAGTTTAATTGAATAAGTATTTGCCTCTACTGTCATCATTATTGCTCCTGTGGGACTCACTTTTCACACTTCATAATAGGTCCCCACATTTTTCAGTTAACACTCAGTTATATTGTTTATGTCTTTGTGCTTTTATTTTGTGCTTTTATTTTCTTAAATGTGAGGAGATCAATAACTCTATAATAGTAGAAAATAGGGTTATGTGTTGATTTGATTACTCAGGTCTCACAGAGAAAGCACAAGGAGAGATATTACACAATCTGGATTTATACTCACAGCACACACAGGCAGTAGACGCCATCCACAGAGTCACTGTTACGGACCAGGTAGCACCCATCCCGCCCGTCCTGGGCCAGCCGCCTCTCGCCCTCTTCTTTGCCAATGGGTCCGTGGTAGACAGGCAGGTTTTCCATCACAGCTCCTTTCCAGATCTGCTTTTTGTTCTGCTCCCAAGTGCCAGCTTTCTTCTTTCTCTCTTTTTCTCCCCTTCAACTTTTTACTGCAGGCGAGCCTTTTGGTCTTCACTGTGTATGTTCTAGACTGGGAACACAGCTAAGGCAGCTGTCCAGCCTCTCATTTGATATTTGGTTCTTGCTGTTTTAAATGTTTGTTAGGGAGCCCGAGCTTTGGCAAGCTAGCTTTCAGATTTTTCACGTTCTCACCCAGACTCTCTCTCACCTCTAACCTTTAAGGCTTGAGGCTCAGCCCTCTTGTTTCACTGAAAGACACAGACGTGTGCACATATGCGTGCACACTCGTGTGGGTTTTTTCATCTCTCAGGAAATGATTGTATTTTTCAACAGGAAATAACTTCAAAGATTCTAACTGAATATTTCCAGAAGAATAGAAAGCACAAGAGAGGGATAAAAAAACCATATTTCACCCTTTTCATACAGGAAACATATATTGTGCTTACGCAGTAACTAACAGTTTCCAGCTCAATTATCTAGAGGCCTTGCTTTGTTTTGTTATTAACAGAAGTGTGCTTACATTGTCTGTTTCCACTACAGTTTCAACTGTGAAGCATCACTTAGATCTTTTATCTACAGTAAGTAACCGTACGTAGTAGCAATGCAAGTAAAATACTCCATTACAAGTAACAGTCCAGCATTCAAAATAACTTAAATATGTAGCCAGTATTGTACTTTAAAATATATTACTTTTTTTTTTTAATGTTTCTATTATTAGCTATTTTTTGTGAAATAATGAGTAATCTTACCTCTTTGGGCCTTGGATATAACCATGTAATGCAGCTTTTGCACAAGATTTTGCAAGAATCTGTCTTGAAGGGCTTTAAGCTTTGGAATGTTTTCAAACCACAGTGGTTTAGACCAATCAGCATTCTACAGTATAAGGAACAACTGTCAGCTACTGCATGAGCTATGGATGCGGTTTACCACTAGGTGTGGTGATGACCAGTGCTGCGTAGCAAGAGATTACATGTAATGTAGTTGTCCAATGGATTACCTTACTAAGTACAAAATGCCATGTTATTTGAATTCAGTAACTGATTACATCTCAATGTAATCTAACTCAGTGTGTGTTAGCATAGATGCTGCTAGCACTGAAGGCTTTTCCTGATGGAAGAGTTGTAGAGATGTTTTTGCTCTTCTCCCAACTGGCTTTGGTAAGTTTGACTATGTTATATGATTGGTTGCACACATCCAATCACCTGCCTTTTTCCAAACTGTATTAAATGATGACTCTAAAGGTCCAGTGTTTAACATTTGGGAGGATCTATTGGCAGAAATGGAATATAATATTCATAGGAATGTTTTCATTAGTGTATAATCACCTGAAAATAAGAATTGTTGATTTTTCTTTACCTGAGCAGTTTTATCTACAGAGGGAGCAGGTCCTCCTCTATGGAGTCTGCCACGTTGAACCGCCATGTTTTTACAGTAGCCCAGAATAGACAAACCAAACACTGTTCTATATGAACAAAAGGTTTAGGAACCACTGATGACATTTTTAACCATAAACTATACTACTTAGTTTATAATATTTTTTTTATGTTGAATCTTAATCTGAAAAGTAACTGGTCACTGGCAGTACAGTATCTCCCTCTGAGATGAGGTAGAGTATAAAGTAACTCAAAATTATACTTAATATTTATAGCACTTGAGTACCACTGGCTGTAAAATATCAACAAAGACTCATTTACATTGAGGACTCTGTTGAATTAAAATGATATGTCAGAGGGAGACATTTTGTGTCAGGCAGGCAAAAACGTCTGTCACCTGCTGTTTAAAGGCTCCTTATAATTCTCAGCCCACATTTTATTATCACATGCCCACACTATATAACACATGTTCTCAGTCACATGTCGCTTCTCTTAAACATGTGTCAAGGACACTCAAGCCTGCTCTGTAGAACAGTGAGGAATCAGCTAATGAAGCTGTGGGCATGAACATACTGTGGAGCTGCAACAAACTCATCCTGCAATCTGTCCTGTCACTCGGAAAGTTATGTTGTGTCAAATTAAGAATCTGGTGATTAAAATAATGAATGTTTGCTGCAGTGACGTGCCATTCACATTTTACCACGCTGATAGCACAGCATCTGTTATTTGAAGCTCATCAGCCATGTGAGATGTATTTATTCTTGGTTTCCATGCTCTTCATTCACACCGTGGTCACGATTACATGAAGTCCTTCAGACTGCCAGGTGCCCCTGCATAAGACCCTTCAGAAAGGCAAACCGTATGATTGTACCATTCAGTAGCTTCCTTGAACTGGTAGCTCTCTTCAATGCAGAATTTGTTGAGGATTTTTTGTTTTTATACATTCAGAGCTGTAGCCTATACATGAGTCATCAGTCTATGTCAGAGCCATCTTTCCCTCGGCTCAGAAAGATCATGAGCGGTGGGACTTTGGGGCTCTGTCTGGGTAAGCAGCCAGTGGCATCTTATTCACTGCTTCTACAGAACTTTAGCGCCATCCAGTGGCAAACTTTGAAGGATTAGTGAGGGATAATCTGCAAGCAGCCTAAAGAAGTGGTTCCCAACCTTTTTCCTTAAGGGACCCCTTTTCTATCTTTGACTAAACTGATGACCCCTCACTAAGTGACATATTTTATGGATATTTCATATTATATTCAATGCATAGCAATAACAGTACAGACCAACTGATAAACTGTACAAAAGAATAGTGAATGCAACAACCGCAGGAGGTTTGTGTAAAACAAGCTATTTGGATGCATTTTGTGTAATTCCTGTGAATATTTCATCAGAGATGAGTTGTCTTGATATTTTTAGTAATGTTTTATACAATCCTCTGTGTGTATTATGTAAAAACAATCATAAAAACTTAGTAGGTGTTTTTTTATTTATTTTTTATTTTACAAATTCAGTGTTTTCCTCTCCCCAGTGCTTGGGTAATGTTCTATTTGCTCCCTGGTTGTTTTAACTGCATACCTTTCTGCATAGTTTGTCTTCATCGTGCTAATTTTTTTATGTCTTATAAATTATAATCAAAACTTTAAACATAACAGCTTTGTTTCTTTACTTCACAGAAATTAACAAAATTATGACCTATGGAACAACTGTATATTTTTGTAAACCGCTGTCTTAAACCCCTTAAAATCAAGACGGCCTCACGACCCCCAGTGAAGCTTTAGCGGCCCCTAGTGTAGGATGGCCTAAAATAAAGGACTGGAAGCCATTTCGGGAAGTATTTTTCTTCTTTATGGGTGCTATAATCTGTAAAAATATTCAGACTGAAATAGAAGAAACATTTACTAACATTATTAACTTAACTTTTTTGTTTAATAATCCCACAACACTAGTGCAAAAACAAAACCAAAAAAATGACACCATACTCCACTGGCTCTTAGCCCACAGACAGGCAGGCCAGGGTCAATGCAGAATGCAGTGGATCTATACTGCACACAAATAGCAGACAGAGATACATCATTGATTAGACGGCAGATCCCTCAACCAACACAACTGGCTGGACTGGAATGCATCATAAGGACATTAGTATGAGATTATGATATCTGGGCTTGATATGTACGGAATCCATGAGAGGCATTCTGGGAGGGGAGGAAAATGAGACTGAATGTCCATCTGCCAGGCCGACAGTAATCCCAGCACTCTCGTTCCCAGGTGGGGGGAAGCTCTCAGTCACAGCTGTTGGATGGTAAGATTTGGAAAAGGAAAGTAAAAATTGTACATCAGTTTCACAAAATTGGTGTATGTGTAGAATTGGACTAAAACCCAACAGAATGCCTTTTTTTTGTAAAAGAACAGTAGGAGTTATTTTGGTTAATCATATTAATCAAAGAAGTGGCACTTTCAGGGAAATATTGTTCACTTTATTTCTTATTAAGTCAAAGAAATGCAGGAATTTTCATTTTCCTTTTTTCATTAAACTGTCCATACAGAATAATAAAATGCTAATGTTACATGTTACATTATTACACATATAATATCTTGTCCCAAAGATAACAGTAAAAGTAGCATTGTTATGACTGGTTAATAATTATAATAGTTATACATCTCTATCTTATTTATGTTTTGGCCTGTTCTGCCCTACAAAGCCAAAATGCAGTAGCTACACATTCAGACAAGGTAGAGATAAAGGTCCAGTGTGTAACATTTAGGAGAATCTATTGGAATATTATACTCATATGTATGTTTTCATTGGTGTATAAGAATTGTACTTTCATTACCTTAGAATGAGCAATTTTCATCTACAACATATGTTTTATCTACATCTGTCCTCTTCTACAGAGTAGAAGCACAGTAGCCCAGAAAGGACAAACCTAACAATGGCTCTAGACAGGGCCTTACGCATTCTTTGTGAGTTTCCAACCTCTGCAGTTTCTCCTACACACTTGGAAGGCTGAGCTCTAGTGCAACTTCACTGCTAGATGCCATTAAATATTACACACTGGTCCTTGTGAATCTAAATTTCGTTATTTGTTTTACCATATTAAAAATTATTATGCCATAGAAATGTAGAATTTCTAAGGAAACATCATAGTTTGCAAAACTATAAAGCAGAACTAAAAAGCTCACCTTAAAATTAAAGCTGTCTCTTTAATACCTGTTTCTTGAGAAATTGACCATCCAACATCTTTGTAATTAAATGTATCATCCCAAATGAGGCAGTAGCTAGAGCCAACCACGATAAAGAAACAAACAAAAACAAACAACAGGAGCTGTTGAGTCCTGCCAAATATTACTAACCTAGCAGAGTATCTAACTTCCATCTCTGCCTTGACTTCCTACAGATTTAAGTTTTTCTTCTGCATCCATAATCCTACAATAACTGATTGTTGATCAACTGTTTGGTCTCATCCTCTTACGTTGAGATGAGGAATTTGATAGAAAATAGTTGCATCTATATAAAGCAACAATCTCATTCATTTTAAGTGTTTGTGTACATTTGTTAATGTACAGTAAGTCCAATATTCATCCTCTTTCAACTTTGTTTTTGGTCTACACAAAGTCCCGAGGGAAATATCTGTCTCTTTAGCTGCTAAATGCTCCACTATGTTCACTGGCTAGTCATCTGTCTGCTGTTTTGTGCTGAGCGGGTATAGTGTACAGTGGGCTTTGAGCTTTTTCAATAAAAACAGCTGCCTGCTGTAGCAATAAAGGCATTACATTTATAATTTATCTGTTCGTTGCACAGTTTGGCAACCAGTCTCAGAACTTTAAACCGTTTTTTCTCAGATTTATCTTGTCTTTAGTTACTTTTTTTCTGTCTTTGTAGGGCAGCATTAAGCTCTGCTGTCAGTTATAGTAACAGCTCCATCTCACACATCCATGCTTTTCAGCAGTCATTTGATGTTGGTATCGCTCCTTGGGGTGTGAAGCCAGTGGAGGGCAAAGAAAGTCTCCCTTCTGTAGGCTGGCTAGGCAGGACCAGAGGGCTCCACAATCGCCAGGTCTTTCAGGTCACTGAGTTTTCGAGAGAAGGAGCTCAGCCTTGTGCTGAAAGAGCCCCTCTTCTGGCTGTGATCTTCCCCACGGGCCTTCAAACAAGCACACAGACCCTTGCAGAGACCCCCGAGACGGCCCCGGAAATGGTTTCCAATGAAGCAGTAGAGCAAGGGGTTGATGGCCGAGTTGGAGAAGCCCAAGGAGAGGGTGAGAGGGGTGAGGTTGTGGATAGTCCAGTTTACCCAGCAGCTGTCCAACCAACCCTCGCTCTTCAGTACGTCCAAGAAGGTCACACAGTGAAAAGGGAACCAGCATAGGAAGAAGGCCAGGACCACAGCAGCTACTGTCCACAACACACGCTCTAGCCCCCTGCCCTCAAGGGTTCTGCCCGCGCTGGAGCTGGGGCTCACACAGGGGGTCGGGGGTCTCTCTGCTCTACCGCAGCTCTCCTGGGATTTAACAGAGAACATGTTGGGGGGGTTCTGCATTCTTACCAGCCCCGTATCAGCCATCAGATGTCTACCGATAGCATAGTAGCAACAAGTGATGACGAGCAGCGGCAGCAGAAAGGCCAGAACAATCTTCATCCAGGCCAGGGTCATATACCAGGTATGATTAGGATATCTAATCACACAGGCCTCCACACCAAGCCCCTCGAGGTAGTAAATTTCCCTCAGATACAAGGCAGGGGCTGAGCAAGCACATGCAAGGAGCCACACTAGGATGCATGTGAGCCGTGCACGTTTGGGGTCTCGAGCACTCTGGGAGCGGAGCGGATGCACAATGGCCAAGTAGCGGTCCACGCTCATGCTTGTGATAAAGAAAATCGATGCGTAGAGGTTGAGGTTGTGGAGCGCTCCACAGGCTTTGCAGGCAACCCAGCCAAAGGGCCAGTTGTATCCCTGGGAGTAGTAGATGGCCCACAGCGGGAGAGACAGCAGGAACAGGAGGTCAGACACACACAGGTTCAGCATGAAAGTGTTTGCGACAGTTCTCCTTGAGGCACTGGCATGAGCCAAAACACACACTGCCAGGGCGTTGGCTACGGTTCCCAGCACACAGATAACGCTGTAGATGGTAGGGATGACTGTGGTCATGGGTATAGGAGGCCAATCTGTGCAGAGGAGACCAGATGGGGCTAGAGAGGTGTTCAGATGGATCTCTGTTGTTGAATAAGGGGAGGAGGTGGAGTTGAAAAGGGATAGGTCATTTGGGATTGCCATTATGGAACTGGATGTAGTCTTGCGTCACCCAATTTGACTTCCCTCCTTTCAGTTTTCCAAGGTCAGCTGGAAATAACACAACAGAGATGCATTTACAAGTCAACTGCCTTTTATGGACAAAAAAAGGTTTTCCTACACAGCAACCTTTAGTTGGCTCCACTTTTTATTAGCTGTCCCACTTGATAACTAACAGCAAAAATACATTACACCATTCTTAAAGTTGGGCAGGAATGAAATACATATGAAGGGGTTGTAATAATCTGGCTGCTTAATGGATTCCTCAGGAACAATTATTTTGCATTAATGACTGAAACAAGTTTTTTGAAACATTCATGATTTAGATTTTAAAAAAAGCGCCAGCTTAATTTTAGATTTAATAGTTTTACAGAAGCGTTAAAAGTAACTGAAACAGATCCTATTACGATCCCGTGCACCAGAGGAATGGATTATTAATAGCAGAAATAACAAATAGAAAGGCAATAAGTAACATATGGGAAATTACATCTTCAAATAACTTGTTATATTATTATAATAAATAATTACACTGAGGTAGTTGAATTAGTGAAGAAAACTAGAAGATGTTCTATCAAATCAAACAAATATGACTAAATCAAAGCAAACTTAATACATGATTTCTACATATTTAAAAAATTTAAATTTTACCTCAAAATGGTTGAGCGTCCAGTCCAAGCAGTGGAGGGGCTTTCAATGCTTCTTTTGGCTAAAATCCATGTCTTGACAATTGCTCCTCGACCCCTCTAAGAGAAATCTGCACAGCTGAGTGCCCTGGACCATATCATGCGTCTGAATGTGTGTGTGTGAGGAGAAAACAGACTGGAGGCTCTGAGAAACCAGCTGAGGTTGGGGGTCTTATAGCCCCCAAGAGCCTCATGATGATTGCACAACAGGGAAGTTGCTTACACGTCACACCTTCATCATTACCAAGGGGCTGGACTGTACCTGGCCATAAGCCAGCCTGCAGAGCTCTATCTGTTTTTCATTCTATCCCTCCTTTTTTCCTCGCTCCCAGAGTCTCTACCAGAAAAGGCCAAAACTACGAAAATCAAGTCAAGATGTGTGTTAGAGTAATAGCTCTGTCTCCAGTGACTGCAGACACACAACCATGTGTCATACCTGACCATAATGAATAGGGCACCAGTGTGTTTGAGGTGTCAAACTTAAAGACCTAACTGTCCCTGCTGGGGCCTTTGACCCAAGGAACAAACACTGTTAGTTAATTAGCAGAGCCTCGCACTTTGTGTCATATTCGTCCTGCCAGCGGTCAGATAAGCCATGGGAAATATTTACTCTGTCTCAGCGGAAGTCAAGCCAGCCACTGGGGCAGAGGGAGAAGGGGGAGGCACAGTTTGGAAGACGAATGAGGAGGAGGACGAGCAGATACTGCAGGGAGTGAACGAGCAGATGAGAAGGAAAGATGGAGAAAAAGAGGAGGGAAAAAGGAGAGAAAGCGGAGATTTCCTCCAGTGGTTTTTCATTAAAGCCTCTGGTGAAAGTTAATGAGGGATGCGTACAAAGCTCTGAGACTGATTACATCACAACTCCTTTGATCAACGGCGTGAGCATGCAGCTCTCCCTCTGTGTGTGTGTGTGTGTGTGTGTGTGTGTGTGCTTCAATACTTGTGCAACTGGATGTACTTAATCACGGCCTGACGTGCATGCATCGACGCAGTGTGCTGGTCTCTGTTTACATGTGTGTTCAGATGCCTGTGTGCCCTCTACTCCATTGAGTATCTATCAAGATGTGACATGTTCTAATAGCCGTGGGAAAGCTGACGGTGAGGATGACGGATGAAGGCGAGACAGAAAGATTTTGAAGGCTGCAAATGAAGAGCTCCGTTGTTGCCTTCTTGTAGGATGTGAGAAATTGGGAATGCTCTGTATGTCGCAAAACTGTTAAAATGGGATAGTTATGCTTTCCAAAACGGAAACTTCATAATGCAGTGTTCTTTCACTGGCACGCTGGGTATGCACAGTTGTTCAAACACACACACACACACACACACACACACACAAAGAGAGAAGCCAAGGGCCCTTAGTCATGACATGCAGCAACTAAAAACAGAAATTTATGGTGTCACGCTGGCCAACACAAATAGAACATGACAGAAAAAAACAGAACTATGTCTCTGCCTCTGAATAGTTTCTACGTAATCCAGTGCTGAAAAGTATTTAAGTACATTTACTCAAAGTACTGAACTTAAGCACAATTTTTGCTGCGTTATAGTTCTACTCCACCAGATTTCAGAGGGAAATATTGCCCTTTTTAATCCAATAGATTTATGTGGCAGCAATAGTTAACTAGTAATCTTGCATGCAATATACAAAATGAGTTTATAAAACAAAATGCTCCCTTATAGATTAGACTACCCAACAGTGGCCACCTCCGCCTGACACATTAAACCCCTGCTTACATGTGCATGTAATCAGTAATCAGCATGGATCAGGAATAATAATCAAATCATTTTACATAACATTTTTAAATTGAAAGCGGATACTCCCCACGATGAGTGCTTTTATGTTTAATACATTCAGTGTATTTTGGTGATGTTATACTGACTTTCTTTTATGTTACTTAAGTAACACTTAAGCTATGGTAGCAGCTTTGTCTGCCATCCGAACACACACCATCTGGTCCAAATTTAAATGTGTCCGATACTTTTGCTTATGACCACATACTCCTAGCCTCAGCTGTACTTTGTGTCATTGCTATTTAGCACAGTAGGATAAGATAGTGAACATAGTATAAACATTATAGCTGTACTCAACATCAGCATGTTATAATAGTCACAGTTAGCATGCTGGTGTTAGCAGCCTCACAGAGCTGCTCGCATGGCGGTAGGCTCTTAGTTATGTTACACTTTTGTGCTTTTACATTAAATTCTTACTAGCATAATTTTACTCGAGCAAAGGAGCTGACTACTGTTCAGTCAATATTACTTCCACTTGTTTTTTTATCTCAGAATGGCCTCTGTTAGCCATTCTTTGGCCTTTGTCAACATTTGGAGAGTAATTTCACTCATCACCTATCTCCAGACAATCAATCCAATCGGCTGGTAGTGCATGTTGATAGTTTCACTTTCTTTATGGCATTCATGGCAAGCAGAAACATGTTCCTGCTAATTAAATATTTTTTGGTGGGGGTGTTAGATGCACAAATTGAGTAGCTGAGCGATTAACAGTTTGAGAATGTGTGGGAGTGTGTGTGTGTGTGTGTGTGTGTGTGTCTTTGTGTGTGTGTCTGATGATCCAAACACAGGGATTTAGTTACAGCGTTGGTACAGGCAGCAGATAAAGAGAGCGATGGAGCAGAGAGCATCAAACCTCAACTTACATCACAGCTGTTACTGGACATCTATCTTCTAGCCAATTATTTTTTCAGTTTTTATTTTTTCCTGGATTAAAAACATAAAAATGGTATTTTTAACTGTAGCTTGTCAAACGCTTTTCTTTCCTCTGCACTCATTAACAACTTAGATGTACTTAATATATGTCTGTGGATGTTGTTAGAACCAAAACAGCTCAGATGTCAGTTGTCTGCAACATGTGTGTGTGTGCATTATGTGCTGGACAGAATGAACTACAGACATCTAATTTTATCAAGGGGGGAGAAAAATATAATATATGTATACTACACATACTGACCCCTATAAATAAAGACGTGGAAGATGTACACAAGTGAACATATACTGTATTCACAAACCCCCTTAAATTGCTTACATAATTGTTATGTTTATATTTTTTTGCTGATAAATGTGCTATGTGTTTATTTCACGGTGGGGGTCTCCCTCGCTGGCCGGACCCTGGGAAGATAACCACCAAAAACCATAGCCCTCACAAAGTCCTCTGTGGAAAATCTGGCTCACTGGGGTGAAAGGTCAGGGGTCAGGGTTGTGAGCCCCGCTTCCTCTCTGCTGGTCAGGACAAATCTTCGAAGGCTCTGGACTACATGACAGACTCCAGTCGTATATTAGTTCTCATAATCATAGCTGCTTGTGTGGGATCCTGTAAGGAAGGGGGCCCCATATGTGTAGGGGACCCTTGAGGGAGGTGACATGAGGCTATACTTAGCATCTGAAACCTCTAACACTGGTCCTCAGCTTATAGTGACAAGATGTCCATGTGAGAAGAAAGGATTGCACAGATTTCCAGCATTCCCGCTCTGTATGTTCTATTTTCAACTGAGTCAATATGTTCCATGTGGTTTTATTAATGCTGTTTGTGGATAATAATTCCAGGACAGGGGCTGTTTCTGGAGGGTTTTTTTTTATCAGAACATTTGGCAGTGCTTGTTTAAAAAAACAGCCCTGCTCACGAGTCCCTTAACCCCTTGACTCAAACCAGCAGCACAAACTGTAGCTCCGATGCCAGAGGAAGCCTGGTTCCCATATGTGTTTTTCTCCATGTATAACAGAAGAAGGATGAGAAAGTATTGACATCCAATTGATCTGACATCTCCCGCTCTTACACACATATGTGAGCACACAACACACCCACACACACAGCGTCCCAGGGGTCATGACTTTGGTCAACCTCATGCAGAGTTTATGAGGTCCAGGCAGCTCCAGTTCCTCTGAGGGGCAATAAAGAAGCTATAAAGATGTTAACAGATAGCCTGGTCCTGTGGTACAAACTGTGTGCTCACAGAAAAAAGCAAGAACACGTGGCACCGAAAATGCTTTCAAGTATATACATGACATTCCCACACGTTTGTGTTCCTCAAAATAATCATTTCCACGCTTATTATTTGTCCATTTGTACTGTACTTTTGTTTCAGGAAACCACAATGACTGTTTCACTTGGGATCAGATTTACGCGCAGACCATTTGTACTTTACTAACCAAAGAAGCAGCTCTCTTATGAGTTAGTTTCTGACTTGCAAAAACAACAACTAGGTTCGACTAAATGAGTATATTGTAACAGAACATGTAATGAGACTAAGAGTCTTTAGCCACACTAGGAGCTCTGTGAGGCCATGCATACACACCGTGCTGCTTTGAGCTAAATGCTAACATTGCTGTTGTTTAACAGGTCCTGACCTGTTCGTCATCTTAGTTAGGATGCTAACATTTGCTTAACAGCACAAAAAATAGATGGGGAATGTCTTTAGTTCTGCAGGTATTAGGTTATTAGGGTGATAACGTAAGTACTGAAAAAAGTAAACAGAATATTGACCTAAAGGAGCTAGAGGAAATGTCAGAGATCAGTAAAATGATTAAAATTCATCCTGAGTGGGACTTGAATGTGTTTCACGCCAATAATTGTCAAGATAAGTCACCCAAAAGCATAAGTAAATCTTATGATGGCAATAGGGGAAAAATTAGGGTATCATCATATGTCTGGACACAATTGTATACCAATCAATCCTGTGGATGTTGAGATATTTCACAGAATATGTAAACATTTTGACCTGTGAACTGAATACTTAAATAAAAAGCAAAAATGTTAACCTTATGGTGGCCCTAGATGAAAATCAACAAACTGTTTGTTTGGGCAATTCAACTGAATCCGACTAATATATTTTCCACAATATACTTTGCAACACCATATAATCTCTAAAAACTGTAACGGAGCTCAATACAGAGCTTTTCAATCATTTCTGAGGACTTTTTAAGTTTACACCAGTTTTGACCATCAGTGGTAACATGGGAGACATCCAGAATGTGAGCCATACATGTGAAAGATGTTTTGAAAAGACTTGTAAATATGCTTGAATAGAAGCTCACAAGGCTCACCAGAGATTTCATAACCTTCGCCATTTTGAAGGGCATGGATTGGTGAGGTGAAATCTTTAGTTTCTATGATTCATTTATTCTTAGGTTTTCCCTGTTACAGTTTAATATTCATAATGCTGACCACACATTGTTGTGTGTTGGGTTTGTTGTGGTTTGGTACAAACAAATATATTGCCTTATGTGAAACAGAACTTCACCAAAAGCCAATTATCTGTGCACACAGTTAAACCCCACAACAAGGAGTTTTAACTGGTTATGAAACAGTCTAAATTTAATACCGATGCCTCTATATGACCTACATAAACAAACAAGACCACTGACGAGAAGATTCACTATTTCTGTTAGGAGGATGCCAGAATCAACACAAAATTAAAGTTCCTTGTTGCTGCTTTACGTTTGAGTTACTATTGCCTATAGAAAAATGTAGGCTTTAACATTTCCTTGAGGAGAAATGTATTTATGTGATTAAGGTGTGATAGAAGACAAATTGCATTCTTGTTAAGCTGCTCATTATTATGATGATTTAAGAGCTAGTCTTTTTAGTAAAATTTAATACTTTTTATTTGGTCTGAGGATTATAAAAAAGGGCTTTAGGAAGAAAGCCTTTTTGTGTCCAAAGTTATTTGCAGGGTTTCCGGACAGAAGACAAAGTTCTTTGTTTGTGATAATATGCAATATGTAAGTTATATGCCTATGTGACAAATGTTTTACCACTGACACTATATGTCTGGTACCTTATAAGTCTGTGTGTGCTGAGCACTTGTTGCGATACCAATAAAAAACACAACCAATACTGACAAGGAACTACTGAGTATTTGACAAGACTCAACATGAAATTGTGAAAAATATAGATTTATTTTTGGTTCTAAACAACTTAGGACAATCTCTGACGTAACAAACTGGAACAGCACAAGTCCATCTTGTAATCATTACCAGCACACGTTCAGTATTGTCATCTTACCAATGCAATGGGCTAAATTACAATAAATAAAAGCGCCACGCAGTTAAAGTTGGAGCACAAAAGCCATTAATTGTTAAATGACACATACAGAGAGAACATTTCACAATCTGCCATCTGTGAATTAAAAGACTTGTAAAAGGATGTGGGTGTATTTTTTTCCAGGTTTCCATCCTTTGCAAACCATCAGCTCTTTGTATCACAATTCACTGCATTACTGCTAGAATGCAAATGTACTTGGACCTTTTCTGTAGAAAAATAATAAATGATGTGGGGGGAGGAAATGAGAATGGAAATGTTGATGAAAGAGTTTATAACTCTGCTTGCTTGCAAAATGGCCTATTTACACTGCATAATGATACAGACTGTTAATGTGAATGAGATGTGAGATGGCAGTGTGGGAATAAGGTTTCTCCTGCAGCCGACTGTGGTATCTCAGCTGCGTGTGCTGTACAGGTCTTCATCCTCAGGGTTGGACTGGCCAAAGTCCATTACAGCAGGGTCTGGCTTGAAACCAGAGCCACCTGGAGGACAGCAAGAGAAATGCAACAAAATCTCAGTCACAAGCACTGAAATATTTCATGTTAAACTTTAAGGGATTTAGCTGTTCTATTTACCCAGACTGACAATAAATGCATCAATAAAATAAACTAGAATTACTAAATAACTAAAATTAAAACCAACCAAAAATAAAGGGTAGTGGGGTTAAAGCTGCACAGTTCTGTGACCATACAATACTAGTGATCTAGTGTTCAGTACAATCGGCATTGAGCACACTGACCCATATTTGCACAAATACACAACATCTCTTCCTAGAATTACCTAAATTCCAAGTCATCTGGCTGTGCTAGGTCTCGTGTCTAGGCTGTGCTCTTTCCCGATCCAGATAGGATTAAAATTCATTTGATTACCCTTCATCGAAATTGTGGAAAGAAAGAAAAAAAAAAGCTGTGGAAATCCGTGTGAGCAGATGGCAAAACCAATGAATAAATAAATCTATGGACTGATAAACCTAGTGCTAGTCAGTGGATCAAAATAAAAGTGAAGGAGGGGTAGACCGTGTTAAACATAAAACAAATATCCACATACAAAGCACATATTGATATATAACATGTGTTATATGTGTTATTAGCTGCACCTAACAGAGTAACAATGAGCCACTCAGAGTTGTTGTTTTAGAATTTTGTTATAAACAAAACATGATTATTAATTTTTTATGTGAAGTTTAAGGTTCACGTCTCATCTTTAGACCAACCTGCTCTCATGGAATATTGATGAACTATTGTTATTAAGAATAAAACAAAAAGTAAATAAAATACATAAAAAAAGGCATTTGGATGCTTCTTTGTCTTGAGGAGTACACATATAGATGACATCTGCAGCAACGTACAACAGGAAATTTATTTTCCTAGGAGACTAGGACTAGACTGATATTATTTTTACAATGTAGAAAACAGTGTTATGCAATATGGGATCGCTGAATCATACAATTATATTTCTGGAGGTATCCAGATGTTGACTCTTACATCAGATCCCTCCCATGTTTTATTTGGTGGATATTATTCTTTGCTGTCTAACAGAAGAATCCCACAGGTTATGGTACAGGAAAATGCTTGTAGAAGTAGGAATGGGAATTAATAAGATTTTATTGATACCAACACCATTATCGATTCCGCTTATCGGTCAGATTCTTTATTGATTCCCTAATTGATTCATGATCAATTTTCTGTGTGGAAAATAGTATCTCTACATGGGTTTTCAGCATTATCTCCGAGTCTGAACACAGTGTAGAAACAGAGTAGAAAAAGGCATTCAGGAGACTCATGTCACATGAGTAGAGAATCACAACATTCCTGGAATTTCAGGAATGTTAAGCAGAAAGATGTTTCAGCATATTACTGGTGCTTCCACCATTACTTGAAATTATCATTACAACAAACACTCTTGTCCTACTTATTGTGAAATCAAGAATTTTGTTTCCTCCTCCCTGCCATGACTCATTAAGTTTCCAACAGTGTACACGCATGTGTTTGACGTCAAAGTGCAACTTTCAGAAAAACGTGCCAGCGTCGATAAAAGGAATCGATAAGCTCGGGCGCGTAAGATTTCAATTAATCACACAATTTGTAACTGGTTCTCAACTGGAACCGGGTCTCGATTCAATATGTACCTGTCTACTGTATGTCAAACACTGAATGTTAAGGAATTAAATGAAGTGCACTGAAGCTGTTTTTTTATTGTTGTGCTGTACTTGATTGTTTTTTCATGTCATGCACGCACGTTTCCGTGGAAACTGGCAATAGCAAGATCAAATCTCAGCTTATCTAACATCTGGATACTTAACACCACACAAACTAACAAGGTGCCCACATTTACGTGTCTCGGAGCTGCAGTGTGTCTGTGTGTTTCAATAAGTCAAAGCTCAATTCTTAAACCTGAGAAGTGGTGTGGGTGCAGCAGGTGTTCACAGTACCTGTTCTATTTTCTACTGCAGGCTGTTGAGGAGGTGGTGGTGTGAGTGTTGGGTTTAATGTCTCCTCCACAGCGGCGACTTGTGGTGGGTCAGCTAACTCAGGTTGAGGAGCAGGATCAGGATCAGGTTCAGCTGATTCAACAACTGGCACTGTGAAGAAATCAAAATACAACACAGGGTCAGCAGCATGAACTGATGAAAGCTATTGTGACTTTATACTAATATTACAATGTAATAGTAATAATGTTCTAATAAGAAGAGATGTAGAAACAGGTTTCACAAACTTTTTACTTATTGTATCATTTCAGTTGTCTTCCATTTTTCACAATTTTCCACACTGAAGTAGTTCCTTCAGATCCAATGAATCCACTTTCCAACAGTGGTTTTCCAAGTAAGCAGATTCATTGCTAGTACACTTTCTACAATATGGGACAGAATATTTCTGGTACCTGCTGGTTCGTCTGAGGACTTTGGAACAGGTAGTTCTTCAGAGGAAGGAGCAGACCCGACTTCAGCAGACTCAGCTGAAGCAGACTCCAATGGAGCAGACTCGGCAAGCACAGGCTCGATTGGAGCAGACTCGTCTAGAGCAACCTCCACTGGAACAACAGCCACTGGAACAACAGCCACTGGAACAGACTCAACTGGGGCAGTTTCAGTTGGCGCAGCCTCTGTTGTCTCCAGTTCTATGCTCGGCGTGGACTCGGCTGGGCTGGTGTCGGTGGAGACGTCCTTTGCTGCCTGTGAGGGCTCTTCACTTTCAACAGAAGCAGGTATTTCCTCAGGAGTTGCGGTGGTTTCTGTCTCTGCTGGTACTGAATGTGCCACTGGATCTGGACAGGAGAGGAAATACAGTAAATCATCAGCAGAAGCCTTTCTGTGACTGAAATGAAAGAGATGGAGACAGAGAAGGAATCCGACAGTGATCAATATCTGTAATACCTGTGCTGGTCTCTGTAGGGGTCTGGTCGGGGGATATCTCTGCGAGTGTTACTGATGACAACTCCTTTGTTACGACAGCAACAATTGGCTCATCAGAGACAGGAACAGACTCAGCTGATTCCACCTCTGTCTCAGGGATTGTAGAGCTCTGGGCTGAGCTGGCCTCTGAGGCCTCCTCAACTACTGAAGACTCTGGATTTAGCACTGTAGTTGCCTAACAACATGTGGATAAAAAAAATCAAGACTTAAATCTGTTCAACCAAGACATGCATTCATTATTCTATTTTAAAAGATTATTATGAATTTCACCATTTGATTAATCACACTAAAACTGTACTTGTCAGGGACACATGTGACATGTAATCTACAAACAGAATAAAGCACTAGCTTTACAATTTTCTTGAACATTTCAGTTCTAATAGGTTAGATTTATTACACTGGAGAGAGAAATGTAATTGCTTACATTAACATTTTACATTTCAGGCATATTGCTGGCATTACAGAGCTACTTCAACAGCAATATAAGCCCAGATTTTTTTTCATGTTGCACATTGCAACAAAGATGCTAAGTACAGATTGTATGATTTCTATCATTGTATGGTTTGACTCAGGTTATATCCTTTGTCAGTCAGAGTCAGCGTAGGGCAGGTCTCGTAACAACTGTAATAAATGTTGAAATACTCTATTCCTCCTTTAGCTGGAAATGCCCAACAACCCACTCAAGGATCCCTGTGGGTCCCCAGACCCAAGTTTGAAAACCTCTGATATAAGTGTTAACTTCCAGATCAGAGAAACCTTCAAATGACTATGTATGAAGCAGAAAGAGCAAAGTAAAAGCAACACAACAATCATCATGAAGGGCAAAGAGTGGTGGAGAAAGTAAAAAGCGCAGGGTGGAAATTGTTGGGTAGGAAAATGGTTTATAACCACTGAACCACTGTTTTGGTTTTAGTCACACATCTTTAAAGTACTTTCCATTCCAAACTAGTTGGTTACAGACATGCATAAGAATTGTAATAAATCTGTTCAGTAACTCAATATGACTGTTAACCTGTGGTAGTGAAGCAGCAGTCTCTTTGGCGACAGGCTCCTGGGGCTTGGGGGTGAGCAGGGAAGACACCGCAGCACTGCTCCACTGCCCTGCAGCATACACCTTCTTACCCGTCACCTGGGGAGAAAAAGACAATGATAGTGATAAAAACTGTGAAATAATGAGGTTTGTAAGAGGGATCAGCTTTTTAAAATGTAGTGTTTACCTTTAACACGGCCACTGCTTGGGCTGGGTAGCACACTGAAGCTCCTGCACTCATCAGGCCCATTGGAACGGCTACCCTCTTGAAACGAGAGCCTAAAATCACAATGAACAATGGCAATCATTGTTAGGTTTAGTGAACAGGTGTGTATATTAGGAATTAATTAATTTAGTAATATTCATGTTTAAATGTCATTTAACTGACTCCCCCACAGAGAGAGGTAGACAAATAATAAAGAGTTCTGTGAAAAGTAAAACAGAAACTTTGTTCGTTATGTGTTGTTCTTCTTACCTCTGTGGTTTTAGCAGTAAGTGAAACTTAAACAGCTGTGGTCTGTGAATATTAATAACCTGTGAACTCGCTTTTCTCACTGGGTCAAAAGCAGGTTAAAAATGCTTCAAATAAAACAGTAGCAAAGACTTACACAAGGTATACAATATTTATACAACGTCATATTCACACGTCCACATTCTGGGTGGCATGACAATTAAAATGTGAAAATGCTGTAAACATAAACAAAAAACTACAATGCTTTATTTATTATGTATTGCTGTTATTCACATTACCACGCAGCTGCGGTAGAAGCACTAAACTAGCTTGCACACCTCTATGATATTGAAAGGGACTCACGGCAGTGACTTTTTTTTAATCAATGCTAAACAGCCTGTTTCAAATAGAATGGTGATACATCTAATTACTACATATTGAACGTTTAGATTTCCTGTGGAGAAAATTCGTACAAAACCATCCATTATGTCCCAGTTTACAATGGTACAAAGGGAAATATTAGATGGTTGCCTACGAAAGGAAACAACATTCTTTGATTATAACAGATGGTCTACATACAGTAGGGCTGAGTGAGGGAGTCTTTGAGCATCAACCAAATTGTGTATGTACTGCAACACCCAGTATCAAACGCTTTTTTAGGTCTCATTTACTTTTAGTTTGTTCAGGCTATGACTGTTTGTGTAAAGATGACACTAAACGAATGCATTTGTTAAATCTGTTAAATGAAAACAGATGTCAGAAAACCTGAAATTGTATATTTGTGGTAAAATGTGATAATAATGAGCCCAGGTGCTTAAATTGTTGGCATATGTATACTGAAATTTCATTTAGGTTATATAATCATTTAATACAATAATGTGATCTGACATGACTCTATATGACCATTTATGTGGATACATTTCATAATGTTTAATCTGGGTTTTATAGTGACTAGAGATTAGGTTACCTTTCCGTGCCAAGAACATGCCAAGTAGGCCAGCCATGGTGATGGTACCGAATCTGGGTAGAAACTCCGGGGGAGGGTCTTTCAAGTAATAGTACACATCTGGGAAACACAGGAACACAGTCAACATGATGACAAATATTCAATTTTGAACTGTTGTCTGACCCTCTGCTCATATTGTGAGATTATTTACTACACTAGCAGTAGTAACAGTAAGAGCGTTGACGATAGCACAATAATAACATTACTATTATGTAGAGCTTTTGTTGCATATTTTCTTAGGGTTGGGGAGAAAATAAATGCCACAGAGAAACACAGACAGTCATAATTCCTCATTTTTCTTGCAATTATGTGATTTCTTTTTAGAGTGTCACTAAAACACATGTGTTTAAGGCACCAAAAGTTTGTTAAAAATCCCTGTAGAGGTAATATATGTAATAATGTATAATATGTATTACATTATTCCATCTAACCGCTTTGTAAGGAAGGGAAGGGATTAAAATTTTTAGTTTTGTGGAGGAATATTAGTTATGTATGACACCTTAAGGTGCCTACTGTTGACTCACCCTCTCCTGCATGGTACAGATTAACAGTTCCCTTTTTCACAGAGACACAGGCACCCTGCAGGGAACAAAGAACAGAGCTGAAATCACCCACTACAACAGGCCAGAAAGAACACAACTATGTCGACGATACTGAAACGGATACATCTGAGTCAGTGTGAAGTGGTTTTTTTCCCCCATCTTCCACAGTATCAAACTGTCAAATCTCCTTGCAGCAAAACCTCACAGCTGCAGCCTTAACTACGTGAACCCTATTTCCTGTCTGACTCCTTAACATTGTTGTTTGCAAAATCGTACCTGCACAGAGCATTTGCAGCACGTGGGATTGTGCTCTGTAACCGCAAACAAGAGGAACAAAAATCAGGGTTGAAAAACTAAAAGCGCAGGTGCAAGATAAGAACTCTTCGATGTGTTTTAGCTGGTGTTCCATTTATGTAACACTTAAATTCATCCATCAGGGGGTTGGTGTTTTTCCGTTTAATGTTAGAGAGGATGTGAAAGTAAGTGTGAGTTAACACTGTAGATGCACACAGCAAAAGGTAGATACCTTTACAGCCTGGAAAAATGGCTGTATGCTCTCTCTCGCTGTAGTTAACCCATTCTGAATAACACCTGGACTCTCTGGAGCAAAATGAGGCTGGGCAGACTGTGGCAGGGGGGTGTAGATGTTCAGCTGGGGACAGAGGGAGAATCAGGATGTAATTATGACGCGTAACACTTCAGCGAATAGCAATCAGTTCCCTCCTACCAGATCTGCTGACGTTTTGGGACAGCCATACCTTCTCTCGTGTGACCAGCCCATCAGTGGCCGCTTCCCTCACAGTATACACACGGATGGAGGCTATGCTCAGCACCGTCGGGACGGCCACTATCACCACCTAGCATACAATAAAAGCACAGGGCAAACTTTAGTGTCCGTCAGCTCATAGCAGCAATGCAAACTACTGACAGAAACTAATCACTAATAGGCACATGACTCATGTGGACAAGTGCTGGAAGAGGTAGATGCTTTACATATGTAAAAGTAGGAAAACCACAATGTTAAAAAGTATTCAATTACAAGAGGTATTCGGAGGCAAGACTCCACCTTATTAAAAGTGCATAAGTATGACAATATTAAATATAATAGTATATTAAAGCACCCATTATCCAGAACTGCTCATTACCCAGTGATGCTGTATGATTATGCAGCTATATCATATTAAAGGTATGATTATTATTGAAGGACTGACACGTAAACTGAATGTTGTGTACTGTGAGTACTTTTATCTCTAACATGCGTCACATTTTAAACATTTATAGTATGTGTGGTGTGCAAAATATTTATTATATTGCTAACTATCATAAAATGTTACATAAATATACAATTAGAGGAGGCAGAAATACCTCAAACATTGTACTTAAACACAGCACTTAAGTGAATGTGTTTCGTTATCGGCCACCACTGACACACATTTTGCATTAGTGTACACAACAGCACAGTATGTATAACTCACTATACAATAACTACATGTAAATAGATATTGGGGGCTTACTTGCACCAGCCTTAAACTAAGCTAACTAACCTGAACGGTGGTCGTATGGATTAAAAAACAGTCGATGTGGACTGCTAACAAAACAAGGGCTTACAAATAGGAAGATATATCAGCTGTCAGGCATGCTTACGAGACATTTAATGGTGGGGAGCACTGCTCGCACTGCTGTCCGCTAACGTAGCAAAACGCTGCCTAACATAGCATCGACTCATTCAACGAAGCTAATACAGTTAGCACAGCTATGTTCACGGCTGCTCAGCGTTCAATTAAAAGCCTAGAAAGTGACAGTCGGTTCAAGGTTGCTGTAGCGGCTCCGGGACAGCGCATTTTATTGAAAATACACACATAAAAAAAAAACTTTAGCGACGAGGAAATGTCAAGCATTCACCTTGGCCGCCATGACAGCGCTCCTCCTTCTTCTTTGGACGCTCAGAGGCAGCTGCGACTGGTCCAAAGCCCGGTCAGCTACTGCCACCTGCTGGACTGAGGAGGCACCTGCAGCCGCCTGGTGGGCTATTATGGTGATCTCATTCAGCACATTGTTCTCAAACCAGTAGCTACACTGGTGAGGAAGGTTGTAATGTCGATTTGCATGTATGTAATTCAAATGTGAAAACATCACTTTTCATGTTTTAAAGTGATTTGATGATGAAAGTGATTTAACTGTTACAGAAAGTGTAATTGTCAAGATAGAAAAGTTCATCTTGAGATCAAATTGAAGCTTATGAACGTGGGGAGTTTCCTATGTACAAGTGAGGCAGTTATTCAACATAAAGTGCTGGACAATAATATGTTTCAGTGTGGATTTGTCATTCTGAAGTGTCTTTGTGGGTTATATTTTTAAACAAAAATGACCTCACGCCCCAGAATCTCATTTGGTACTTTCCCCTTTGTTTCAGAATACTCCCTGTCATTTTTCATACAATAATTGCATACAGAGTCATAATGTATGTACATTTACATAATTTTGCCAAAAAAGGTTGAGACCAAACAGCCCTGAATTGGTTGGAATTGTTATTAACCTGTGGTGGACCAAGATATAGGCTAACAAGAAATAATAGTAAAAAAAGGTACCTGACGGGTGGACCTGGCTCCTGTCCTACTGAAGTTCCGCATGTAAAGTAATATGCAGTGGTTTATTAGAGGCAAGGCAAGGTGGACTGTAGACCCAGGGTCCTAGACCCCTAAGACATTCAAAGTTTCCTGCAAGTCTCATGGTTTGGGTAATTTCATTGGCACAACTTGTGGTGAATAATTTTGTGGCCATGTCTTGAAAAGCAGTGGTTCCCAACCTTTTTCCTTAAGGGACCCTTTTTCTGTCATTTAGTAAACTGATGACCCCTGACTGAGTGACACGTTTTATGGATATTTAATATCAAATTCAAAACTGTACAATGAATCTTAACAGTGAACTCAGTAAATTTGTGATTTGGATGAATTTTTAGCAGATTAGTTCCTGTTTAGGGAACTTTGTATGCAATTTCTCTGTCTGTATTTAAATTTTTTTTTTTTTTTAACAATCATACAGATTTCAGTTCAAATTCACTGTTTTCTTGTCCCTGATGCTTAGCCATTGTTCTATTAGACAATTAGTTTACTTTACAATTACTTTTCTTCACAAAAGTGAACAAAACACTGAGATATAGGCCTACTGTGTGTATTTTTTCAGTTTTCTAGCATGCCTTAAGCAAAGGCCTCGCGACCCCCTGTGAAGCTGTGGGTCCCACCCACAGGTTGGGAAGCACTGTTGTAGAGGGACTCTACACAACAGGTTAATCTGTAATAGGAATCCTAAAAACAGCTGAGAACAAAGAAGAATCACTGGATGCTTCAATACATGTCCCACACATGCATGCTCTTTATACTAATGCATGCAGCTTATCTGAACTGAAAACTTTAAATTGCATAGGTGTGAATGTAAGTGTGAATGGCTGTATGTGTCAATGTTGTGTGATGAACTAGAGGCTATTCACACAGCCACCTCGCACCCAGTGTGAATAGCCTCCTTCCTCCTGTGATCTAAGTGAGCATATAGGTTGTTAAATCATAAGTCTCCTCCCCACCTGCATCATTGCTACTTCATAGGTAAAAGATGGATGTCATGGATGAATACATAACGTGCTTACTAGTTAATCTTAGTAATTATTTGCTTATGAAGAGAGCAGGTAAGGGATCAGTTTGCTTACATATACAGATTAGCTATTTCAGGAAAAGAACATATTGTATGGCTTCTTGGTTTATAGGTTGACTGACCCCTTCCCCTAATTTTAAAACTGGTCATCTTTGCCCCGGTAACATAAGCACAGAACACCCTCTATGTTGTTTCATTGAATCCAAGAAAATGTACACATAAACAGAACATAGCTCATAGTGCAGAGGATTCAGTTTATTGAAGTCAAAGTTTAACAACTTAAGTTTACAATCTGTATTTTTTGTAATATATATTCATATATATGAAACCAAAAAAGGCTACTTTAGGAAGAATAAATGTCATTTTCTTTCTTTTTTAATATCATCTTTAGTCCGTTTAATGTACAGAATAACAGTAAGCTAATATTATCCTTGAAAAAGAGCAATATGTTCCTTTTTTAATGTCGCAGTGCAACTTACATCTTACACACCTGTGCAATGTACCATGAGGTGTACACCCCTGAAAGAACACACAGTGGAATCTCCCTTTTCGGCCTGTTTCTGCAGGTCTACACACACAAAGATCTGGGAGGGATAACACAGTCTGTGCCTACAAATCATAACTGGCACTCCTTAATCTACAGTATGTCGTCTGCTCAGCAGAGCAGCCGTTGGAAAAAGAAGACCAACATTACAGATGAGAAACGTAGAGAGGTCTGCAACTACAACTGTATTGTAACTCTTCTACAGCTGTGTATGTGTGTGTGTGTGTGTGTGTGTGTGTGTGTGTGTGTGTGTGTGTGTGTGTGTGTGTGTGTGTGTGTGTGTGTGTGTGAGATCGCTAGTATAGTCAGTCCATCGTTGCCAAAGAGAGGGTTGGGAGGCACAGGGAAAGTGCTTGCATCATTTAGTTTCTTTGTGGTACTCTCAAATTAACCATTCAAAAAACATGAGCTATATCTCTGGGGTGTGTTTGATATTTCACGACAGTGTGATATGATGACAAAACCTGAACCTACACTCAAAGAATTACAGTAAAATATGAAGAATAAGTACAGATAGTGCTGGATGCAGCAGGTGCTACGCATGTCTCTCAGAGTCTTAGACACTGGGGGGCACCGTTGAGTCCTTGGCCTGATATTGCAGATGAAATGATTCATCTGAGTTTCACAGACATTACAGACCAGTATCAACCACTTGCTTGGAGGGAATGTCAAAATAGCTTTTCTTTTAGAAGTAACTGTACTGTTGTCTTTCAGGTAAGATTCCTGAAGCCTTTAGACATGTGTCAGTCTTTCTATGTAAACCAAAACATCAAATTGAAACCTCCTGGTAGCATGCTAAAGGAGGATCTGCATTAGATCAAGTAACTGAGCAGCAAAAATGCCTCCCTCAGTTATTGTACAGTGTGTGTCTTCAAACACTATCTAATGAAGAAAAGAATACATCAAATCTATGAACATATAAATAAAAAGTCATTCTTAAACAGTACTTTTGCATGTATCATGCGCTACAAGTCTAATTTATCTTGCAATCATGAGAGGAAGATAAAAAATAAAAAAAATAAAAAATAAAAAGAACACAAATGATCCACAATATTTTACCCTGTCCAATCAAATCAGTCCCAAGCCTTTTCTCATGCAACACATCACCAGGAGAAGGGTCAGCCGTGATGTAAACCAGTAAAAACTGTCAATCAACTGTCAATGATGGTGGTTGTTGTTGTCTGCCTCCTAGTTGTTCAACTGCTAAACACCCTGCATCTACAGAGTGAAGAGGGGGACACTGCAAAACCTTGGCATAGAATACATCATACTTTACATTATATCTATGACACAAAACGTAAATAGATTTATATATTCTTCTATGTTTAAATATATTTGTAGACTGTACACAAATCTTTAGAAAATGAGACGGCAAATGCTTTTACCTGATATTTTGAACAGCAATGGTAAAGAGGCCGATGAAACATAGACCCTGTGATGCAGCCAATGAGATAGAGATATAGAAAGTGCATTCTTTGTAGTGAGTGACTCCTTTGAAAAGAACTCTCTAGCTCTTGCATTCACTGTTTAAGAAAAAAATGGGGGAAAAAAACTGTTTTGCACCCACGCAAATACATACTCTCTGTCTTCCCTCCGCTACCTCTAGAAGCATATCACAGTGGTAGTGGAACGCAAACATTTACATCAGTATACACAGCAGTATACACATATACACAAGTCTTTGAGGACTAGAGAGCGAGAGAGAGCGAGAGAGAGAGAGAGAGAGAGAGAGAGAGAGAGAGAGAGAGAGAGAGAGAGAAAAAGAGAGAGATAGAGAGGAAAAGAAAGAAAGACTAGGGAGAGAGAGAATGCAAACTGAATTGTAGAATTGCACTCTATCAGAGGAGCCTCCTTCTGCAGATAAAATTGTGTTTTTAACAGTTCACAGTTTGAAATAGTGTGCATCTAGCCAGCACAATGGTTCCTTCAATGCTTATGACTCTTGTTTTCATCTAAAACAGATAAACCAGCATTGATGGCTACCTTTCACAGTCTTATACTAAAAGTCACTGCCCTTACATTCCCCACACTGTCCCGTCAGATCAGCCTGGATTAACAAGTGAGGTCCCTGTAAATCAACAAGATATGTAGTGAGAGAAAAAAAAAGATATAGAGAGAAAGGGGGAGAACTGGTGGCTCTGGGTGCAAAGTTCATCAGTACAAAAGTAGTACAGTGCTGTGGTGAAAAGGATTCTCCTCTGTATTGCTGCTACATAGCTCCCCCTGCCCCTAAAATCAACAGGAAAAAAATAGCAAAACCAAGAGAATACAAAGGAACAAACGTGTTAAAAAGTCTCCTTTTTTTCCATTTTGCTCGACAAGCGTGTGGAGTTTATGCTGAGTTCCATAGACAAAGGAAGATTAATGCTTTCTGTTCAGGCATGCAATAGGCACCCTGTGGGGTCCTCAGGATTATCAAAAGTTCATACACGCAGGTCTCAGACTGTTCCCTCTATGATATTTACACATCTTACAATGTGTGTTCCTGTGTGTGTGTGTGTGTGTGTGTGTGTGTGTGTGTGTGTGTGTGTGTTGTGTGTGGTGTTTGTGTGAGTGCGTGCTCAGAGTCGTGATCAGGAGAGAGGATTCAGCTAATGTAAAACTGTGTGTGTGTGTGTGTGTGTGTGTGTGTGTGTGTGTGTGTGCCGTGTGTGTATGTGTGTGAAAATGAGTGTTTATATATCAGTTCAGTCTTTGCTTCTCTTCTCTTTCTCACACATGTGTCTCAATGAAGGAGTGTGTGTGGGTCATGAGAGGTGCGCCCAGCGGGGAGAGGTCGTCCTGGCCGTTGGTGCCGGGACTGAGCTGGCAGATGTCTGAGTAGAGCTCGCTGTGCCACTGCTTCCACTCTCTGAAGGTCTGGGAGCACAGGCCAGGGTCCTCCAGTAGGGCACAGATTACTGCCAGCTCGGACTCTTTGGCCTGGGGGGGAGCAAAGAGGCACCAGGGAGTTACCACATTGAATCCTCACACATCTAATTCTTCTTTAAATCCTCTGTTTGTGCTACCTTCAAGGTGCTGCGGAGGGCTCGGACCCGGTGCAGCCTGTCGTTGAGCAGAGGGTCCCTGGCTCTCTGGGTGAAACAACGTCGAAGCTCCTGTCTGCTGCAGGGTCTTGGGTCTCCTAGGGCCGTCACGTTAGCTTGCTCCAGGGCCCGGTACAGCTGCTCTAGCCCGTCCAACGGCTCGGGCTCCCGTCCTTCTGAAACCCGCCGCTCCCTTCCCTCCGACACCCTCCTCTCTCTGCTCTCAACTCTCAACTCCCGCAGGTCTGGGACATCCAGGAGAGGACCAGTAAGAGTGACATTCACAGCTAGAATGACACAGTGAGATCCAATTGGATGTACAGTGGTGTGTTTATTATAGAGCTGAAAAAATGTGTCTCTTAATCAATCATTAGTTGACTGACAGAAAATGAATCAGCAACCATCCTGATAATGTTTCAGAAATACCACCAAACAGCACTGTGTCTCCCAAAAGTGCCATTTCAGATAGAACAATAAAAGCAGCTCATAGGAGAAGAACACAAAAATTGGCTGATTCCGCATCCATCATCTGGCCAAACAATCACTGGTTCCCACACTTTTTGTGCCTCCTTAATACAAATACTATTGTAACAGGGGGTACCAAAAATAGATTTTCCTTCCTCAGACTGTTTCATTTGAAAAGTACTTGGGGGAGGTAAAGCTACAGTTTCCATTTTTCAAAACAAACGCTGTTGAAAAGTCCCAAAAAATGAACCTAATTTTGTATAAGCAGAATTTAATCTTTTTTTCCTATACATGACAATCGTCTTGTGAGATAGATTTATCTCATTCCCACCAGGTTGTGCATCATAAAGCAGCGTTGTTTCATCAAAGCAGGAAATATATTCATTTTTTAATGTTACATGGGCTATGTATGAACAAATATATATATATATATGTTTCATATTTTTGTATATATGTACTTTTTTGCCATAAAGTAAGGTAGGTATAGAGCATATGAACATCCATTGTACTTAACCTTGTTTTACAGCTGGGGTCTCTGAGATCCAAAACAGTAGTGAAAAATCAAGAAACGTCAAGATGCTAAAACAGTGGGGTTGTTCTCCAACCCCACTGTTTTAGGAACCCCAAACAGAACATCAGGGTTAAGATTTTACCTGGAAAGCCTATAAAATATGATCCACTGTTATAAATTAAACTACCAGAAGAACTACCAAAAGAAAAAAGTTACGTCAAGGATCTGAATACTTCCTCCACCACTTCCTAAATGATACAATTTTAACCAAAATCAACCCCAATATCTTTTGTACCATGGACTGCCCAGGTCCATGTTGTGTCACACATTAAGATTATGATGTTTTTGACTCATTTGCTTCTTAAAAGTCTGTTCCAATAAGATTTTTTTCAACCACCCCTCTGAAAGTGTTTGTGAATACTACTGCTTCTCTCCTCGTGTAAAACTCACATATTTCCTTACCATCCTCACCCTGGAGTATATCTGCAGCCTGCCCCTCTGCCTCCTCATCCTCGCTCCTCTCCTCCATATGAGCTGAGGTGTGTAACAGCTTTCCTAGCATCGGGTCCCTGTTCCTGGGCAGACTCTGGCTGCGCTGCTTGTGAGAGCGTCGGTGTGTGTGGCTGTGTGAGTGTGGACCTCGCTCCAGAGGGAAGGGCCCATCCCTCTCCCTGTCTCTCTCTGCAGCGTGGTGTCTCCGTACGGGAAGTGTGGCCTGCCTGCGTCTCTCCGGGGACATGCCCTGTCTGCCCAGCCCTCCGTACAGCCCCATCTCTCCAACCATGCTCCCCATTAGGCCTCCATAATCACTCTCCCCCGGTGCCGTTTGGAGGAAGTGCAGCCCTGCACTGGTGAGAGGGGTCTCAATGAGGTCCTGCCAGGAGCGCCGCTCACGATGGGTAGAACGGCAGCCTGACG
This sequence comes from Dicentrarchus labrax, assembly GCF_905237075.1. Taxonomy (NCBI): domain Eukaryota; kingdom Metazoa; phylum Chordata; class Actinopteri; family Moronidae; genus Dicentrarchus; species Dicentrarchus labrax. Next base: position 16,670,434 of record NW_026136713.1, read on the forward strand.
AGTGGGTACTGGTGCTGCCTGTGCCCGTGCCCATGCCCATGCCATCTCCACGCTGGTCCTCGGCCGAGGAGTGGGAGTGCGTGGATTCACTGGAGAAATGTCGCCCGTGCTTTGGCTCCGGGAAGGGGCTAGAGGAATTTACCTGGAGAGGGAGAGGGGAGGTGGAAGAGACCATCTGTGGAGGGATGGGGGAGGTGGAGGCACTCATTGGTGGAGGGAGTGGGGACGGAGTGGAGCGCATGAGGCTCATGGAGCTGACTGAGCGGGGCAACTGGTCATAACTGTGAAGGAGGTTGGCCTGAAGGGTTTGTGAGGTAGACGGGGGTTGGTTGGTATGTAGAGGAGTGAGAAGGATGGATAGAAGTTGACAGAAAGGTGAAATGTGAGCACAGATACAAGGAAAATGTGAACCACAAAACGAGGAGAAGGAGGAGGTGTGCCAGGAAGGAGAGACAGAAGGAGAAGGAAGAGGGACAGGAAAGAATAAAGGGCAGAAATAGAGCCAAAGATGAGAGCAAAGCAAAGCAATGAGATGGCAGATGAGAAACTCTAGGAATGACTGACATGACATGTTGTATGGCTCAACTGGGATAACATGGTACCAGTGCCACTAGAACTTAATGTACATGTCTTAACATCTTCTGCATAAAAGTATGTTTCAGTTTTTATCTGTCAGAGGTGTAATGAGCGGTGACAACTGTCGCCACCTAGAGGTCTGATTGTAAACAAGTTCTGGCAGCAGAACACAGAGAAGTGATGGTCTTGGCAGCTTACCGAACCAGATACTCTCACACTCTGATGTTTTATTAATGCTGAGAGCTCTGGTCTATGCAGCTCTGAAAACTGTGGGGCTTTTAGGAATAAAATATTCTATCAGAATGAAACATTGCAAAAGAAAATGTGGAGTGTATGTGCGTGTGTGTACTTACTGATGGTGTGCGGTGATAAGTATCACAGAGGGATGAGGGTCCCTCCTGTTTGAGCGTCATTGAGCCATCGACCTCGTCCTGATCACTCTCACTCCAGTAGTCTGATATTGAGATAAAAACAGAGACCCCACGTACATGTTAGCAATTCACAGACAAAAAGGGCAAAGTGAGTCATATCTAGCCAAGTGAATCCGTCTCACCTTCATCAGGGCGTGGCACCTTGTCATCTGGTGTGTAGCCAATAGCAGCGAGCCCCAGCCGGTTCATCCACCTATAGGAAGAAAGGAAAGGAAACGGAAGAGAGCAAATGTGATGAGAAGTAAGGAGAAAAAAAGGCTTCAGAGGATACATTTGAAAAAAAAGGAGCAGAGAGGAGGAGAGGAGAGAAAAGGTTATACTGGGTAAATGGTAGGTGATGAATAAAAAAACTTTCACTTTAAATAATTTAAATGGTGTCTCTTAACAGTTGATATCTGTCTAACTGACTCCATCCCCCTGATGAGGAGAGAGAAGCGTAGAGATAATTAGAGAGATGGATGCAGAAAGAGAGAAGTGACAATCTTCTGTTCCTTTCTCTCTCAGCAATGAGTCTCAGATGGCGTCCTTTCTCTACACGCACGCTTCCTGTCCTCATCCCTTCCCTTTTGTCTGTCTCCATTGCACATTCCCGGCTTGTCCCGTGACTCTCTGCAGACACCTAATAATAAGGTCGCTACTAAGAATAGAGGCCCAGTCTGTACACGAGGAACAGGAAACTCATCATACTAGGAAGTGCGCACTACGGGGAGCAACTTCCAAAGACCATGATTAACGATGAATTGATCCTACTCACAAGTATTGCCTCTGTATCCAAAGCCTGATGTAGCTTATTACTCTGTGCTGTAGAGCTCCATTGTTGTCTAAGAACTATTGAAAACACATCAGTGAGCCACACTGTAGCACTGGATGATATGTTCCTGCATGAGGATGAACATGTGCACTGTAGTCGAGTTTATTTTGTCAGAGATTTTTACTAGCACGTCAAATGTGTATTAATCCACACCTAAAAATAGTCCCAAACAAATGTACTATTTCCTCTTGTTTGAGTAATGTTAACTAAAACCTACAGTGCCCAGCTGTTGAAGGAAATTAATGGCATTCACTGCATTCACTCACGCATGCTCAAGCATAATTTCCTTGCTGTCATTTTAAGGGTGTGTCAATCAAATCTGTTCTAATCAGCTGGTCACATCTGTCCAATACCACAGCGACACACTTGCATCGTTAGCCTATCATCTTGCTGCTGTCTTTTTAAATATGATTCTCTCTCTCTCTGCCTTCAGTTTATTCAAGCTGCTGTTATGCGCCCCATCACCACCCAGTCTTCGTAGATTCATCAGCCAACACCACCAGTGTCTGGACTCCATGGGGGGATTTGGTTAGCTGCTTCTCAGGGCAGACACAGTCACCCTTTCTGTCGACACTTCATCACATATCATATGTTATAATAAATAATTATTTTTATTTCATTCGCTTGTTAATCAGTGTTAATTGTGTGAGTCATTGCACTTAAATGTTAATTTTGAAATGGATCATTTAAAATGTGTTAAATCTCATTTATTTGTTTATCTATTTATTATTTTTATTTGTTTATTTTCACGTGAAGGAGGTTTGGAGGCGTCACCAGAGCTGATTCAGGCGAGCGGAGAGTAGAACCACACAGTTTATTGACCTCTCTGTTTTTCTTTCTCTTATAAACAATTCTCGCTCAGATTTCATAACTGGAAATTAACAATTGTTTTGTACCAGTTTTTTCCAGTGTCAAAGTAAACAGTTAAACCTTACAGAGTGGTCCTGTGGATTTGAACGAGGGGAATTGTTAGAGCGTCAAGCTAAGGCTTCATTCAGTGGAAACGTACAACTCCTACGTGATTGCCTTCAGAAGCTAAGAAAATCCAGATGGAAGTGCACCAAAAAGCCACGATATATTTTCAAGACATATAAAGAATTTTTTCTGATGCCATCTATTCACACACATACTGTACAATTGCACATGAAAATGTGGCAACAGCACTTTAACACATGAACCTAGCAATGTAGTTCGGAAGTCAAATATAGCTAGTTAATTACTCTCCTCCAATTATCTCTCCATGTTATTGAGGAGAGGTGTGGATAATTAGAGCTCATCAGATAGCACTCCTGCAAATATCACTACGATCTCTCTCTCCCTCACACAAGGGCACACGTGACACACACACGCGTATTTAAACACACACACACACGCAGTTCTACATTTAACAACAGAGGGCCAGGTTCATGCCTTATTCATGCACAGTGTTGTGTGGGCTGTTGCCTTGTGTAAACTTGGTTTACTCAGTTAAAATATTCATGAATGAACACGTGACATCCCAAGCATCTAACTATTGTCCACATTAAGACACAAACATGCACTCAGAGACTCACAAAGACACCCACTAACTCACCTGTTCATTTCCTCAAGACAATCTGTGGCGAAGAAGAAGCTCTTGATTTTTGGATGACAGGCTTTGAAGGCACTGCAGTCAGTCAGGGAGAAGAAGACTGATTAGTGTTTTTGTGGTTCATGTTGTGTGGGTGAGAGCAAATGTGCTTGATTAGTAATTTCGGCGACATGTGAGGGACACTCACAATTTCCGTCTGCACTCTATGGCTCGGTCTATTCTGAACTCTGGGAGGCTGATGAAGCCCTCAGCTTTCTCATCCTGCAGGCGCAGACAGATGGAGAGTGGTGGTACATCATCAACACAGAGAACAAAATGTCATACATACTGATATACCAATTTTATTTTGGATATTAGTACCCTAGTCAAGCATATGAAAACAACATATGTTGTTTACATTGGCCAGGATACACTCCTTTCACCACTTGACATGATAAAGAGAGATGAGATATGATAATCAATATATAATTTATATAAACAAATAATCACATTTAGAGTTAATTGTTTGGGAAAGTTCTCTTTTTCTTCTTTCAGTGAGTTGGTGAGGTCAAAAATGTCAAATGTATTGGACAGACCAACTTGAATTTTAATATACATGTCCATAATAAGACAGACAACAAAGTAAAGCACTTTTTAAATTTATTAGAATGTGTTCATTTTATAAAGCAAGTTAATGAGCCCACACATAATATAGGTCACAAACTGGACCTGGTAATTTCATATGGGCACAGCAAATGAACATAAAGGTTTCTTCTGTTGTTGACCTGGCTCTCTCAGACCACCACTGTGTATTTTTAATGTCTTTCATTATACTGCACCAACTCCTGCAGAACAAGGGGTTAAAAATGCTGTCTTCCTCCTGAAGTGACCTCAAATTTCCTAGCACATATCTCCAGAAACAAAACTACATTTACTCCCTCCTCAGTTGACAGTCTGCTTAATGCTTTTAATGAAAAGTTGTCTATAGCACTTGACGCTGTTGCACCACTTACAATTAAAAAAATTACTATGAAGAGGAACACGCCATGGAAGAATCATGAAACCACTATACGAAAAGTAGCCATGACCCATAATACCAAGTAACTACATACCAATCTTCAATCTTCAATTTTTAAGCAAAAAATTGGAATAAAATAGTATACAATCAATTAATCATTGAATTGTATTTATTCAAACAACAAGTTGGAAATGTCTGTTCAGTCTGGTTTTAGAGCTAATCATAGCACTAAAACAGCCCTCATAAAAGTAGCCAATGACATCAGCATAAATCGTGATGCAAATAAACCTTCAGCGTTGGATCTAAGTGCTGCTTTTGATACAGTTGATCATAAAATTCTTTTGAATAGACTCAGGGATCATATTGGACTGTCTGGAACTGTTTTTAACTGGTTTTCATCTTATCTTTCTGGTAGACAGTTTGTTCTGACAACTTACAATAATAATCTCGTTGAAAACCTCCAAAATAACCTTTGGGGTTCCCCAAGGATTGATCTTAGGGCCATGTCATCAGGAGACATTGCATCTCTTTCCATAGTTATGCTGATGACACACAGCTTTATGTGACCATGTCTCCCGATGAAACAGGTCCAATTGATTCCCTTTTAAAGTGCATTTTAGATATTAATGTATGGGGGGCACAAAATGTTTTGAAGCTCAACCAGTAAGTTGAATAAGACATTCTGTCTTATTATTGTTTTGTCAGTCACCTTTGAAGCAATTTGAACTGCACTAATCCGTATGAAATGTACTATACAAATGAAGTTGGACTGATTGATTGATTGAATTTGAGCTTCAATGGTATTACAGACAGACAGACATTTGAAGGTTCCAGCTTCACAAATGTGAGAATTAGCAGCCAAATTGAATATCATTGGCTTTTGGATTGTTGGTCTGACATAACAAGACATTTTGTGACATTACCATGGGCTCTTGGAAATTGTCATTTCATCAGTCATGAAAAGTAACAGTACATTCTGAATGGTTATTTTCTCTGACTTTAGAAAGTCAGCTGTTATACACACCAAGTTATACTCCCCATGACAAGTTGACTGATCTTTATGTGTAAAATCTGACTGTGGTACATTAGTTTTGTCAACAAAGTTGCTGAATGAAGATGCAGGGAGAAAGCATAGAGAGTAAGTGTGAACAGATAATGAGATACAGGACATAATGATAGTTGAATGTGATTCCTTACATTTTGGTTGGTGTACCAGTAGAGGCAGGACTCTTTGAGAATAAACCAGTACTTCCTCCATTTCTGGGTGAAGTAACCTTTAGCATCCTTCTTTTTCCACAGCCAGCCCTCACAGTCACCGTGGCCCAGGTCCTTACAGGAAATTCTCCTTCGACTGGCGCTAGTGAGGGAACCTGCAGAGAGGGGAAAGAACAATGTTAATGCTGACAGTAATTTTCATGGCATTTGGAACTGAATTAAGAAAAATACTAGTACGTAAAGTAGATGTGAAGTCATGTATTTAGTGATTCAAGTCAGGCAACAAAAGGCTATGTCTGATGTCTACTGTCTATCTGCAGTAAGCAATCAGCAAGCAATGTGAACTACATCCTTCCAAATCCTTTCAGAGTATTACACTAGTGACAGTGATAAATTAGGAGCATTCAAAAAAGATAAACAATCAATCAGGTGTGGCAGGTGTTTGCAGGAAAATGTGCAAATGTAAATTTCATATTTTGCACCTGTGCATCTGGACTTTTCACATACATAAATATTGTGTTATATCATCAAGCCTGTCTCAACTTTCCTTTTGATATTTTCAAGCCCTGTCATCCACATCACAGTCACACGTAGTGCACATGCCAGTCACAGCACCTAAAGTCTGTCAGGCTGAGTTTGGAGATCAGACCTTCAGATTGAGACACATTTTTAGGGCAAAAGTTTCACTCTTTCTGGAGCTACATACGCTGGCATACACACAGTGGTAAAACTCTAAAGATCATACACGAGAAAATACAAAGAGAAAATGCACTAGTGTCTCTACCTTTACTTCGCTTTTTGGTTTTCGTTCTTAGAGAGGTGTAATGGAAAGACTAAAGGGGGAGAGAGAGAGAGAGAGAGAGAGAGAGAGAGAGAGAGAGAAAAATATATATTAGCTTCAAAAAACAGTGACTGAAAAAGACACATTCAGGCAAATTGATGCACGTAGAGAGGTTGCGCGCAGTTCACTCCCCATGTTTAGCTTATTTTCATTTTATCAGGCACACAGCAGAGAGGATTACAGGCACAGAGGGATCAAAATACTAAAACTGCTACATCCAGGAAGTGACCTACAACCTGTGATGGAGAACTGAAAGCTGTCGGCACAGAGACTAAAACCTCAGTGATGTTAGGATGTTGTGAACTGCATCACATTAGCTACTACATTTAGTACAGGGGTCAGCAACCTTTACTATCAAAAGAGCCATTTTTGGCCAAAAAAAGGAAAAATCTGTCTGGAGCTGGAAAATGTATTTGAGCCTTATAATGTCACAGCAATTTCTTGCTGCAGATCAAACATACCGGTAAGCCAGCAGTAAGAGCATAGTGAAAGCAAACAAATCTGTCTCTATTTTCCTCCAAGACTTTTCTTTTTTAGTATCTGGAATCCATAGCTTGCCCTAGGGAGACTCAAGACTAGTAACCACAGCTATTGCCATTCGGTAGTACATCCAGCTACACATTTTAGTTAATGAAATGTCAAAACCTTTTTCTTTTATTCACTGTGTAAGGGCTACAATTTTTCATAATTGGAGAGTGAAGATTCCTTTTAAGCCCGCAATAATGATAAATGAAAATGTTCAGTTCCTCAGTAATGTCTTTCATACAGCAATTAGTCATCTATAGTTAGTTAGTTAACTTTAGCATTAGCCACCATAAACTTCTGGTCTGTAGCAGCAACACCACTGCGTGTACTGAATATTTCCTCTTTAAATGTTGCATAGCCAACACACCTGAATACTACACCAGCTGATGCATCTCAAATATGCTAATGCAAGTATTCTATAGGTATCAAGATCAACATAGCTGTATATACTCACAGGTTATAGATAACAAAGCCGAATAAATATCTGTTTATATTCAACTGAGCTGACTCACTATGTTACAACTCGTAGTGCTTTGGAGGAGAGGCTAGGGCTAATGACTAAGACAGCTTCCTGTGTCACAGTAACCTAAATATGGAAAGCAATTTACCTCATCCGACTGTTATCTTTTATTTAATTATTACAGTTCTGAATAGATTTAATCTCAGGTATCTCTCCTATTCTTGTCTGGCGGTTATTTGGACACAATTGATCTCCATGTAACTGCGGATGTGGTTGGTAGGAGATTGAAGCATCCGTTGTTTCATTAAAATGGGCTTTGAGTCAGAATCAAATTGTACTGGAAAGACAGAATTATTTCAAAATCAGAGCTAGTATTCATAGATTTATAAAACATCTGAGAAAACCACAGTCAATCTCGCAGCGTTGTCTGCCCTCCTACCTTCCTCATGGAGGCCGCTCCTGAGCTTCCTGAGCCGGAGTACCTGCAGGAGGACAGACAGGATTGAATGTAACCACAAATGACTCTTACAACTCCTTCTATCAATCACAAGCATGTGGTCAAACCACAAACAACCACAAACACAAACTCACCTGTCTGTTGTGTCTGCTCGCAGCGTGTCCGCACCTCGCTGAGTACAGAAGAAAAGAAGACATCATTAAAGTGCTTCTGAAAACCCTCCATATGTGGCCAACATGGCTGCACACACTTCTTCTGTGCACCTCTGTTGGTAATTATCATATCATGTTCTGTGGCTGTGGCTTTTGCCTGTGCTCTGTGCAGGACATGTTCTGTGGTTTATTTTGTATTTCTATGCCTCATTTGTGTTTAAAACCAAACTCACATGTACACTATAAGGTTTGGTTTGTGTTTCTAATCCATATCTGAAGTCATATCAACGACCCATGTAATACTTGGTCCAATGAGTAAAGTGATGGTTACCCTCTTTAAAGTAATAGATTATACAAAAATAGTTTTTAGCTATTTGAATGAGGAGAAATGTCTCTTTATTACTCCTCTGCCACACAATACCTATCCGACTATTACTACTTCTACTAAAGAGCGATTTCTTAGATGCTCAAAGTTGCTTTATGTGATAAAGGGAATAAATAAAATATTACAAAACTAAAATACAGTTCAATACAATATGAACAAGTCAAATCAGTGCAGTTTATTAGTATGTTACAAGACAGTATAACATGAGGACCACAGAAAAATAGTGCTAGACTTTTCAACTCAAGGAGTAGTTTAGCAGTGTCATACTAACTGCACATGTATTTAGTGTTTCTTGTTGAATGATTTAATTTAAAATTTTGTTGAAATAAACAAGAAAAGATGCAGTACATGTACTATTACTAACTAATAACTATAACTGTATTTTGGGATTCCAGCTGCTTCACATATGGCACTTGACCCAAGATCAAATGCACGTTGAAGGGCCGTAAATATTGTCTTCTGTGTTTTTAATGTTATCTTAAATGTATGTATCTTACTTTCTTCTAGTCCTAATTCATGTCGTTTCTGTGATGTTGTAAATGGAGGCTACCGTGATACAAGAAAATAAATCATCATAATCACCACTATAATTCTCCCAATGAAATCTTTTTTACTGAATTTTCAAACAGTTACTTTTTGGGTATTACAAAAATAATCTTTGCTCCAAGTGTGGACAAAAAGCTTCTTTTGGATAAACTAATGGCCCGACCAGGCACAAACTTGAGGATCTGCGGGAGGGTTGAGGGGGCCCTTAATCCATGGCCATTAGGCAGGGATAGGCACAGGGGCCCATTACCATTATGCAGCACAAGTGATTGAATGTACTTGTATACTTGTGTGTGGACAGCACAGCAAAGAAAGAAAAACTTGCTTTCTTTCTTCATATGACAATAAACATCTTGAACTCTTGAACTCTTGTGCTGCTATGGATGATTCAGGGTAACTTTACTGTGTATGTCAGCTAAACAAAGACATGAAACCTCACTTCAAATTGTCCATTAGTGAGTTCAAATAACATGTTTTGTCACTAAAATAATGGTGTTAATAGAAAAGAATCATACAGAGAGAATGAGAAAGAAACCAAGCAGGTCATTAAGGTTAGCGTATGCTTGTTAGTGCAGGATAGTACACTTCATGTGCCGCCGAACAGATATGAGTCACCACCATGAGACACACACAGCTGAGAGGGTGAGTGAGGGCCGGTGGTAGCTAAGCTGTTAGCGCACTGTGTATGTGTGTGTGTTAGCGTTTGTCGTGTTTTAAGCACAGTCTGTCAGTCGCGCTTGTAATTGGACTGGCTGATGCTGAGTCATACACCTGCTCACAGGGATACGTGTTTATGTGTGTGCGCGCGTGCAAGTGTGTGTGTGTGTGTGTGTGTGTTTGCCCAATAAACTCCTATTTAGAATCAGGCGTGTCTGAGGAGATGGGGATATTAGGATGAGTTAGGACGAGTCGTGGGGTGGCTACCCTGCATACAAATGCACTCCTGTTTGCTAGTGTGTGTGTTTGTTTGTGTATGGCTGTGTGTGCACGCGCATGTGCATGTACTGGCGGGGGCATGAGAGAAAACGCAAAGTTACAGAGGGGTGTGTCTCAGAGCGTCACTGTCACTCTCGTAATCCATGAAGCTGGCAGCTGTGTAATGACAATGATCATCCTCACTCTCCTTTGTCTCCTCTACCTGACACAAAAAACAAGGTGTGTGAATCTGTGAACAGCATGACCTATCCTGCAACCACAGACAGTTCCCCTCTGAGAGGACACAGACATAAACTGTAAGACGAAGGCAAGTTGTGTGAGCAAGTGAGTGAGGTAATTCTAGTTTGCTAGGTGAAACAGCCTTGAAGGACACAATTGTACTGCCACTAACAGGTCTTTTTCACAGAAGACATTTTGTCACAGTATGACCTGCAACAAAACCTGCAAAAAACATGTGATAAGATTCTAAAAATAGACTGCAATGTTAAAGATATCTTTATCTTGGCTTTACATCTGGGCTTTAAATCTTTGCTTATGACCCCCTACAAAAAAGCAGTGTTTAGTTGGGTCACTTTTCAGATGTCTATGAGTGATTAGCAGTTGGAATAAAGAGAGATTTCCCCTCTAAATAACTACATTCCTTTCATTTAAATAGTTATTTGAGGCCCACAGAGCTAAGAATTAACCAATGTTTCACAAAAAAAGCAAAGAGACAAGTGCTAAATAATTAATCATCTCAAGACCCCGCTCTGCAGGAGGTTGGCCCCTAGGTTGGGAACCACTATTATAGTATTAACAATTTAATAATTTCTTATATGAGAATGTATAAGTCACAGAAACAAAACGTGTGCTGTTTTTTTTACCAAACTGAAGAAAAAATATGTACAGTATATCAAACCTAATGATGACTTTATAAGTGATTGAAAGCAGGCAGCAGGGCAAAACATTTGACTTATACATACTCATTAATAACTGCATATAACCCAAGAAAATAGATGGGAAAACAAATTCAGTATGTAAAATAATTAATATATTTCACTGAGATGTTTAAGGGACTGTGTACATACAGGCAAAGCATCAGGTGGCTGGTCTAGGCGCAGGGTGGAGGACAGCATGGAGGGGCTGATGGGAAAGCTGGGGCTGCTGGGATTGCGGCTCTTGCGCCGAGAGCGTCTGGTTGAATCCCGCCGGCTTTCTCTGCCCGGACCCTCGGGCTCCTCCTCGATTACCAAGATCTTGTCGTCGCTAAGGTAACGCAGCAGGGAATTGTCTGAATCTGCGGGGATGAGGGGGAGGTAGAGGAATGGAGCAGTTAGAGGATGGACAGGCTCAACAGAACGGATGACAGAAGGAGGGAAACCACAAAGGGGGAGACAGAAGAGTTGTCGAGGGATAACTCCAAACTAGAAACAGATGAGGGTGAATAGACCCTTCCAGATAAAAACCCAACAGAAAGGGATAAAAGTGCCTCAGAGCTATAGTATCTGATATGGATCCACAGCCGGGGACATACAGCTAATCTGTTTGCAATGATTATGCTGATTTGGAGGGCACTACTGCTAAATCTTGTCAGTCACAGAAAGTTTTAGTCTGCTTAAGCTACAGATAGAAAAAAAGCTTCTCACCTAATTTGTTTATTATCCATATGCTTAAATGTGAAAAACTAAAAAGTGACTGAGAGAAAGAGAAGGAGAAAGGCAGACCCCCCGACAGAAGTATTGTGCTTTAATGTTATTCATGGACTTTCTGACGGTAGAGTGGAGGAACCTCAGTCGAATACAGAGCGAGTCTCGCCGCAAAACGGTGAAGCTGGTTAGAATTGGTCACATAGAAATACCCTCATTTCCAGAGCTGTATAAATGCAATTTCTTGCATTTATGTTTACTTGTCGCTCTGTCAGATACATACCTGGCAGATATGTATCCTTACACAACCACACCACCATGGATAAACCAGAGGATGAGCTGAAATGTGTTGAGTATGGAGCAAAGCACGGCACCAGTCTGACCTGTTCTTGTTTAAGTGTGAGAGGGGCTGTGTTTTTGCTTGCATGTGTGTTTGTGTGTGTGTACCTCGGCTCCCTCTCTTGCCCATGCTGGGTTCCTTGGCCTCGGCCATCCAGTTATATTCGGGAGGCATGGAAACAGGCCTGAGGTCACCTGGAACGACCAATCAGCAGTCAGAGAGTCGGCTAGGGGGAGGGAGTGGGGGTGTCGCAGGAAGGCGGTGACTAAGAGACAGCGTGGGAGACAGCTGGAGGGGTGGACAGGTGAGACAAAGTGTGTGCAGGTGAAGGGGAAGGAAAGGGGGACTCTCGAGGGACTGCTATGACAAGGCAAGACAAAGGTCACGTGGCCTTTTTTTCAGGTTATAATGTCAAGTTAGTTTTAAGTTCACACAAAATGCAAGTAACCTAACACTCAGTACTCTGCCTAAACGCATCCTGTGTAGATAGAGCTCTGTTAATGTGCTGCTTTCGCTACACAGGCTGTGTTCACATTGTGTTATATGTAGATCATGATCACACAGGCTATGAGTTTATGTGTGATTGAGATTATTGCTTTGTGCTAGAGCTGTGCCTTCTTCATTATCAGATTTCTCTGGCGAGGTATTGGGAAATTTGCATATAGTTGTTGGTAGTCCTCCACTGGACCACACATTAAAGACCAACTGTGTAGTAGTGGAACTATAATATAGAAATTAGAAAGTAGCTTGTATCAGAAGTATCCTTAAAGCTACATAGGTTGATTTTTTTGACAGAGGCAGAATCAGCCGAAAACATAATCTATTGTCAAATTATAAAGTTGTTGGTGAAAGAGTAAGAAAACAATTGCCTATTTACACACCCAGCAGACAGAGCAACATTAGCATTTATTTGAAGCTACCCAACAAATGTAAATCTAATATTAACTCTCTTTGTAGCTCCGTTTTGCTTCTCCACCAGCTCCTGTGGGAAATATCTGGTTCTTTAGTGGTTAAATGCTCCATTACGTTTACCAGATAGTCATAACATTTTTTCTTTATGGTTTGTTGCTAGGCAGGTAGCATACAGTGGATTTTAAAGAGCTTTTTTTTTATTGATAATAGCTTCCTGCTGCCTGTGGAAAAAAAACAAAACAATAAGCTAAAAGAGACCCGAAAGCTCAGTAGACCTGCACAAACTGTTGGGTGATAATTACTGTGAGTGTGTCACTACGAGCGAACACTTATACATTATACATTGTCAGTGACCCAATTTCTTTTTAATACAAAAACATTGATTTGCGTGGCTTTAAATGTGCTTTTCAAAACTTAACTAAATATAGGCTATGTTTTCATTTCTACCTTTCAAGTCCAGTTGTGTGTCACTACTCCATTGATCACACACACATCACACACATCATAGGCCCTGTGAGAGTCTCCCAAGAAGGCACAGGATGTGTAGGAAGTCGTCTTGGACAAGGGTGACACAGGTGGGGCAGACAGGGAGCTGGAGACAGTGTTTGTGGACTGACCCTTTGGCATGTGATCAGTGTTTCTGGGACGTGTTCACGCGAGGTAAAGATACAAAGAAGTAGAGCCATGAAGTGAGTGAAGAACACATAAGGAGGAGTTCTGAGAAAAAAGGTGAGAAAACTGATGGGAGAGAACATGCTGTTTTACAAAACAAACACAGCCATTAGAGCCCCATTCACACTGTCAAACTGCGCTCCCAGTCTTACCATGGGTGGGGGTCTTGTCCCGCCGGCGAACCCCCGTATTGCGGCCCCTGTCGTAGTCAGGCCCTGGGGGCCCGTCTCCCTCTAGCAGGGAGAAGAACTGACCACTGTCCTGGTCCAGGTAGTAGCTGACTGCTTCTGAACCTTTGGAGCCGGACTGGGAGCCCACGCTGTAGCGGCTTATGTCGTCACATGACATCAGACCCAGCTCCTCCCTGGGGAGAGCGGAGTTGTCCTCATCACTGTCATCAGTGTGATCAGCAGAATCATAATAATCAACGTAATCACCGTCATCAAACATCTGTGTGTGCAAGTGTCTGACCTGGTGCTGTAGAGTCCAGAGACAGGAGATAGGATATAGACGTCCTGCATGCTGGGGGCGTCCATTTTGGACATTCCCAAAGTTCCACCGGGTGTAGGAGAGGTGCTGGTGGGGCTGGTGGGGACCGGCTGAAGGGAGAAAGAGAAAAGGAAGAAGGAGGGAATGACTCTTTTTTAGCAGCTTTTTACTGAATTATAATTGGAAGATGGTGAGGGGCTCTTGGAGCACAACCTGCAAAAACTGAGCATCAGATCTTTTCCTGCCTTACAGAAAAACAAACAAGCACACAGTTTACGGTGTTACAAGGGAAGGGAACCTTTTATTTGTAATATCTTCCTTGTACTGCAGCCGGCACTCATTTTAACACTGAATCACAAACAAGAGAGTTATTTCCACCGAGCTGCCATGTTGTGTATGTTGTCTTTTTTTATATCTGTCTGACTGTGCAGCCTCTCCCACGTTCAATCGCTTTGCTATTCTGTCATTTTGTCTCAAGCCTCTTCACTCACACAGGACTCTCCATGTCTGTTCCCATGACAACCTCTCCTCTCTTCCACACTTTCCTCACCCCTCTCCCGTGCTACACAGGAGAAGGAGAGGACAGAGGAAAGCTAGCGTGGCCTCCTGCCTCAGCTTGACTCAAGGACACGTAGATTCATTTGTCATCAGGTCCTCCGTGAGGACAGGATGCCTTGCTTCTGATGTCATGGAAACTCAGTCCAAATTTCAAGTGAATTATATTTGTTCACAGCCGGAACAGCTGGGGTGACAAATACGTACCTCATACAGCCAATTTCTCCCCTAGGACGAGGTTTCCAGATTTTGAAAAATGGGTTGTTTTACTGTATGTCTGAGGAGGACGCTCCATTTTAGAGAGGAGATGGGAGTGTGGACAGAATGGATAAACAGACACGGAGCCCGAGTGATGGCGAGGCAGGCAGCGCTCTCATTAAGAAAGCACAGTGTTTCATCATTTCATCAGCAGTGCATTAGGCGAATTCATTTCATATTCCAAACTTTCCATCCTCCTCTGCCCTCCCCCCCTTCCCCTCCCCACCACCCTCGCTACCTCCATCCCCAGGCCCTGTCTCTATCTTCATCTCTTTCTCTCTCACAGTCTTCCTCTTATGAAGGCAGCTTACAGTAAGACGGCTTCACAATAAATAATGAAGACGGGGTGGAAAGAGAGGGACGCGAGAGAGAGCGGGGAGAGCAAAGGAAATAGGACAAAGCGAGAGAGACAGAAAGAAAGAGTGCAGGAGAGGGAGAGTGAGGCGGGGGAGCTGTGCAGTGTGGTGACTGGAGCTGAGAGTGAAAACAGTAATTTAGTGATTACAGCCCACTGCTGCCTGCATGGAAAGGGGGGAGGGGGGAATGGGGGTAGAAGCGGAGAGAGATGGGACCTCCACAGCAGGCAAAATTCCAGTCTGTTAAAACAGCACTTAAACCATTTGACCCCTGCTGCGTCCACTCCAAACTACCTAAAAATCTACTGCTCATATCCTCCCCAGACTAATGTTCCCCATCCCCACCACCTTTACAGGCACACATGAAAAACTCACTAACACACACACACGCACACACACACACACACACACACACACACACACTTGAATATGCTTAACATAATATTTTGACTATGTAAGGGACTTCAAAAACAGTATAAATAAAAAGTAGGACTAGATAAGAAACTGAATTTAATGAACATTGTGGATCTCTTACTGATCTATATTTACACACGTAGCAGTTTTCAATATATATTAGGCCTTTTTAACAGCAGACATTTTGGCTAGAAGGAAAATAACAGGTGTTACTAATAATATTACTATTATTCAAGTTTTGCATACATTCAATTATCAGTTATTACAGAACATTGTAGTCCAATACTGATATATAATAAATATAGTGATAACGCAATAAATATAAATGAGTGGATCATATTGTCCCAGACAATTTACAATTTTCAAGATTTTTGATCATACATTTATCTTTAAAAGGATGACAAAACTTTTGTGTAGGTTTTAGTGGCATGTAGTCGTGCAGTTGCAGATTGCAACACCTCGCATCACCCTCCCGTTCCAAGCATGAAGGAGAAACTATGGCAGCTTCAAAATGCTAGAAAAATATCCATTCTGGGCTACTGTAGAAACATGGCAGTTCAGCATGGTGGCCCCGCTTCATCTGAAGATAAAAACGGCTCATTCTAAGGTAAAAGAAAATAAAGAATCTTATTTTTATGTGATTATACACTACTGAAAACATACCTTTATATTCCATTTCTGCCAAAAGAGCTTTAAGTTGCATTCGCTGCCATTAGCACAAAAATAGACAAAAAAAAATGTTCTGTAAATAAGACGTCAAAGGAGCTATAACCCCCAACCATTCAGTTGGCCCATCAATAATACATAGCCAATACATGTTGCCTAAAATAGCATGCATTCTCAAAGAGTAATTATTTATGTATCTAAACATATAACAGATTTATGAAAGCAGGGTCACGGACAATGTGTGGCACACGTGTGTCCGGTGAAGTGAACTGTGATATGAACGCTTATGTGGCCTTAAGTCACACAGGAAATGATGCCCTACATACACATTTTGCCGAAGCGCAGCTTGCAAGCATGTGTGTGATATGCAGCATCACAGTAATCCTCAAGTTATCTGTTAAAATCATTGCCAGCATCACTGTAATTACAGCCGATCATTGAATTGCTTTTACTCCATCCTACCATAAGACGAGACAGAAACAACATGCAAACACACAGACACACAGAAAGAGAGAAAGAGAGAGACAGAGAGATGTGTTGTTATTTAGTAGAATAAAAGAGGTTGCCATGGAGGGATTTGGGGCTGGAATCACATGATAATTTGTAAGATAAATTGTTTCCTTTGTGGATTCAGTTATAATCCAGCTGAACATTTGCCACATTTGGGCTAAACTTCACAGCCGTACATTTCATCCTCTAAAGCCAGGCTTAGAGGTATGAGTGCCCATGTGTTTGTATGTGTGTTTGTTTTGGGAGTGTGTATGTACAGTCTGTATCTAAAATCAAGCTTACAGAGAGCAGTGACCCAGTTCCTTCACCTCTCAAAGGAGCAACGCGGCTGATAACGGAAAACATATCTCTTCATGCGTGCCCAAACAGAAACACACTTGCTTTGACACATACAGATGGACAAGCATGCATACGGCCATGCTTAGAAATGTGTGCACAAGTACACACACACACATACACACACACTCACACGGACACGCAGGCTGTTTAGCAGGATACTTTGGATTCAGTGCATTATCTCCAGTATTTGCTGAGTAGCGGCTCTTGTTTCAGAGCCAGTGGAGCTGCCTGTAGTTGCTTATGAATAATTAAGAGCTCCAGTCTTTCTGAGAGAGAACAAATCTAAAACACTCCTTTCTTCTCTTCTCCTGAAGATATCTCGGCGCTCTGATCTGGGCGCTCACGGCGCATTTGTGTCTTAGCAGCCCATCAGGGTAGAATTCCCACAATCCTCTGCTGTTGCAAGCAGCAAATATAACAATAAGCTCGTGGTAACAACTTAGAGCGATGATCTAACAAGGCAGCAACCGTGTTAAAGACAGAGATGGTGACGAAGTTGCAGCAGGGTTTATGGTTATTACAGGATTTTTATGGTTGATAGCCCATTATAGAAACCATATCCACAAAACACTCAACGTGAACATACACTTGTACACATGTATGCTCACAGACATGTAGAAACCAGACAGTCATAGCCCTTACCTCACCCCCCCTCAGCACAACTTTTAGTTATTTTTCTTGGCTCTGAGTGAATGACGGTTTTACCAATTATTTGCCCTGAATTGAAAAGTTTATACCCACTCTGAGCTGTAAGGCTTCAAACAAGCATTCCTACTTTTAGATATACTGTACATTAAAAATGAACTCTCTTTTGAAAAGGAGATGGTTGAGAGGTTGAACAATTCAGGACCGAAGCCTCAATAAATATGAAAGTGAGTGGGAGTGTGGATGGACCCTTTGGTGACCTTGTATTGCCTTGCACTAGCTCCTGCAGGAAGTTCAGGCCATTTTATAAACACAACTACGAAGCGCAAATAGACATTTTTATTTGCTATTTTCTATCCTTCACTATCTCAATTTTGAGTTATTGCAATCTAAATATGCTTTTCATAAATTCTCTTCAGGTGGATGCTTTGCTACCAACACATTTGTGAATGGCTTTGAACTGTGCCAGCAGTACAGCAGGCTATAAAAAATAAGAGATTTGTTGAAATGCTCAACAGGAGGATTGATACAAGGTCAAGTGAACAGTGAACAGGTTTTCTTTGAAAATATTTGTTTAAAATGCCAGTAGGAGAAAGAAAGAGTGTGGGCAGTAAAAAACAAGAGCTGAGAGTGAGTCAAAGATAAAGCCAGAGGTACAACACAGCTTACTGTACATAGTGCTTCTTCAAATCCTTAACTGTAACTACAAGTGCAAGTACAAGAAGAGTCTTTAAAAACTTCAATTTCTTTGTTCTTTGTTAGAAATCTGTTAGAAATAATGTTTGGAGAGCAGCATGTCATTGAATCAGCACTTTTTACAGGTCAGGATGTGGAGAATAGCTTGTAATAATACTGCAGTTAAGGGCATCCATGTGTTGCTGGTGTTTACCTGCAGGCCCAGTGGTTTCCAGCGGACGTTCCTGAGCAGAGCCGGCGTGGAGCTCAGGGTGTTCTGGGGCCTTTTCTTCAGCGTGAGGATGACTCCACATGGGTCCTCTCTCAGAGCGTTGACCAGATTCTTCAGCTGCCAGCCCACCTGAGGAGCACACACACCGGGCTACCAAAACAACTGCTGCAAAGCACTACACGCACACACATAAGATGTACTGAGAGCGACTGAATCTGCTGAGGAAGGAAAACTACCACGCACAGATATTAAGCTTTTAAAACTGTTGCTGCGAACCACCACACACAGGTCCTGATACTACCTGTCCAAAACACCACACGCTACTGATCATTTATCATTTATTAACGAGGGAAAGAGAGATGCAACAAAGGTCCAAAGACTAGACTTCAACTGGAGACAATGCAGTCCATGGTCAGTGTCTTAACCTCTAAGCATCTGGGGCGCCTACTGTGGAGGTGATCTTCAGTATTTATGTCTGTGGGCAGATTTTATTACCGCAATAGTGTCACCACCATGCAAGATGCAGTCACAAAACTGCACAGGTGTGTAGCTGAGATTAAAATGAAGGCATAATGCAGTAATGAGACCTTGTGTAATAATGTAATAATGACTACTGGGCACTCAGTTACACACTGGACCTTTAAAGTGCTACACCCCAGTGGCTTAAATGAAAAATTAGTGTGGCTCTATCTTATTGTCTTTCTATACCAGTGGGTCCCTTTCCCAGTGTACAAGCTAACATTTGCATGCATACCAATATGTGTATGAGAATGTGCCAATGCCAGGAAATTAGAAGTGGGCTTCATGTGTGTTCAATCAAGCTCTAGATCACTGACTAGGTGTCAGTCAGTCTGGGTCATTATGCATGCCTCACTTTAGACTGAAGAAAGTCCAACATGGAATGAAATGTTTGCCCTTTTGCACTCCACTGTCTGTACAGCCCTCTAAGGTATCAAATAGAAATATTTAAAATCCAGACTCCAGTCTGAATCCCTTTTTGTTCTCTGTGTGTGCATCCTCCCTTTCTGCACTACAGCAACATGATACATTTAAACAGCTCAGTTGTCATGAGTCTGACTCACTTGAAATGTGTCCCTTTTAACGCTCTAATATTCCCAGACGTGATTTAGGTAATGTCCAAAAATGGAGGGTGCCATCAGCAAATTAGCATAATTGTCTGTCTCGTGTATTATATATATATAGGGGGGCTTTTTATGCCTTTATTGGCTTGTGACAGGCAAAGAAAGGAAAGGGAGCAGAGGGGGGATGACATGCAGCAAAGGGCCATAGGCCAGATCCGAGCCATGGCTGTGGTGCCAAGGAACCAGCCACAGCACACAGGGTGCATGCTTCACCAGGTGAGCTACTAGGTCTCCCATGTGCATTTTTCATCACTCTATAAGTTATTTTTTTCCATTGCAGTGAACCCTTTATATCATATATATATGGATATTGAAGTGCACTGCAAAAGGTAGAGGATCAAGGCAAAAATAAACATCACAGTGTGTGTTTTCATGTAGATCTGGAGCCAAATGCAGATTAAAAACATTCAAAACATGTTTATGCAACTTTGGCAGAAAGGTATATGTTCTCTGAGTGCTTTCTAGTTTTAATGTGGTTCATGTGATATCCAGGCTACTGATGCTACACGTTACTGCTGCATAAAAACTATTTCGCTGCCATGCCTCTGACACTTATACAAAATCTTCACCAAACACTTTGTGGCTACCAATACAACTATACACTACCATAATGCACCACACTGTCCCAGTACCACTGGTCTAAAAACATATTGAAATAAAGGGTGGCTTAGTCAATATGGTTGAGTACCAAGGAAGAGAGCAAGATGGTAAGAGAATAAGACAGGAGTGCTGACTGCAGTGTTTCTACATGGTTCCGGCCAGCCTGTCTCCAGAGTTCGCAGCACTCGTCAGGCCATTGATTGGCTACACGGGTCTCAGCTACTGGAAGTGTCCGCAGAGGCCACCACGCTCACACACACTTACCCACACTCACCCACACACAGACAGAACTGCTCTGACCTTATTCCTGACATAATGATGACCAGCCTGTGTCAGCCTTTAGCAGCCCGTTTCCTGTTCTCTTCGGCCCAGTTCAGGCATCTGGGTTCAGCCAGCGTTCACCAGCATCAAGAGAAGTAAGTAAGTTACTTTATGTTTTGTGCTGTTCTGCCCACTGAAATAAAAGGGTTTATACGAGGACACACTAGGACTCACCAGGGCTGCAATCATTAATCTTTGAAATGATTTAAGTATAAATTCAAACTGTTCAACTGAAAATATATTATATAATATATTATATAAATTTCCTACTGACATAAATAAGGCTAGATATCGAACTGTATGTACTAAAATAAATGTGTCACTACATCAAAAATCTTTGCATATCTGGTCAGATTAAATAAAACATTTTCCAGTTTTGTGTTCAGACAACATTTATCATTTCAGCTTCTTTTAAAGGAATAGTTTGAGATTTTGGGACATGCCCTTATTTTCTTTCCTGCTGAGAGTTAGATGAAAAAAATCAACCACTCTCGTATCTGTTTGTTTAATATGAAGCTACAGGTGCCGGTTAGCATAGTTTAGCACAAAGACTGGAAGCAGGGGGACAGCTAGCCTGGTTCTGTCAAAAGGTAAAACGAATCTACCAGAATCTCTAAAGCTCACTAATTAACAGATTACATCTTGTTTGTTTACCTGTTTCCCCCTGCTTCCAGTATTTACTCTAAGCTAAGCTAACCCTCTCCTGGCTGCAGCTTCATATTGAAGATAGGAAAGTGATATCAGTCTTCTCCTCCAGTCCTGTCTCGAAATTAAGAAATTAAATCAATTTGCATCAGGAAATATGTTTTGAGAGAATCGTAATGCAGAGCGAATTACGTTTTCTATTGACATAATAAGGAAATGTTGATACTGAATGTATCAGTAAAATGTTCACTGACAACGTATTGAATTTGTTTTCTGCCAAAATAGGTAATCTTGTAATACTATTCACTCGTACTGACCACAGCATTATTCAGAAGTCAAAAGTGACTTGAGACTTAAGATTTTTTAGAAACATTTAACCCAAATCACAATCTTTCCTAACCTTAACCAAAGTGCTTTCTTTCCCTAAACCTAACCACAATCACAATCTTTCCTTAAAGTTCCTCTGTTGCAAGAGTCTAGACGTGAACCCTGAAGCCCAGTATGACAGTTCTGCACTTTATACGCCCACCACCCACCTCAACCACCTACTTGCTAGTCTACCACGTTACACAAGACCTCTGAACATAATGTAGTAATATACAGTATACATATAATATAACAATGTCCAGCCTTAAACAGAGAATTCATTCACTCCTGAAGAAGTTGGACATTTTTATGCCAAAGGGAAATCCTGAATCAACTGAACTGAGAGTGAACGAGGTTGGAACTTGATCATGCTAAACTTCTCAACTCTTGTTAGATCCACCACAATGGTGGGCAGCACACAGTGTATGTTAACAGCAAACACAAAGCCTAATCTAACCAGGCCAGTTTAGGATTGTTCTGTTATGCAAATACGTAGAGAGCAGAGGGAAACAGGGAGAGACCTACCAAAATAATAATAGAGCATAAACTGCTGCTGGAGAGGTTTTTCAAATCCCTAGGGTCTTCATTATTTTCCCAGATGCTATTACCTCCACATAATTATGTTGCCTCTTCAAACAATCAGTTTGTTATTTGAGCAAATTCCACATTTTACCTCAAAAGAGAAGCTGAGCTAAAAACTGCTAGTCCTGTTTTGAAGTGGGTCTCAAACAGAAGCTCATGCATAGACATGAAGGCAGCGCTGTTGCTAAATACGTGGGATAGGCCTACATAATGATTCTATAATGTAATGGAATTTGTTCATTCAATATTCACACTAATCTAATTTTTAAATATGGAGCCTCACTAGATAAACTTATCAGCCGTGATGTTGACAGAGAGTTTGCTGGCAGTGTGTATCCATCTTTCCTCTTCAGCAGCTCGATTTAGGGTTGAAAAAGAGCTATATTGACTGGAGACTTCCCTCTGCTGTTCTCCCCCCTTCTCCCCTCCATTTCTTTTCATCCATCCATTTTCCCTAAGCCCCTCTTTACTTCCTCCTCCCTTTTTCACCCCAACTCTTTCCCAGCTCTGCCTCCTCTCAGCATCCCCTGACTACCTCACCCCCCAAACCCCATCACACACACACACACACACACACACACACACACACACACACACACACACACACACCTCTGTATCCCCCCTGCTTATCTCCTCCCCCAGAGTGAGGGATCAGAGTGGTGAGGGTCTAGCTGTGGGAGTAATGAAGGGTTGGAGCTGAGAGCCTGGCAGGGTGCGATCTGCACTGTCACCCCGAGGAGAGAGAGGGAGACAGATAACACGCAGCTCCCTCACGCGTCAATCAACGCCGCTCCCAAGCGCCTGCATGCACACTTTCGCATGAGCAGCACCTATCGAGACGTACAAGTTAAAACGCAGAAAAGCGCACAAAAGACGTCTACACACAAACAGAAATCTTTTTTTTCTCCTCCTCAGAAATCTCAAATAAACGCTGGAACAAATCGTTTGTGCCAGAGCTGACAGCGCAGGCAATAGCGCGCTCAATCACATGCTCTCACAAGGCACCGTTCCATTTAAAATGGCTGCCCATTTTTGTGCTTCCCTCTGATGTGATGAGTTGAAGTCAGAAATACAACTTATTCAAGTCTGAAAGTGGAACATGAGTTCATATTTCAAACCAGACGCCTCCTTCAGGGGTTTAATACGACAATGGGAACAAATTCCAGAAAGAGTGAGCTAACAATCACGCCGGACTGAACAAAGGTCTTGTAACAATCGTCCTATAATCTGCTCCCGCAGCAAGTCTAATTAGCCTACATAGCGACACAGGCACAGGACAGGAAGCACCATGGCAGCAGTGGTGGTGGTGGTGGTGGTGGTGGTGGTGGTAGCAGACATCATGTACCTTGACATATCCCCCACATTGGACAGAATGGAGAACAAGGACAGTTTGCAGTATGTATTCACAGTCGAAATGCAGTACATTTCCTGTGATTCTTTATGACTACAGTGTTGCCTTTGGAAGCTTTTTAACTCACCACTGTCTGGTGGTTGACTTGGATCACCTCATCCCCTGCATGGATCTTCTTACACTGGTCTGCTGGAGACTGCAGTGGCAGACATTGGAGAAGGGATAATGGAATCAAATGCAGGATATATTAACGTACAGATTCACTGTCATTGTGGAATTTGAGAACATAAATTGTGGCTGGTGGAGTGTCAAGCTTCTGACTGAGTGAAACCAAAAACTCACATTCTCTGTGGTTCCGGTGATAACGTGGAGTCCATCATATGTTGATTTGATATACATCCCCTGAAACACAAGGAGGATTCAGTATAATACAGTACACAGGGAAATATATATCTATATTTTACGTTTGAGACTTGACACACAGAT
This sequence comes from Dicentrarchus labrax, assembly GCF_905237075.1. NCBI lineage: Eukaryota > Metazoa > Chordata > Actinopteri > Moronidae > Dicentrarchus > Dicentrarchus labrax. The sequence goes on from NW_026136713.1 coordinate 16,694,517, forward strand.
AGGTGACAAATTAAAGGAATAACTAACATGAACTGTCAAAGATTCTCTAGGTCTTTGAACTCTACTGGAACTCTACTTTCTCATTTTGTGTTTTGATGATGGTAGTAGAGAGTGCCTAAGATGTTGCTCCAAAATCTTCCACTGGTGTTTCAACTGGGATGACTTTGAAGTCTATAGTGTATGATTCCTGTCAATCTTATACTCTTCAAACCATTCAGTGACCCCTTGAGTTCTGTATGAAATCATCTGCTTTTGTTGTTTTTGTTCATGTATTTCCATTAACTTGTCTTCGCCCATACTTGACTTGACTCAAGGCTTAAAAGAAAAAACATTCAAGTCTCAAGTTTTGATCTACCCAAAAATAATGAATAAGACACACCTTCACACCTTGAATATTTAATTATCAGTCCCATGCATCCAGTTATGTAAAAACACAATTAGCTTCAAATAGTGTAAAAAAATAATAAATAAAATTCAAGATTTAGTTATGAAGATTTTACTTGGATTTATCCTTTGGGACTTTAGTATTGACTTGGACTTGCCCCAGAGGATTAAAAGCTGCATTGATTTTAGGAGCAGTGTAACAAGCTAAACACCACAACACTGACACATTATGTATGACCTTATAAAGTTGTCATAACAAACGTGTTAGGAAACATTTGCCTATTTGCACATCCAGCAGATGTGGAGCAACATTAGCATTCATTTAAAGTCATGTCTGGCTCTTTAGCTGCTAAGCGCGCCACCAAATTCACCAGCTAGTTGCTAATTTTCGTCCGTTTGGTGCTGGGTGTCTTTATCAGAGCTGCCTGCCTCCGCTCGAAACAAGGTTGTTGAGGGTGGAGTTTGGCGAGGATGTAAACCAAAACTGTGGGTTAAAAGATGATAAAACACTGTAGAGTCGAGGGGAACTGCAGAGTAAGGTTGGTGCATGGTTTATATGAAGATATTGATCAGTGCATCTTTAAAAACAGCTCTGTTGGATACATGTGTACACATGCTCAGGTGTGTCCTTACCAGCCCTTCACTGGGCATGATGCTGGTAAGGTGAACCACCTCCAGGTGGGCAGACTGAGAGACCAGAGAGTCTGACGACAGAGAGATGATGTGGTCGCATATCCCTGCTAAGGTCTTACACTGGAGATGGCATCGGGGGTAAAGAAAGCAGAAAAAAAATGACAGAAAGAGAAAGAGAGAGAAAGAATGAGAGAGAGAGACAAAACGAGAAAGACAGAAAGTTATTGAGATTGGTTTTAGTCCGCGAGGGATGCTGTGACCTAGCTGGAGGAGGTGAAACAGAAATCATTTCATCAGATTGTTCCACATCGCCACTTCCATCACTCCAGCACACAAACTGTTTCCTGTCACAGTCTGTCCACAGGCATGCCCACAAGACACTGTCACAGACAGAACAACACATCACCGATACCAGCCAACCCCGAGGTGCACAGATGACATTTTCTAACATCTAAATTACAGAGCATGGATTTCATTTGTTGGTATCTGTAATTTTTTTGTGGGAGAAGATAAGGGCTACTTTTTTGCCTTCACATCAACTAAACAAAACCTGACACAGTGGTTAGATTATCTGTGCTATAATTTGCACTTAAATTCCTGTGTATCATGAGCAAATACGGCAAATGAAAAGCGTGGCTTCACCTTGCCTTTGTTCTAAATAAACCTTGACTGTTTTTCAGGCTATTTGTCTGCTTGGTCACGCATGCGAGTTAATTTATCATCAGCAACATCTCTGCCTTCTAATCTTGGCTGACTGACTGCAGTGGGCTTACAGAGACGGTTACCCTGGTTATCCTGCCTGATCGCATCTCTGCTTAGCGCACACAGCCACACACACATACGTTCGCTGGGATGTAACAGACGTACAATGTAAGAGAATTGTCTACATTCGCACAAGTTGCATGACATTGATGAACCCTGCATAAAATAATCTTCTGATCTCAATCCTAATGAGTAATTACGGTATTACAGTGATGTAATAAACAGCGGAGATCTTCAACACACACACACACACACACACACACACACACACACAGTATAGCTCAGAGCCTATGATTCATTCAGTGTGAGAGAAAAGGTGGAGGATCTTCAGTGAGCTGGCTATGTGATGCTTATGCTCTCTTTCTGTCTCACTGTCTCTCGCTCACACACAAACTCACACACAAACTCACACACACACACACACACACACACACACACACACACACACACACACACACACACACATAAATACACATCATCCTTTTCTGGGTCAGTTATTTGAACATTACACTGACTGTTTAGTTTTCTGTTTCTAGTCAATGTGTACACATTACACTATGGGAAACCCAGGACTCATCCACAGAGACCAAACAACACTTTATGCTTTAATTTGAAAAAAGGAGAAATAGTTAAAGAAGTGAGAAATAAGTAGGAGGAAGGCACAGCAGAGTATATATAATCCAATCGCCTATAGAGCCATAAATAGCATGTGAAGTCCCCAGCTGGAAACCACAGCAAGTGACAATGTCGTGACTCTGCTTGTATCCTTCTTTGATCATCTGACTAATAGTCTTGACCTGGGATTAACATGGGCTGAGAGACAAAAGGCCGGTTACGAGCGTGGGGGCTCTCAACTCCTCCAGCTCTGACACACCCAGCCTTGATCTGACATGCCTCTAGAGAATCAGAGCGCAGATTATAGGGAAGTTAACTTATGTGGCTGGCTGGCATGAGATTTAAGAGCAGTCAAACAGAAAGCCAGACATAGTATGCTGCCAAATGGATTAAGCTCTGGCTGCCCCCCCCCCCTCCTCTTCCTCATCCACCACCTCCCTCATTCTCATTCTCTCTCGTGCACTTTCTTCATCCTCGCACCTTCTATTACATGCTAACAAACACCAAGCGCTGTTGCGTAATGCATGTTCTCCACATGCGTGAGCATACACACAGCGGCAAACACAAACCTGACCTGAGACACAGAGAAAGATGGAGAGAGGGAGAAGAAGAGTGGAACAGAGGAACAGAAAGGCAGGGAGGTTGGGAGGAAGAGTCCAGGAGGGAAAGGGGAGAAAACAAGGGAAAGGGAAAACACACAACTAGGACAGTCTTATGTAATTCCTCTCATCCTTATGCATGCATGCACATAATAACACACACACACACACACACACACACACACACTCATACACACTTCACGCTCCATCAGACACACAGACTCACACATGCTCATATCTTATCTCTCTCTTCTCTCCATATCTCACACACACAACACACACACACACACACACACACACACTATCCCTGTCCATCTGATTGCTGCAGGCCGTAGTCTGGAGGAGAGCAGAGTAGCAGTGAGTTTTGCATTATTGAGCAGAAGCTGACAAACGTACAACTACCACTACAGTAGCTACGGCAGATCTGACCAGAGCATTAAACAGTGCCTGAACCCCATGCTGGATGCACACTGGAGACTCTCTCATACTGTATGTCTGTCTGGATCAAGCTCCATACATGCACTACTTCAGTAAAACTACTAATACCACCATGTGAACATTATAAATACAACAAGCATTGTATATGTAGGCCGGGAGTATCCACAGTATATTACTGGATATACTTATGCATTAACATGTTTACAGCATATAAACGTTATAGGCTACCTGGTCGAGGTGTGGCTCATTTGAATTACTTTAATTTAATTACATTATTATAATATTACTGTAGAATATATGTAGAATATAAAATGTATTCTGTTGCTTTTCACCATCCAGGAATGCCGGCATATAGTGGCATGCACGGGGGGTGGGGGGGTGGGCGGGTGATGAAATTGTTGAAAAATGTGTGCTAAAGTGCCCTCTTGGGAACCAAAATGTGTGTTAAAGTGCCCTCAAGTGCCCTCTTGGATGCCAAAACGCGTGCTAAAGTGCCCTCAAGTGCCATATTGGGAGCCAAAACGCGTGCTAAAGTGCCCTCTTGGCAGCCAAAATGTGTGCTAAACTGCCCTCAAGTGACCTCTTGGGAGCCAAAACGCGTGCTAAAGTGCCCTCTTGTGAGCCAAAACTTGCTAAATTGTCCTATTGGGAGGCAAAAACGCATGCTAAAGTGCCTTCTACAGTGGTGAGGACGCGCTATATGTGACCTTTTTTTTTTCATAGGGCAGTAAGTGTTCATTCATTAAATTTTGAGCATTGTATTTTATTGGTTCTTTTGTTTGAATTTGCACTGCCTCTCATCTGCATCTCACCTCTCAATGCGCATGTCTCTAAGCAATCAGTGTTGTGAGGTTTATACTGCCTGGTTTAAATGTATGTTGTTGGACTTTTCAGCTTTGTGAGAAAAGTAATAAAAAAGTAATCAAATGCAATAATTCATGTTTTTACTACGTTATTACTACATTACATTATATTACATTTATAAAGGGTAACTAGTAACCTGTAACCTATTACAATTATAACAATGCCCCTTTAAATACTTGAGTAAATGTACTATATAATGTTTCATCATTGCTCTGTAAAGTAGTGTTCTGATAATTATTAGTCAGTCCTTAGAAATGAGTTATCTAGTTAGTTTTATTTTTTAGTAAGTAAGTCAACAATTAGTTAGCAGTTAGATACCAGATTACTTAGACAAGTTAGCTATCTAGTTAGTTAGCTAGTTAGTTAGTTAGTTAGTTAGTTAGTTTTATGTCATCCTGTTTCATGTATTAATGTTTATATACAATTTCTATTAGTTATTAGTCAGATATTAGTTATCATAAGTTGGTCAGTAAGTAAGTAAGTCAGAAATTAGTTAGTAGTTATTTGATTAGAGATGATTAGCAGATTAGTTAGGTAAGTTAGATATCTAGTTAGTTAGTTAAAGAAAGACATTTGTCATAACATATATTGGCTAGATCTATATACTTTCATGCAATATATGTTGATACGCAAAATTTGAAATTGTCCACTGACTAGGGGAGGAACAGAAACTGATCATGGTAATTTGCATTCTTTGTACTCATCTCCTAGGCTTTCTCCAAGTAATGGCTAATTTAAATGTTTCGTATGTGAATAGCCAACCCGGTCTGTCTTTTTTTTCTTCATCTTACTAAAGAGTATATATTTCATGGTTCCCAGTAAAAAAACAATGACAATAGAAACCAAAATGGAACTTTTTGGATAATTAAGATGTGTATGTGCATCATCTTGATCCTATGTGTTTGTGTGCTGTGCATGGTTTAGTGGCAGTGTCACTTTGCCTCCACTTTATTAATTTCTAAAACACATAGTAAACAAGGAACAGCAAGGAAGCAGCATCTAAAAACAAACACCTCCTCCTCTCCCTCTCCCTTCACGCTGTCTCCCTATTTCACACATAAACCTCCCACACATAACAGACTTAGTCATGTGTAGCCTTTAGTCTGGCACCCAGGGTTTTGTGTGTGTGTTTGTGTATGTGTGTGCACACATATGCAGAGCCATTTAAATATTTGAATTTGCCTGATGTCACTGTCCTGTGTCATTAACAGGGCTGTAACAACAGAGGTAAACGACAGCCATGCTTCCACAACCAAAAACCTAAGAGGGGAGTCATTTCAACAGGGTGGGAACGTCGCACCACAGGAAGACCAACATCGAAAATACATTTGTATGATTGGTTTTGTTTATAGAAATATGTCCTGCAATCACTTATATACCATAGAGTGACAGATCTCATCTGGGATTTATTTCCTGGCATAAAATGCTCCGATATTTCTCTGTGAACTTCCCCCGCCAACATTTTATTTGGTTCCCTCCACCTGACCTTGAATGGTAGCAGGAAGTGTCCCAATCCAACTGTCAGCCCGGATCAGACACTAGCTGCTCACTCGGTTTCACACGTGGACACAGACAGTTCTCTGTCAAACATGCACGCACGCGCGCACACACACACATACACACACACACACACACACACACACACACACACACACACACACACACACACACACAGATACACACCTATATACACACACACACACACACACACACACACACACAGACGCTAAACTGGAGCTTTCAAAAGGCCTCAGGCTCGCTTGCACTTTAACATTGACAATTTTGTGCCACAAATTCCCAGAAAAAACACAGTCCTCTGACATGCACACACACACACTCCCACACAGAAAACATTTACATAGACAACTGTACACATACATATATTCTTCGGCTGTGTCTCTTTTCAGTGTCTTTATGAAATGCAGTGTTGTTTCAGAATCATAACAGCTGCATTACCGGAGCAGAGTTGCAAAATGATGTTTCTACCAGTGGAGATAAGATTTCTGTTAAAGGAATGGTTCGACATTTTGTTTTTCGTTCTTACTGAGAGTTATGCTGCATTCACATGGATTCAGGCAGATGGTAGATGGCAGACGAACAGCCCCTTCTGGACACCACGGTAAAAAATCAAATAAACAACAACCATTGCCGGTATTCTCTGCTGGCCTCTTCACTAACATGAAAATGTTTTGCCGTTTATCATCTGCTTGAATCCATGGGAATGCAGCATTAGATGAGAAGATTGATTGAGCCTAGCTTAGCACAAAGACTGGACACAGGGAAAAACAGCTAGCATTGTTCTGTCCAAAGGTAACAAGATCCTGACCACCGACAAGTCAACAACTGGGCTATTCACATATAATTTACTTACGTTATGTATCATTTGTTTAATCTCTACAAATAAGGCAGAGTAAAAATCGGACCAAAGTGTGCAGCACTATTTCATGGCCAGAAGCAGTAAATTCCCTGATTGGACACTTGCTGCCTAAATAAAAAAGAGTTTTATCATGTTAATAAATATTCTTCAGAGGTACTGAGGTAGATTATGTTATCTTTGGCCAAAGCCAGGCTAGCTGTTTCCCCGTTTACAGTCTTCATCTATGTACGCTACTCTAACTGTCTGCTGGCTGTATCCTCCAAACAGAGTGGCATTTAACTTCTCACCTAACTCTTGAGCAAGAGAGTGAATAAGCACATTTGCCAAAATGCTGCTCTATTCTTTTAATGCATCTTTGCTAGACTTGTTTTAGAAAAGGGAAGTTCTTCATATATGTTGAATATAATGCTTCACAAGCGTGTGTGTGATGCGACCAGAGAGGAAAGGATGCTACAATAAAATGAGACTATACTTATACATCAGGATAGTAGTCTTGTTCTGACTTTTTGATCTCATCTATTAATTTAATAGCTGTCATTGTTGAGTATGCCATCGTGCCTCTTGCCTGTTTTCCGTGATGGAAACAGGCCAACAACTCTGAATCATTATTGACATTTTAATAAGAATTTGGCATTCTAAAACAGAAACTTACCACATGGAGAATCTTATTCTCTGTCTCATACACCGTGCAATCCTGTAAAATGAGAAGAAGACAGAAAGAAGAAGAAGATGGAGAAAGCATATATGTGAACATCCGCACAGAAGCTCAAATATCTCCCTCCTCCAAATATAACAACCAGGAAAGAAGAAAATGAGTGAAATGAGACGGCCAAGAGGAAGAAAGACTTTTTTTTCAATGGAGAACATCAGCAGTCAGCTATTTAATTTCTAACCACCCACATTATGTATATTACTTGATAATCTAGGCAGACTAAAACATTGGATTGACCAATTCTGGATCTACTCTGCTGCCTGGAGCTCCGTGAGCCTCCGCAGGATTTAGAAACTACATTATTTGAACATGACAGATTGTTATTTAACGATAGCTGATAGTTAATCTATTTCTGGGAAAGCAGCCCACTGAATCCACCAGATGTGCATGGTAGCAGTTAATTCATCTGTTTGATGCATTAGTGCAGGCGGTGCTGCCACCTTTGTCTGTCTCGCTGCACCCTGGCAGCCACATGTTCATTTGGCCCATTGTGGACCTACAGTGGCCCCTTTCTCCTACCTCTCCTCTGGCCCTTGTAAGAGGGGAAGGGTGTTATCTGCTCAGCTTCAGGACTCACTCTGGGCACACGTACAAACACACTCTCACACACTCTAAGCAGGCTCTTACAGGGAGGACATGGATGTGGTCCAGGAGCGCAGACATAGTTTCTGTCCAAACAATGAGATTTCTACAGTATCAGAGTGTGTATGCATGCAGCTCCAGTTTTATTCTTTAAAAAGTACATTTGTGTGTGTAAGTGTGGTGAATCTACACGAGGGAGCAAGCCAGAGGGGGTGCAGAAGGAGGACAGGAAATTAAGGGATGAGAGACCCCTAGTTCATTCTCCATCAGGGGCCGTAAGTTAAGCAGAGGATGAGGTCTAATAGTGACTCAATGAGTGCTTTGCTTAAGGCTGTTACTGAGAGCTACTCGTCCCATCATATCACGCTGCAAACAGCCCGTGGCAGCAGGCATATGTTCGACTCATAATCCAATCTATAGAAAGGAGCTATAGACCAGAACAGTCTCCAATCCACACACACTTTTGTTTTGCCCTTTCAATTCAAGTCATGACCTTTATCATAAGAGTGTGATGAATATGGACATGATGGATTGTGTGATGCATGCATCCCATGTGGCTGTGAGTCTGTGTGTGTGTGTGTGTGTGTGTGTGTGTGTGTGTGTGTGTGTGTGTGTGTGTGTGTGTGTGTGTGTGTGTGTGTGTGTGTGTGTGTGTGTGTGTGTGTGTGTGTGTGTGTAAGCACCTGTTGTACAATGGTAGTTAATTCTAAGCAGAGCTGCACGATGTTGTTCTTCAGTAATGAATACTCTGTCACACTGGCAAAAGGAGACCTGAAAAAAAAGACAAAGGTACAGAGAATCTGACAAATGCATCTGAGTCCATAAAAACATGGCAAACATTGGATGAGTGTAGTGGTCATGATCTTATTCTAGAATTTGATTTTATCCTGTCTGTCTAAAAATGAAAACGAGGGTGAAATAGGTCTCAAAATCACACAAGTGTGCTACTGAATGGGAGCAAAGCATATTTGGTCATTCTGTTAACAAAAATTACTTCCTTTTGAGAAAGTGATTTTTTTCCTATATTGGTGTTTTTATTATGTTTTGTTCCTTTCATTTCTTTACTAACAGTGTGATTTTAAAAGCTGCGATAGGGCACTGAGCGAGAGAATTAAAAGCTATTCTCTGCTCCTCTCAGAGCACAGGAGCAAGTGATGAAGATAAACAACAATATTTGGCTTTATATCACGGCCAGAAGGATGTGCAACCCAGGGATCTACTACTAACGCTCAACATCGCTTTATTTGTATGTGTTCTCAGTTTCATATGGATCCATCTGCTGATCTAATTTCACGATGATAAACAAAAACATCCTTCCTTACCAATTACGACTTATGTTACTGTATGAGGGTTAGACCAAATAACAAGAACACCTGATAAAATAATGCAGCCACTCAATACAAATTACTTATGTGATGTTTATTATAATCTGTGTCAGAGGAAGATTGTGAGGTGTTATTGTTCTGTCCACTGCCTGGTGTCCCCTGTGCAGTTTAGTTACTAATTTATAATAACAAGTTGCTGCTAGCAAACTAGTTACTTGCACTAATTGTTGTTGTGTTCAGTAAAATAAATGTTCTTAAGATCAATATTCTGACAATTAAAATGGAATAGTTCAACATTTTGAGAAAAACACATCCCTATCCCCGTCCAGTCTTTCTTTTTGTCATTAAAATATTAAAAAATATAAAGCTGCATGTAGCTGAGTTAAGTTTAAATTAAGACAGACTGGAAAAGAAGCACTGATTTTATGGTTCCAAATGTCAGTTTTTTGCATAGCATAAATGACATTGTTTTGACCACAGATAGACCATCAGATAAAGTGTATTCATGCTAGAGTAATAGTAATAACCAGTACAGACCCACATTAGCATAGACTTTCTAAATCTAGATTTTTGTGATCATCCTCACTTGATGAAAATTGAGGACAATGTCTTAAAAATTTAAGTTCAAATCCCTAAATTTCTTTCGCAGCCCCAGATGTGGTCCATACCTGTCAAGCCAGGCTAGCAGGTTCTTAGCTGCACCAATCAGATCCACAACTGAAGTGAGGAAATCATTGGGTAGCCTCCTGGAAGCTCGTCCATCGTAGTGTCCGCCCCTCCGCCGGCCCAGGATGAAGTTCTGTAGGTTCTTCGCCGAAGCGTTCAGCTTGTGGGACAGAGTCCGAAGGTTCTCTGTCTCTAGACCATAGTTCTGGAGGACAAACAGAAGGATTAGAGTCATTATGTTTGTCAGAGGGTCTAAAGGCGTGCCTACACACAGGTTTCCGACATTCAGTTTGTGCCTGAAAACATCTCATGTAGAGGACTGAAACTGCTGCTGCTCTGCTAACATGTTGCTTTTGCTATCCAGGCTATGTGGACAGTGAGTCAGACATCTGGTTTGGATTTAATTGTGGACATTATTTACCATTTTGGAATAAGAATATTAATACCACTCTCATATCTGTACGTTAAGAACAGGGTGTGGTTGGCTTAGCCTAAAGACTGGAAGCTGGGAGAAACATTGACCTATGCTACACAAAAATAAATGAACAATTACAATTTTGTGGTACGATCAGTTGGCAAGACTCCAGGAAGTCATTGCACCCTGCTTTTGTTTTTTCAGAAATAGATAAATCACACCCTCTTCAACTCCCTGTCATTTTGACATTTTTTAATGTGGAGGGATTAAACATGCAAGACAGGTGTAATTAGTGAGGTTGGAGGTGCTAGTAGGCACATATTTTAACTCTGGAGATAGCTCGGCTAGCTGTCTCCCTCTGCTTCTAGTCTTTTTGCTAAGCTAGGCTAATCGCACCGTGCCTCTAGCGCCATTCTAGTGCAAAGACATGAGATAGATATCGTGCTTTTCAACTCATTCTTGGAAAGCAAGTGAATAAGCACATTTCCCAAAATGCTGAACTACAGGTTTATAAAACTCCATAATATAACGTAGATAAAGGGAAATTAAAAAGTAATGTTAAACCACTGCAATATATTTTGGAATTCATACAATAAGTCATACATATGTATTTTATTGAAATAAGGTTGATCTTCCCACAATAGGTTGCACAGAAAAATTAATTAAATATTAAATTAATTAGAATTACTATCTCTGAATAATCATCAGCAATTTGATAAAACAGCCACTCTATAGACTAATACAAGAACACCAAGCTGGTTGAGTAGCCCGTTACTGCACTGTGACCCTTTTAAACAAACACACACACACACACACACACACACACACACACACACACACACACACAAACACACACACAGACAGACCCACTGAGCCACATTGCTCAGCGTCCCAAGGCACCTCCAGTCATGTCCTGCCTGACAGAGCCTGATTCCTGCTGACACAAAGGCTACACACACACACACACACACACACACACACACACACACACATCCTTGTATAGTCAGATGCACAGGCTTAGCTAGACGTATCTATTCCTCCACTGCCTCTAGATCTATTCTACACAGTCACGACCACAGTGACTACAAAGGAGAGAGGGTTTCACAGTGGCAGCGGAGAGAGAGAGAGAGAGAGAGAGAGAGAGAGAGAGAGAGAGAGAGAGAAAAAAGAAAATTGAGGAACTAAAGAGGCAGAAGACAAGAGGGAGAGAGAGAGGGAGAGAGCACCCAGCTATGCATCTCACTGAAACTGGGTCATGCATACTGTGTTCTGTATAATCTTCTGTATTCTGTGTGAATGTAGATGTACACCTGAACTTGGAGCATACATGTTTGCACAGCTGTAATTAGCCTGTCCTATGATTCGATCTAAAACTGTGTGGTTCTCTCCGGGGGACAGAGTGCTAAGATGAAGCAGGGAATAATGCCCTGTGTCGACTGTTTGAATGACTGTGTGTGTGTGTGTGTGTGTGTGTGGAGATAGAGAGAAATAATTTGAGCAGTGCGTGCATATGTGTGCCTGTGTGTGTCAAATCAATACAGTAAGAGGGCGATGCCATTAGAGCAACCACCCCTCCACCTTCATGTCGATGTGGTTGCCATAGCAGCAGTGTGTGGAGTGGCCTCTCCTCCATGCTGATATTTCTACCGTCGTTCACAGAAATACGCTCAAACATCGTTTATGAAATCTTGGGGGGTAAATGGGGGTGTTCATCATTTATTTCTTTTTAAAAGAAAAGTCTTCCTCCGCCACACGTTTACTCGTCTTAAACGTAAGCTTTTGCAGACCTAGCAGCAAAATGTGGAGTATCTAACCTCTCTGAATCTCAGCTTCACTGGGTTCACTGCTCAGCAGAGGTACATGAGCGTTTTATAATGAGCAAATTTTAAATCTTTACTGCATGTTTTTTTTATTAACTAAAACCAGTCCAGCTACAATTTTCTACTATTGGGCACTGGATTCAAAATGAGACCAGTCTTTTTTTTTCTTGATTGTCCTATAACAAGGGTTGTTTTCAGCTGCTTAAAAACAAAATAGAAATTATGAAGCTGTACATGGTTTGATTTGTTTGTAATTACCTTTTTTATGGGGCTAGGTTTTAACTCAGACAGTGCTTACCCTTCATCAATCAACAACTAGGAAAAAAAACAATTAAAAAAATGTAACAAAAAAACATATAAAAGAATGAACAGTAAGACTAAAATCACTTGTATAAAACAAACATAGATGCACACACTTGCAAGTAAAGGGAAAGGATGAGTGAGTGGATTTACATTCAACATTAATTTAAGCTTTCCTATATGAGACTTCTGAGGACTCCTGTCTAATTAGCTCAAATGTTCAAATTAAGATAAAAAGGACTAGAAATATAAATGATGGCCAACTATGCAACACCATTCACATAACCAACAGGATTTCAAGTTGGAGTCACACAGGGTAACACTGAAAAGGAACCAACATAGAAAGCTGACTCATCTGCGTGAAAGAGTTACAGGAGGAGATGACGGCATGAATCACTTTCTCAGAACAAAAGCAGAACAAAATTGGGATATAATTCCAAACATAAAACAGCTAACTAATTATTATTATTATTATGCCAAGACTATGCCAAGATATTTTAAGTTTCAGAGTTGCTATGTTTTAGGCTGTTTGTTAGATGTTCTGGTATAGAGGCAGAACATCTTGTCTGTTTGCATGGGTTTTCTTTCAGGCGTTTTGATTTCCTCCTCCAAAGGTATGAAAGTCACATTGATTACAAACTCTAAATCTCAGATAGCCCTAACAGACAGTTGAGCCCCTTACAGGGAGCCTTTTGTTCTTAAGAGAATGATGATGCCTTTACCGTGGCACTGAAGAAGAAAAGGAATGTATATCAAATTGATTGTTAAATCACACTGTCAGACTTCTGAGGGAAATAAAGCTATGTTTAGTATGATACATCATATAAAAGAGAAGTGGTCCTAAAATAGAACCTTTGGGGACACCTCAAGGACTGCTTGAATGTGAAAAAAGCTGATCTCAACCTCATCACCTGACCCAGAGGGCGCAGAATAAAGTTACAATTTGTGTGATATATTTTACACAAAGCGATAACCAAGACTCAGTCAGGTGAAAGTTGGACACAGGCTACAAGATCAGGGTTCAAATTACGTGGGAGCCAGTGGGAGCTGAGCCTCCATAAGAAGGGGTCTGAGCTCCCATGAAAGCAGTTCAATCATAAATCTGTGGGGGGTATCTAATACATTACCACCACCATTATTTAAATGACAAATAATGTATTTTTCAATGTAATGAGTATTGCTAAGTTAGGTTAACCACTACTCTCTTAGATTCTGCTTACTTTATATTAGACTTACAACTCGTAATATGATGCAGCTTACATAGCACACCTACATCCATATGATACCTAAAAGGGCAGAATTATCTCTCTCATGAAAAGCGCCCCCATTAGGCATTTATTTACTTATACCTGCCCCACAGGTAGATTTTTAGAGAACCAAAAGCTCAGATTATAACTCAAATCCTGTACAAGATACAAATAGATCGGTGTGTTGTCCAAACTACTACAAGTTTTAAAAGTATAATAGAAGTTAGCTAAGTAGATTTTCTTATCACTTGGTTATATAAATACTAGCTGTACACAGTATCTTAGCTGCCAGGTATGTGACAGCGGGAAATTGTCACATACTTATATTAATTATAGCAGTAATCAATAAATCTGTGCTAAAATATGGCCTGGTTACAATATTTGCAGCCCTCTACTGTATTTTGAGTTAATTTAAATTTTTATAAATTTGTTCTGTCTTTATACTTTTTATGTAACTTCAATTCAATGACACCTATGTCATTTTTGTATGTCTTTCATTTCAGAGTTTGGGGATGAGCCGTCATTTCATTCTTAAGTTATGCCCATTTCCCAGCACATCTTGCTGAAAATTCACTGCACCCACAGAAACCTACTCAGCATAGATGCTAGGGGCAAAAGCTCGATTGCATAGACATAAAAGAAGGGACTTTTCCACATTTACAGCGAGACTGAAAGCTCAGTCAGTGCTTGAAACTTGCATTGATCCAGGGCCACAGAAGCTCCACTTTTTTACTGCAGAAAGACCAGAAAGTCATAACAGTTGAGCCAGGGGAACAGGGTTTTGCTTTCCCTATGATGGATTATATTGCTGACGACAGAAAATCCTCCTTTATTATCCAAATATTCACAGTGTCTACAGGTACTAGCGCTGTGTCCCTTTGTTACTTGAGAGTACAGTTAATGAGAGGTAGGAGGTCAGTTGAGATTTGCTTTCCCGAGGCTACCTTAAAGGATAATTCTGTTTAATTATAACTTGGGTCTTACTTTTGTAGCTTTGGCCTTCATTTCTATTGATTCTGAAAACATTTTACTCAGTAAAATAATTGCTGAGATCTCAGAACACTGCACCTTCGCTACAACAAAGTCCGACGGGGCAAGAAATGAGGAGTCGCATGATCAGGCAAGTTGTAAACCAGCCAACAGTTTAGTCAAATAATCAGTAAGTTTACCCAAAATGTCTACAAGAAGCCCTCTTTGCACAAGAAAGCAGTTTGTGCACACACTGATAGCAAGTTTGGTATAGGTCAACATTAAACCCTGAAGTCCATCTGTAAACTGCGATTGAAGATTGATGACAGTTTTGGTAATATTTCACTGTTCACCTTCAATTTCAACTTTCAACTTGAGTCTAACTTTGTGTGTATACAGTCTTATCATATCTGATAGCAATCTGATAGTTAAAACTACAAAAAGTAAGACTTTGTAAGAAGTTGTAACAAACTGAAATTATACTTACACTATATACTATACTACTATACTATACTATACTACACACAGTACTTCTAGTGATACACCTTGTCTATCTGCTGTCCCTATATGTGTGTGTGGTGTGTTTGTTTGTGTGTGTATGGTGTGTGTCCAGTTCCAGGACATATGGTGATTGCTGCTCTGGGACACTCATTCCCATGCTGGAACGTTTGAATGAGAAGAGGTGCTGATTAGCACACACAAGCATGTGCGCATACACACACTCTCACACACATTCAAACAGCCCCAACTAATCCAGCCATGTGTGCCTGGGAGATAAGGTGCATCCTGCATACTCTCTCTACATACTCCCTCTCTTACTCTTCTTCTCTCTTTCCCTCTCACTCTCCCTTCCTCTCTCGCGCTTTCTCTCTCTGGGAGAGTAGCACCTAATTCCCCCTAATTCCCTAATCCTGAGCAGGGCCACTGCACATACAGTCAGCAGTGACCGAGGCAGTACACACAAAGCAGGGCCCAAATGACAGAGGATTTTTCTAGCCATTTCTTAAGCCAATATCAATAACTGGTGGGGGGAAATAAACAACAAGCAATATATAAATCTTTCTACCTGTGAGAATTTTTTTAGCAGTTATGTGAAAGAAAAATATACTTACTCAACTTTGGTCTAAAAGTAAAGCATATGTATATATAGTATAGGGTAATAATGTGGTTGGAAATTTGACATGTCATGTCAATATGACCAACAATGACACACTGAAACTCACAAAAACACACACATCCAGGACCTGCATCACTCTTTTCAAATGATCACAAATTAAGAGAAATAACAAAAAGAGAAAAAAATAGTAAGTAACAGAAGCAGACTGACCAGGGCACAGAGAAGGTCGACAGCTTCCAGGATGAGCTCCTGATGTCCTATCCTGGTGACGCCCAGCTCCTCCAGTTCCTGATGGGTGATGTGCAGCAGCTGCTCTCCCCCCATCTGCTCCCGCTCGAAACTCTTCACGTACTGCTGGAGACAGTCATCCAGACCTAAGGAGACCATAGGCAGACGCAGGTTAGCCAGAGCTGATGTCTACTTTCACTGTGTAAGGGATCTGATAGTCAGCCTTAGCCGAAAAAGACAAAATGTTTGGTATTTGGACGAGCTTTCAGCTCCTCCAGAAACAAAGAGGAAACAAGTATGTAGGAAATATTGATCTTTGGCTGATAGAATTACAAATTTAAGTTCATGTCTGTCACACTGTACACTGAATGCTGGTCCACTTAGTTGCAGCACAGAATTCAGGCGGAGTGCAGACACCCACACAGAAACACACTGCAAATGTGTGTTCTATTCTGCCAAAGAGAAACAAAAGCTAAAACCAGCCTAAAGCCAGAAATTTCATCAATGCTTTATTGGCAACTCACTAACTGTCACCTAGAAATCACATCTGTTTGCTTGGCTTTCCAATATCTGACGATGATTGAACATCATGCTGTAATAAGATTTCCTTTGATGTCACTACTTTTTACGTAAAAAAGAATCAGAGCAGTGCATTTCTGAATTTCATGCACATTCTGAGTGATTAAGGGTGTGTCTAAAATATACCCAGAAAGATGTGACCAACATATTGACGTATGACTTTCTGCTGTTAAGCTGTGGCTGCCTGCCATGCAGAGAGCCAATCAGCTGCACATAGATGTGGTGGGTCCAGGATACTATTGATCAGTACGAGCCTCAGGCTTTGAACCAAACAAAGTCAGCAGAAAGCACACCTCCCCACAGACCTAATGAACAAGCCTGCTTCAAAATGAGCACACACACAGAGCGAAAACGCATGAGAGGAAGCAAATCCATGCACATGTACACACACATGGAACCACAGAGAAACACAAATAAGTGTACTCTGTGTCTCACAATCACACATACACATACAAATACAATTACAACTGCTGTTGATATTCAGGGTCTTGACGCCTCTGTGGAGGCATGTTGTTAAAGCCGAGTGGAGCTGTGAGGAAAACACTGATGCCCAAGGGAAGCAATGCTGACAGAGAGCAGACAGTGTGGTAGCACCTTAACACAGTCACCACACACACACTCTCTGCAAAGAACGAGCAAGAGGCATCTTGCTCTTGGTATGCCATGGGACATAACAGACAGATATAAGCCTATTGTTGCTCAGAGTGACATGAACAAACAATCTTGTTACATACAGCACAGAGGAGCAATTTTAAAACCTAACACATCAGTAAGAGGCCTTGCTCTGTAGTACCACAAGTGGAAATTGTTTAATGGAATACGTTCCCTATGAACAAACACTCATATCGCACATTTTAGAATGTCTTTCACATGTGAGGATTCAATGTTATCTCATGCAAGACTGTTGTACGTTTGTACATGATGTATGGAAATGTGAATGTGATAATTTGTTTTCTCATGTGGACAATTTGGTATCAGGTGAAACTACTTTAGAACATCTAAGCAGTTAGATAAAAAATAAAACTACTTTAATATTAAGTATTGCTCTTTTAACTCCACTACATCAACAGATATAGCTACTTGTTACTTGGGAAATTACAATTTTACAAACAGTATAAAATGATGAGCTTTAAGAATATAATGCATGCTAATAGATTCAAGTATGCAACAACAGTATATAAAATACTTTAAATTAGCTCCACCTTGACCAACTACTACTTACACATTAATGCATCAGTAATACTAATCCAATATAATAGTATAAAAGAAAAAGTAAAGAATTTACATGCATTAATAGGTTTGTATTACGGATTTGTAACTTTAAAAAATGAGACTTTCCCCAACTTTCTCAGTTGCCTATAAAAGCCCGTGGACTGATTTCTATGTAAAGTATTTGGAACAGTTTTGCTGGGACAATCCAAAGGATGTGACGTTTACACACGCTCCCAAGTCCCTTGCCTTTCTTCAGCTCCCCTAGGGCAACAATGTGCAACTAATGTTGGCTTAGAAATACAGCCCGCTAACGCCAATACACACACCCATCACAACAGTCCACGTAAGAACAAAAAAACTAAGTTTTATCTCGTGAAGCCTGTCTATGCCTATTGTTGGTCCAGCTTACTTTAGATGAAGCCACAGCCACTTCCATATGATGTAAGCCTGGACAGCATATGATGAGAAACTTAAGTTTTAGCCGTGGTCAATCCAGTTCTACACCCACAGTTTTACGTTTACGCATGTTTGAAAAACTTCCCAATCCACACTCCATTCCAGTGGGTGGCGGGAATGCGTGACGTTGTTTGCCAAACACCTACATCAAGAAGAAGAAGTTTGAAAGATTAATGAAAATAGCTGTACAGCCAGTAATATGTTTGTACCCAGGATGGCAAAGTCATGAGCCACCCTACTCTGCCTCTGATTGGCTTACCCTAACCCTTACCAATCTCACTCCTCATGCCTAAACCTAACCAACCAAACCAATGAAGCCCGCTAGAACTACCCAATCAGAAGCCGAGTAGGGCAGGTCATGACTTTACTAAAAATACAGCGAACGCTATAATCTGTGTAAAATAAGATTTTAAAGTTATTTTCAAATACTGTGCTCTAAAAATGTTATTTTTAAACAGTATCTCTGTCCTGGTTTATTTTAAAGGCTGGACCTTCACTGGTCATAGAGTATTTTTACCTTGTAGTATTGCTACTTTTATGTATTGTTCTGGATATTTTTAGTTTTTGTATTGGTTTTTAGGTGGAGCCAGTTTTATAGTTAAAGGTCCAGTGTGTAGGATTTTATGGCATCTAGTGGTGAGAATTCAGACTGCAACCAAGTGAATACCACTTGCGTCACTCTCCCCTTCCAAGTGTCCAAAAGTCCCCAAGAAATGAGAAAGTCCCTATCTAGAGCTGTCTGGTTTGTCCGTTATAAGCATGGTGGTTCAATATGGTGCTCCCTCTGTAGAGAGGGCTCATTCCAAAGTAAATAAAACATTCTTATATTCAGGTGATAATACATTAATGAAAACATCCTTATGAATATTCTGCCAATAGATCCTCCTAAATGTTATATACTGGACTTTCAAGTAGGGGTTAGCCCCCCCCGAAGGGTCACAAGATAAATCTGAGGGTCATCATTATTCATTAATCATCTTGAGATGATTCTGCTAAGTTTTGAAACACAAATCTTTTGACTACTCAGTTCTTTGCTTTTGTTGTGAAATGATGAGTAATTTTAGTTCTTCTGAACATCTGACAATACGACAAGAAATCATCTCTCATCAATTCAGTCTTCTGAATTGACTTGCACATGTGAATTCATGCTCTCACATGCAATTTGATTTCTCTGGAAAGAGCAGTTCAAATCTAAATCATTGTGTACTCTCGTACCCCGTCTGAGTTTCTTATCTATGTTCAACAAAAAAATATCTGTGATTATTCATTTCAATACAGCTCTGCATTTTATTGTTTTACAAAAACGTTCTTGGCGACTTGAATAAGAGTAAGTACACAGCTACATTCCAGCATTATGTTTAAATGGCTGTTTTTATTTCCTTTCGATGTAAAATGTTTATTACAGTGGGCCTGGTGTAGTCTAATAAATCATCGCCAGTGTTGGCAGAGATATGTACAATTGGAGTGAACATGCAGATTTCTTTAGCCAGCCAGCAGCTATAGGAACAGAGACAGCCATGCAGAGAACATTGAGGCAGAGCAGAGAGAAAGCCCTGCAGCTGATAACTAGGATTTCTGAATATGTGACTCCCAGTGCACTATAAGAGAGACATGAGAGGAAAATAAAAAACAGAGATGGCTATTTCTCAAAATGGAAGTCTTTATGTCCATACCTAAGAAAGGTGAGCCACTCAATCCAATCCATCCTTCACATTTCCTCTGCCACTCCCTCACTCTCACATTTGTCCTTCCCCATTTACACCCCTGCCTCTCCTTCTGAAGCGTGGAATCATTTTTTAATAGTAGCCGTGTCATACAAAGTGGCACGTTATGGCTTATGTCATCATAATGCAAATGCAATATCTCACTATATTTGCAAAATGATGACAGTATAATATCTTCATTGCACATTTAAGATTCTCTGCAGGTGGAAAAAGTGGATTAACTTTTTCACACTTATTATTCAAGTCGTCACTTCAGTCCTCTTCCTGGTGTCTAATCATTAAAAGCTGCAGCTTTTCCCTCTCTTTTTTCCACTATCCACCCACATAAAGTATATAAATTATATAGAGAGGTGATGAATAAGGAATCAAAGAGGTCAAGGCTGACTACCACTGCATCCTCTGGGAAAGCACCCTACTATAGCTATTCTGCAACACACACATAGATGAATGAGTTGCTGAGTTGACAGCGGTGCATTTAGAGGCCATTTTCTTTCAAGTATGATGGGATTTATTGTTTCAAACTATATGTGAATTCTCACTCGCATTATTGCACAAACACATGCACAGAAACTGCACACAGGCACAAACAGACATACATTCATACATGTATATACACATTGTGACACACAGCTGCTGGCCAATCAGATGAGTCAGAATGCCTTCCCCTAGAGGATAAACAGCTGATCTTGGTTCATCTGCTGAGTTCATGCTCCAGCTGGAAATAGCACATGGTGCTCACAAACACATTTAAACAAAATAACTAACACATAGTGGTCAGGTTTGTCAGTACTACATAATACTATAAACCTCATGACATTAAAATTATGTTTACTATTAGTCAAGATTTGCAGCAGTTGAGACTGTATCATGCAAGATTTTTTTTTTCTGTGGCTCTAGTGTCTTCTCACATCAGACTGTTTACTGTGTTCTTAGTAACTGCAGGAAATATTAAAACTGACCTCATGCTTAAGTAGGCCATGCAGAGAAATAAGAGTCAAATAAAGCCTAGCCTGCGTGCAGATAAAATAAACAAAAAGTAATTTTGCATGAGTAATGTCAGAAATGTCTCTCTGTGTAGTCAAGTCAGAAGCTTAGTTTCCCCTGGGAGCTAAGATATTTTATCATAGTTTAACCACAGATAGTTGAAATGGTGCTTCCACAGTGTGCAGAGTCACTACAACGGGCACTGATCATGCGATGATGGCGAGCGACACTAATGTGTTTCCTGTAAATATTGTTTTTCCTGCTGCGATTTAGGAACTAAATATTGAACAGTATTTGCTGAACCTGGGAATCACCTGCATATCTCCCATGTTCCTTCACTTTAAAAAACACACATTTGTCTACTGTAAAACAGTAGTTTTTTTTAAATAAAGATTATGTCGTGCAGCATGAGGTCAAATGACAATGCAAGTACTTGCAACATCCTAAATTCTGCTGTGACACTTCGATTTGTGAATTGGAGTCACCTCAGTGCTTTTTCACTTTTGTATGCTCCTCTTTCATTAAATGAAAGCCTTTTTCATAATCTTAATAGGACAAAGTGCCACAAAATAGTGCTGGGTTTTGATAGCTGGTACTTTTATCGCTCTGGTTAAAAAAATGAAGAATAAAAAAAGTCCTCATGCTGCTTTTTACTATAAAAACCAAATGTCTGTTAGTGCTATAAATGTTGTGGTTATTTCAATTGAGAGATTTCTCTATTTGTGTTTTCGTCTGAGCTCTTCTTACTAGTTTAAATTGGGCAGGACTCCTTAGGAAAAACATGATGTCACATTCCTCCATCCACCAACCAAGATTTAGCAACATTTGAATCCAAACTTGATGGCACTGGTGGGTTGTTTGCTAATGTTACTCAATGTCACTCTAACTCAAATCTGATCATACGCTGCCACAGTCCCGGTTATAAATAATAACAAAGAATGTATTTTTACTTTAACCATTCAACTATCTCTCACAAAATCTTTTCTTTCTTCTCTGTTTTCAGCATAAAGCAATTATATACACAACACAAGTCGAAATTGTAATGTCTGGCAACGCTTGAATTTTAGGTCCATGAATGACAATTTCAAAGTCACATTTTTTAAAAATCAAATTATCTTTGATTTTTGTAACAAATTGTTGAAAACTCACCCTGTTAGATTAAGAAAGGAATTCAAAATAACTCATGAGGCTGTATTATTTTTCATCCTAATGTTTTAACAACTTCTGTGCAGAGTTTCAGTGTTTTTGAATCTTCAAATAAAACCAAATCAATCAAAAGAATTCAAATTTGGTTACTATAATTCACAGTTGTAAAAAATGCTGTTGAACCACAACCTTACCACAAAGCACAAGATTTTTTATTGTTAGACATTTCTTTTTTTGTACTCATAGCCTATTGTGGGATACAAATATCTTTAGTTAGCAAAGTGAAACATCTCTGTAAGAAACACTAAAGAATCCCATGATCCCGGCCCTTACTAAATCCCAGTGTGCTAAGGCTTGAGCAAGCATCTCATGTTGACAGCTTCATCCACATTTCATGCAATTCCCTCCAATTTTGTTCCTCTTTCCTGGGCAAAATAAACCCCTCCCCTTCAGAAACACGCGGGTTGCCAGGCAACCAGAGCGAGAGCGAGAGAGGCCTCCGAGCAGAAGTGAGGGATCAGCAGTTGCTGCCCCTCAGGAGCCTGCACTGATGCTAGGCTAAGGAGCACACACACACACACACACACACACACACACACACACACACACACACACACACACAATATAATTACACACAAACTGTAGCCTATATATGCAGTCCACACACTGACTGAAAGCTTGTTGAAGGCCACAATAAATACACTGCATATACAGCTGAATATGGCTCACACTGAAAAAACTCACTTACTTTGCTGCTTGACCATTAACATCAACTGAAACCAGACTGTCAGACCTGTGTTTCCCTTTGAGACCATGTTTGGGTTAGAGAGGAGATTGGGCTAAGAGCAGTGGCAGGCCGCAAAGACTCCTGTCCCGTCGCCTTGCCCCCCATCTGTGAGCTTCCAGCCGGAGTAAGTGCTTCAGTGAGTGCGAAGAAAAGACACAACACTCACTAAAAATATTCCTACTGTGAAATATTCATCACATCATGACAGAATATTCTTAAGACCTTGGCATTTTAGCTCCCTGGTATGAGCTTTCAAGTGCACCACAGCCTCCTCTCTGAAATTCAACTAGCAGGAAGGTGTCAAGAGGCAATCTGAAGGAACAGGAAGATGGAAAACAGGGTCAACGAGGAAGCGGCAAAGAGTTCAGAGGCAGAGCTCGACTCTGAGGATCTAACCGACCTGAGGGAATCTGAAGTGACTGCAGACATAGTGGAACTATAATAATATGTTAACATGAACTTTGGCTTTACCTCACAAGCCCTAACTATCCCTATTCTACCCCATTCAATTTGCAACTGTAGTTTGGGGAGAGAAGAAGACTTAAAGGAAGATGGGACACTTGGAAATGCTCAGAAATGTGAAGTGGGAGTGAGGCACACTTTCCTTAACCATCCCACGCTGGAGGAAACGGTCTTTGTGCCAACTTTACATAGCTTTTCTGCAAAATAATCACAAAAATGTCACTATAATTATGCTCACTGACATTAAAGCTGCTCTGCTGAATATCTTTTTATTAACAATGGGTCAAATGACTGTGTGTAATGTAAAAAGGAGTCGCTCGTAGTAACGAACCCACATACAACTGTCACCCAACTCTGCAGCTCCCCTCAGTTCTATGAAACATTCAGTTTTATCGATGCAAATTGGGCAGCTGTTTTCACAAAAAGTCTCTGGTGAACCCATTGTACAATATCTGCCCCGGCACCAAACAACTGACACACATACTGTAGTTATTAACTAGCTGATGAACACAGTGTAGGATTCAGCTGCCAAAGATATATCAAATATATTTCTCAGAAGGTAGTGGGAAGACAAACTGAGCTAAAAGAAGAATTCATATTGGACTACATTTGTCAAGCGTCAACTGTTTCCTAAGATGTATATGCCATATTAACCTTATAAAGCTGATAATATGTCACTTATATTGGGCACAGCTTGTTGCACCCATATAATTAATTAATGCAAGTTCAAGCATGAATTGCCTGGAAATATCTTTGGCTGTGAGCAGTTTGATTGGTCCATGTATTGCAACTGAGCTAATAGTCTAGAATTTTTTTTTTTAATTATTGGTTCTTCCTCTTTTTTTGTTTTTTATTATTATTGTATGTTGTTGTGGTTAATACTGACCTCACAATTAGCTTCTAAGTGCTATGACATGCAATAGATATTAGTATAATTATGTTTTGAAGAGAGTGGTAACAGTCTGACAAACATGACTTAAGAGCAGTGATGCCATATAGCTTGTTCAACCAAGTGATTTTTATGATTCTTAAACATTTTGTAAGACCCAACTGTTGGTCTGAGCATAAACAGACAAACTAGCGTTGCAGAAACAGAGTGCTGACAGCTAAACTAGATTGAACTGTTCACTCCAGATAGTCATCATGGCTACTATTAATGGGTAAAAGCCTTAAGTCTAAATCTAGTTCGTGATGTAGTTTAATGTTTTAAGTTTCGATATTTGCCTGCTTATAAATCCAGCAATTAAGCTGTCACGTACATTTATTTTTTCACACAGTTTTTGCCATATCCAGAAATCTCCAGTGACCCTGGCCGTGTATTATGTGATCTTATCTGGGGTCCTGGCACCAAGGTTGAGAAACTTTACTCAAAGTTAATATATGTGCTCGTAAAACTGCAGGCCCCGGAACAACAGGTGCAAAATCCAAAACACACACACACATACACACATGCACACAGGCCCCTCTGTCCGAGCGCCCGGATAGAGCGGGTGCTTTGATATGATGCCCACTGCATCTCCCATTCTCCGCACCGCTCTGCCATCGCCTCTGTGCTCTCCCCCTCTTCCTCCGTCATGCCAACCCTTCCTCTTGCACACTCCCTCGTTTCCTCCCCCATCTTAGCCTCCTCAGCCTTTCTTTCATTTTGCTTTGCGCCTCCCCATTTCTGAATCCGTGTCCCTGCTCTCTGTCTCACTCTCTCCCTGCCCAGGGCCATAAAACAGGAGTGGTGTGTGTGTGTGTGTGTGTGTGTGTGTGTGTGTGTGTGTGTGCGTGCCTGTGCAAGTGCTGCATGCATGTGTGCCTCGTTATGTGCCTAAATGTGTTAGAGGCATACAGAATGTAGATGGGGCATCTGTGTGTGTTGCTGGTTCCCCATCTTATGACATGTGCTGTGACTCCAGCACGATCAGATCTGGTTTCCATGACTACCAATGCCCCACTTAAAGCTGCTGCTCCAGAGTTTGTGTGTCTATGCATGTGTGTCAGTGTGCATACATTCATACATACCATATATTTCTGTGAACCAGTGCATGTGTCCGTGTGCATCCATATGCAGCGCATGCATCTCCGCATATCTTTTGTGTATGAAAATCAACGACTGGAGGAGTTTCCTCTACGTGTGTGTATATGTGAGTGTGTGTTTCCTCACAATAAGGCACGCTCTTTAATCTTTAATGCAGCTGAAACTACAACAAGCACACAGTCAGAGCCAGGGGAAGCGTGTTTTCCAGCACAGACTTCTTTACCATGTCAGCAGGAGACTAAATTGGGGGACACAGTATGGAATGGTAGTAAACATGGTTCTCAACACCCCAGGACACTAAAACAACCACATAACATCCAGGGGATTCTTTCACCAGAGGAATGGAGCATATCCTGCAGTCTCATTGTCCATATCGTACCACTGCTACACACTTATATGCAAAAATGTTCGACAGATAACAAGTTGAATTTCTTCTAAATTTGTACCTCTCATGATTCTCAGTCATTCACACTTCTTCGCGCTGACTAAAATGTCACACATCACCTTTATTTTTAGATTTTTTTTCTTGTTCCAATACATCAGCAAACAAAGAGGAAAAGAGAGATTACTGCAGGAAAAGTGAAGTGCCTTTTTTCATTTTCCTGTCACTGTATGCATCAGCAGGCTGCCGATACCGTGCGCCTGAAAGCACAGGGTGATCTTATGAGGTATAGACAGCGCTAGAGAGCAGAGAAGAAGTCCATTTTTCTTTGGTGCCTAAAATGTTAAAGTGCAGATCCGTACGCGTCATACTTTACACATCAATTGCGTCTGCACACACCCCAGCAGATACATACCCTCACGCACACACACATAGAGGAAACTCCTCCGGTGTGGGTGTTCAAATCAAAACAAACGCTGATGAGTCATCTTTCTGTGAGCCTCACCAGTGCTCTGCTGCTGGAGCAGTCCTTCTACAGCTACAGTATAGGCTGCTTGGCCTGGTAGCTAGCTGTGTCAGGTTTTCTTGATGGGATTGCAGAGTATCCCATCTCTCTGTCCCATATTCTCTCATATGACAGGAGCGGACTGTTGAGGAGAAGGACCCAGATAAAGCTTGTAATTTTACCCTTGTCTCTGTGCTGGGGATGGATGGATTCCTAAAAAGTGCAGTCCTAAATTTGTCGCTCTGATGAATGTCACAAAACCTGATACTGTCTTCATAATTCAAGCTCTCTGAGTCCAAGTTGATGATCTCATGATCTCATAAGGCAAACCTAAATGCAAATGCAGCTATGTCAAAGGTGGAGGGATTTCATGTACATTTACTCAAGTCCGGTACTTAAGTAGAATTTTCAGGTACTTGTATTTACCTTAAGTATTACCATTTTATGTTACCTATTTCTTGTAGTTCAGGTCCAGCAGGAGACATTTGTTGCATCTCTAGTCCTTATTTCGGTCATCTCTCTACTGGTGCTATCTAGTGGAGGCATTAGAAGTATTATACCAAATAGTACACACAGTCCAGCTTAAGGTGTTGCTACATCGCTACCTTTATCCATTGTGCACAGACAAATAGGAAAATTATTTCAAACATGAAAGAATGAGAAAGGACAATGGTCAACTGTCTCTTCACAGAAATAATAATTAGAGCAATTTGTCTGAAACATGTAGGTGAGAACAGATGTTTGCTATCAATGCGGTATGTCTTATATCTGTGTACATTTAAAGTACTTTTCTTTCTCATGTTGAGCAAGAGAAATAACTACAGTATTTCTAAAGGAGGTCTCAGTGTCACTGCTCCCTAAAAATGGCATAAGACTACTCAGATCAGCATGAGAGAGATGAAGAGCTTCCAGAAAAAGAGGCCAAAGTGAAGCCCCTGTAAGCGTAGAGATTAGTACTAGCCTTTTGCCTTTTACTTTATTCATAAGAAAATAATATCTGAGCATAAGCCTGCCACGGAGGGTCTATGTTTGAAGCCCCAAAGGAAGAAAGAGGGGGGCTTCACAGGAACAGGAACAACACTGGGAAATGTTAGTGAACATCTATGAAAATGACTCTCTGAGACCCAGCTCTGCATGAGGAAGAGGCCAGGAGAATGTTTTTCAAAGAACACATATGAGGAGACCGAGAGTGGAGCAGTAAATAGATGAAACGATCCTCCTGCATGAGTTTGGTGCGACTGTGTAAATTTTTCTTTGCCTTTACTTTAGTGATGACCAACCCAAAAGGATGTCAGTGTATTACATTACCTGAAACCTGCAAATAATAGCATATGTGGCAATAATGAAATATGATCCTTTTTTCCCCCATATTCGGCTCGTAGTTTTGAATCATGACACTCACTTACATCTCCATATGCTGTCTTTCAGTTCCTCTTGTCTATTTGAGATTGAGGAACAAGAATCTGGAAAAAACTGATATAAAACTGTCTCTTCCTCATTAGCAGACCAAAACCAACGTGTCTTACAAAATGTTCATTTACAAAATTGTATGGTTTTCATATGCAGTCAGGGGGAAACATTGGTTTTCCTTGGGTGGAATACATAATACTGCCACATCTAGGATTATATTTCTGCACATGTTTTGTTTTTTAGGACTGGCTAGTTCATAAATTAATTTACGGGCCCTAAACTGGCAGCATGTTTTTAAAACAAGGTGTAATTAACTTCACAGTTTCTGTCGCGGCTTAACGTGAGGGAAAGGCAATTTCTCTCTGTAAAATCTCCATCACTTCTATCTTCCTTGCTGTCTTACTTTTAGATATCCTGAGCACAAATATGCCCATAGGTCAGTTACACTGTGAGTGGCATAAAAAAACTGGACCAAAACCAACATTTCTGGGTTTCCACGTCTCAAAACTCTAACCATATTTGGCCTGTTACTAATCTAATCCCCAATAAAATTGAAACTCTCTCTTAATGAACAGTGCAAAGGAGCACAGCTTTCCAAGTGAACACTCCAGGGATCAGACAGTGAAGCCGTGACTCCACTGGCTGCTTCTTACTGTGGCTGAGAAGAGCAATTATAAAACCAGGAACATCATCGTAATCACTTAACGTAACGCATCCCAAATACTCTCTCGCCGTGTCCCCTGAGGGTCTAACATCCACCTTGACTTCTAATCTCAGACATGAGTTTTTACCATCACCATTTTATCACAACCAAAAGGAGCTCGAGTAGTCTTGAAACACATGTAGGAATACGGAGTTTTAAGAAATTCTTAGATGAGATGGTCACTCTGTGTGTGTGATCACTGCAGATACAATTATCCACAGGAACATGCATTGTGAGTTTGAGTCATCACACAGTAGTGAATTAATCATTCTCTTAAGTAAGGGTTTGCGGACACCCTCCCTCCCCATTGTCTGTCAATAGGCCTACCACAGTTTCTGTCACAGCTCCGTAGCTGACCACTGTGTGTGAGAGCAGCTCCTACCACACACACACACACACACACACACACACACACACACACACACACACACACACTCATACACGCATGATTAGTGATTACTCATTCATACTGTCTGTTTGAAGGGACGTATCTCGCGCCAGCAAAGCGAGCATCATGAAAAAAAAAAACCAAAAAAACGAGTGTGATCGGTGCGTTTGCCTTATATGGCAGGCGGCATTGCGCTGTCCAGGGTGCTGAAACTGACTGTACGGCTGGCATTGGTGATGGGGGGGTGGGGGTAGGGATGGGGGTGGGGGGGTGCATGCAGCTAACTACATTAATCATACACGCACGCGCTCATGCACGTACGCACACACACAGCGAGTGGTGATATGGGCTTAGAGCATGTGGCAGTGAGTGAAAGAGCAGATTACATATCTTCCACATTCATTGATGAGAGCTGTGCTGCTGCTGCTGCTGCTACTGATGGAGTCAGCAGCAGCAGCAGCAGCAGCCCATAGGCTTGGCTTGCTGAGGGGTGCGCTCTCAAGCAAGCGAGATGACAGAATGCTGAGCCTCCACTCCCTGCTTCTTGGGGACATCCATTTCACTGCACCGGCTCAAACGCATTCACTCTACTTTAGTGACTTTAATCAGTCTCACACTAGTCAGTTACAGCGGCTGAAATCACGCGTCAGCCTGCAGGTTTGGATCAGGAGAACACACACACACACACACACATGCACACAGTGTGGCCCTCCGCTGCTCATCCTCACCATCATCATCATCATCATCACCATCACCATCATCCTCACTCTAACCACAAGCAGCGTTACCAGCCTGATGCAATGAAGAGATTAAAATTAAAATTAAAATTACCTTTCATCCAGTCCAGCACTTGCTTTGGTGTCCATTTACTTATAGGTTCCATAACCAAAGCCATGGTGTCACAGTCTCTCCGAGATGAACAGCACAGGACTCAATGCAGGCGACATAAAACGACTTGTCAGTCACATCTGGAATGATACGGCGGTGGTTAAATCTGAGGAAAAAGAAAGGGTTGTCAGTTTTATTCTCTCCATCAGAGCATGGCCGCCTGCAGAAACGGTGAACGGGATGCGGTGGTGCAATCCACGCGCACACACAGGAGACACGCACACAAACGCTCTCTCCTTTCCCTCCCTCCCTCCCCTCTTTTCCCTAACTCTCTCTCTCTCTCTTTCTCTCTCTCTCTCTTTCTCTCGTGCCTTCCCGCCAGCAGCCCGCGCGCTGTGAGAAGTGGATTCGGTGGGCGCGAGGGGATGGAGCGACCCCTCCCCTCTCTTCTTTTCCTCCCGCCCGCCTCGCTGCAGCATCACAAGGGCCACCACTCATAATACAGACCAGGGAATGGTGCAACGCACACCATATAGGGAGGATCTCTCTCTGCCCCCCACCCCACACCCACCCACCCACCCACCCTGTCTTACACACACACATGCACATACATAAAGAGAGAGGGCAGGAGAGGCTTTGTGCAAAAATAACTTAAGCTTTTAATGAATTGTATACAAAGCAGAAAAAACCCGTAATAAATCATGCATAAAGTACAATAGCTACTGAGTGGCACAGAAATACTTTATTCATACCTGTAGAAATATTACAGACATGATTTAATTTTTTGTGTACCAAGGTGAGGGAAAGGATTAGTCTTTGCTTGCATCGACAAATTAATGCTGTGTGCATGTTTTTTTTTTTTTCTTTCTTGGCAGCGTGTGCTACATCACAAGGCGAGGTAAGGCTCACATGTCAGCTGTTTTTTTTTTTTTTTTTGTTGTTGTTTTTTTAAGTTCACAATCTGTGGATGAGGAAATCAGCATCAGTTGTCAGGCGCTGCTGTTCGGTGCATGGGGCTCAGCTGTGAGGAACAGCGCCCCCTGCTGCGCACCTGGGACACAGGTGACGTCATGGATTAAGGCAGCACCCCGTCCGCGCGCACACACACACACACACACACACACACACACACACACACACACACACACACACACACGCACACACACGCACACACAAACAAATAAGAGTCACTTTATACATGGGGAGATAGATACAGTCAAGCAGATAGGCAGGCATTTAAGACAGACAGATAGATAGATAGATAGATAGATAGATAGATAGATAGATAGATAGATAGATAGATAGATAGATAGATGTCTCAAAATAAAAAAAGAAGATATTTATAGATAAAGAAAAGATAACAAACAACCTGTACAGTTACACCAAGCACCAACACTTTCATCATTATCATCACAGTCGACACTAAACTTTACGTTGTATCACTGAGGACATGAACCACAAGTGGTGTCTGTATACCTTCCTGGGATTTTAAATATGTAAATAACACTCAAGAGAATGGATATGTGAGCACCTATAAAAAGCAAGGACACACACACAGTAGGAAAACATCACAAAACACAGTGGTTATAAACAAACTGACTTTATTTCTGTTACACAGAACTGACTAAGTTTGTTGCAGAATGTAGCTCTAAAGTGAACCTTCAAAGTGGGAGACATCCTCTACAGAGTAATAATAATAATTTAGTCCTGGTTTAAAGGAGGGAACATTTATTGCCCTGTTGCACAATTCTTCATAGATGTTCTTCCAGGCTCCTTGTCTTTCTGTCTCTCTCCTTAATATGTTAGTCCATAAATTACAGTTAAACTGTAATAGGACAGTAATAAGTCAGTCTAATTGACTTAAAGTGCATTATAGCAGCTTTTAGGCCATTTTCAAGACAACATCTGTAATACTATCTTCATAATTCGATTACTTACTATAAAAAAGTAGCCTAAAAAATTTCCAATTAAATGAAATTTTATTTGCATGACCATAATTAAATGCAGTATCACCACAGCAGATTGTACAAGGTTTACAATGTAAGTATAACACAAATCTGAATACAAATATAATGTAAACCAATAATAATAAATAAAAAAAATGCCTATTTTAAAATGTTTAAAAGTACCAAAAGTTAAACATTGTGAAATAGAAAAAAAGCAACACTGATACACAAACTTTTCCTGTCAATATAAAAATGAATGATTGATCAAAAGTTAAAAGATAGAAATCTAAACCCAACATTTACTTATTAAATATTGTCGCCTGCAGTGATCCAGTCAGTTCAAACTGACTGCTGCTTCCTGTTGGCAGCATTCCCAGCGTTGTCCAAGCACAATGTCAGTGGAGACATAAAAAAAATAAATTAAAAAAAACCAATGGATTACTTTGACATATTCAGGTTGATGAGGAAAACAAACCGCTTTTTCACCATCCAAAGTTTTCGTCTGCTTCCATGTCTGTGACCTCCTCCTCCAGCAGCCCACTGAACAAAGTCAATGGTGGGCGGGACCACGGCGCTCAGTTTTCAGCCCTTTCCGAATGTCACAGCGATGATCTTGAGCTCCCATTGGCTCCTGTCTGCAAACACGTCACAATCATGATTAGAATTGATGATCGGACGTTCTGATTTCATTGTCTCGCAAAGGGGACTGGTGAAGAAATCTGCTGAATTGGAACGTTCGTCTGATTTTGACAACAAAAAATGGTGAGTAGGAAAGTGATTTCACTTTAAAAGCTTCGGGGCAACCCGGATCGCTTCCGCTCGTGTCCGCCGGGGGCCAGGGTCAGCGAGAATGACCATGCCAGGGTCGGGAAATCACAGATTTGAAAGGAAAAGTTTAGCTGCAGCTATCCACTGGGAGAGCTAATGCTAATGCTAGCTAGCGTTTTGGCTGGCTCGGATATGGCCGCTCGGGCCTGCACGCTAACGCCAAGCTGTCTGCATGGCCATTGTGGTGATGCGGCGCTTACCCGGTTTGTTTACTGTCTGGCTCGCAGTCGTAAAGTTATGGCACGAGTTTCCTGTGTTGTTACAGTGTTTCTGGATCCCCGGGCTGTCGCCTCGGTGGCGTACTAACCTGACGTGCCCACAATTTGTTCGCTAATTCTCTCCGTAATGTTTCCATATTGACTGTAGCCATGCGCAGTCAGCCTGCCAAAATAAACCTGCTGGATGCTTATTGGTCGCACAACATTCCCGTATGTGACATTTTCTGTGTTTATCAAAAGCCTCCCAACAACTGTAACAGCAGCTGGATTTTTAGTCTGCAGAGTTTTTTCATCTCTCTGTGTTTGGACTTTAATAACCGGGCTGCTCCCTCCTTTTTACTCCCTCCTTTTTACTCCCTCCTTTCTCCCCCCGTTCCCTCTCAGTATACAAACATGATGCAGATCTGCTTCGAAACTTATAAATTCCTATTCATAACACCCGACCCCTCATTCATTTCTATTTCTATTTGATAAAAGTGAGCTGTGTCCACAAAAGCAAGTTATTCAACTTCGACTGTCACTGTTTCTTATTATTTTGAAGGCATGTTAAAAACTAATTGTTCATTAAACAACTTTAACAATTAAAGTTTGGAGCTGAATTTTCTTTCTTTTCTTTTTTTTTTTTTCACTTGACCGTGTGTGTTATTTTTCCAAAAAGTCAGATACTATTTGAACTATTAGACTAATAAGACAGAAGACAGACAGAAGTCTTTATTACTGGTGCAGTATCCTTTTAGGATGAAGAAATGTTCAGAAACAGAGTACATTTCTAAATTAATTAAGAAAATCTGTAACATTACTTTAGTAATTTGATTAATAAGATAAAAAGTAATTAAATTCATATTTGTTTTATTTTCACGACCATCGTTAAATGCAGTATTGCCAAAAGCATTTACAATGTATGTATAATATCTGAATGTAAATATAATGTAAACCAACAAAAATATAGTTATTCTCTTTAACCTAATCATCCACCATGATCTGTGTGCAAGCTCTAATTTGTTGTGAATAGTCAGTACTACATCATATGCAACCTTTTCCTTCCAAAAGTCTAATAACTGATAAAAAAGTTAAATATAGAAATAGGAACACAACACTCACTGTCTGATGAAACCTAAGCAGGTTGTTGCGCTGCAGTGCAACAGTCTATTTAAACAGCTTTTTCCTGTTTGCAACAGTTCCAGCACCTATTGTGTATTAACGCACAGTTTCAGTGGCAAACTAAAATAAAAACTCTTAAGATATAATTTGCAATTAATACTTAATTAATACAAATTTTAACTCTTCAATGCAAAAATGTAAATGGTTTTCAGTTGATAAATAGAGCAACGTCTTGCTAGGGACAACATATTAGCTTGATTGATAGTGTTATTGATGTTACACAGTGGCTTGTCATAGCTTATTATGCTTTGACTGACAGCATGGCGTATATTTTACAGCGTCACGTTGCTTGATCTAACTTTTTCAAACTGTTTTAACATATTATATGTGTTGACTGGCTGTCTACATGAAATGATGAAACTCATTGTTGCATTTCTCAATCTTGAGCCAGAGAAGATTGCTAGTCTCCTGTTCTATTTTTAGACCAGAAGTGTGCTCGTAATGACTTGGGATTGAGCTTTTTATTTACACGTTTTCTGATTTTTCTCTCTCCTCAGCCACATTACCCAGCAGTGTGCCAGGTTACTGAGACAGGATGAGTACACTCAAAGTTGTGCTAATCTAGAAACATGGAGGGTTCGTTGTGATCTGCATGGCCGCCCCGTTCCCCTCCAGTAGCAGAATGGATGCGTGGCCACAAAGGCGTGGCCTGCAGGCTGTGAGTATATCAACAATTGTATTCCAGTTTGAGCTGTAAAAAGATCATTTTC
The DNA here is from genome assembly GCF_905237075.1 of Dicentrarchus labrax. NCBI lineage: Eukaryota > Metazoa > Chordata > Actinopteri > Moronidae > Dicentrarchus > Dicentrarchus labrax. Next base: position 16,729,025 of record NW_026136713.1, read on the forward strand.
ACAAAGAATTCGGACAAATTGAAAACAAAATACAGGTTCTTATTATATATTAAAAGATGCATTTGCTACATTAATGTTTAATATGAAAAAATACTGTGATCTTTGTAATTAAATTGGCTTCAAAAACGTATCTCATTTCAGTTTATGAGCTGATGACAGGAAATTACAAGTGTAATTAAGCTATAGATTAGCTCTGAACACTTTATCTATTTAACCTAATCATCCACCATAATCTGTTCGCAAGCTCCAGTCAGTCGTGAATTCTTACGTAATATAAAGTTTTGGAGGCTTTTTTTATCTTTGAGGTCTTCTCTCAGATGAACCTGCGATCAGTGTTTACGGCTGAACAGCAGAGGATCCTGGAACGTTACTATGAGAATGGGATGACCAATCAGAGCAAGGCTTGCTTCCAGCTAATACTGCAGTGTGCTCAGGAGGCCAAACTGGACTTCAGCGTGGTCCGGGTAAATACGCTTGTGTGTTTCTTATAACGGCTGCCCATGTAATGCTGGGGCCAGTAATTGAGGCAGTGAGTCTAGTCTCTTCCCAGTGAGTCCTTCATTTTATTGCAGAGTCATGAATTATTATCTTCACTTTGCTGAATTAGTCTCTCTAGTGTTTTGCTGAATGTTTTTTTAAGTGATGTCACTGAGCTGATTGCTCTTTTCCCCGCAGACATGGGTTGGCAACAAAAGGCGTAAGCTCGCCTCCAAAGTAGAACAGAACGGAGGCGTGTCTCATTCCTTGTCCAGTCACGGACTCGCTGGGGGACTACTGTCCAATCACACATTAGCTGGAGGTGCTCTGTCCAATCACAGCCTGGCGGCAGGGGCGCTGCTTCCTGCTGAAATGGCTGCAGCGCGGAACCTCCAGAATCGCGTGCACCTTCTCCCTCCATCCTCGTCCTTCCCTTCTTTCTCGTCGACATCCTCGTCTCCTTCCTCTTCTTCTCCCCTCAGCAGCGGAAGCAACAACAACAACAACAACAACGACGTCATACTGACCGGGATCTACTCTCTCAACTCCGTCCCTCGCTCGAGACCAAGACCCACAGCCCCCCCGTCTCAGTCAGACTCTGAGATTTCTGCACACACATCCTCATCTCTGATCAACCAGGCCCTGCAGAGCAGGAGCAACTCCACCTCCTCACCCCTCCACTCCAAGCTGGTCTCACTGTCTCAAAACCTCCCATCCCTCACATCAGCCTCAGGGCCTTTAGTCTACACTGCGGTCAGGAAGGGAACTTCATCCCTAGGGGAGGCAGGGGTAAGTGCAGGAGCAGGGGTGGTACCTCACAGCTGGACTAGGCAGTACGGTACAGCGCAAACTCGCCCTTGGTCCTCTTCCTCACAGTCCCAGACTCAGCTTCAGCCCAGACCTCACTCCAACCCCCAACCTCAACCACCTGCCCCTCAGAAGACTCGGGTCTCCCTCCCAGTACAAAACTCTGGTCCCTCGTCTGAGCAGACACCTCGTATCCAGCAGGTCTTCACCTTGTCAGAGAGAGACGAGGGCGAGAGACTTAAGCCAAGTCCAGTGTCCACCCGGAAAGGCCAGGAGAGTCATAAGCCAGCGCCCCATCCTCTGGACACCAGCCATAACTTCTCCATCGCCATGGAAACTGGAGATGAAGAAGATGAGTGGCAAAGGGAAGAGGAGTTGGCAAATATGGCTGCTCGGACACACATTCACAGGGAGCAGGCGCCAGTCAGCCCGACCAGGGCTGAAGTGTCTGTGGTGAGAAGAAGCCACACGCCCCCTATGACTAGCTCCAGATCCACACTCCTCCACAGCAACACAACTCTTCAGGGCAGCTACTCCCTCACAGCACAGACCTCACTTACAGTGGAATCCAGCTCACAGGTAGGAGAGGTTTGTGTGTCGTTGCTGCTTCCCATCAGAGTGAGTTGAAAGACTTAACCTGGATGTGTCTGTGTTTGTGTGCAGACTTCAATTGGCGTGTCTGCCGCCCCATGGGTTATCAGCAACTCCAGAAAGAGAACTGTTAGTACTTTTTTTGTCACTTTAAATGCAACATTTAGAATATATAATATAGGGGGGAAAAACTCCTACTGTATCATTATTACACATTTATAGTGATGCTGTCTGGTGAGTTATGAAGCTGCTCACTATTCCTGTGAATGTTCTGTAGTTAAACACAGGTTTGTGTTTTCAGCTGCAGGATCGGACCCAGTTCAGTGATGGGGATCTCATCCAACTGAAGCGCTACTGGGACCGAGGCATGACCAGCCTGGGCTCAGTCTGCAGGGAAAAGATCACTGCTGCAGCAAACCAACTCAATGTAGACACTGAAATAGTCAAGGTAATCAACCAGGGTTGAATAAATAAAGATAACTCTAGAAAAGTACAGATTGCCTCCTGGCATCTAATTTCTGCAGTATCATTGAAAAAAGAGTTTTGTAGGCTGAGAAAGTTTTGAGCCTTAATTGCATTGTCTGGACACTTTTCTATGACATTTAGAGAAAACAAGACTACTTGACTTGTCTGAACTTTTGTAAGCGAAAAAGAAAACAGGAAAGAGTAACTTTTCTAGGTCATGGAAGTTTTCTAACTTACTCACTCAAAGTTGTGTAAAAGTCATGCAGTTATATATCAAGGCCACGGCAGGAATGTTGTTGGACTAAATATAGTCTCCCAGTCGTGACACACACATGACCCACTGCCATCTCATTTACTGGGATATTTATTGCAAGGAAGAAGCACCACTATAGGATAATCTTCAAATATTTAACTACTAAATTAAGTACTTTAGACTAATTTAGTTAAGGCTTAATGTCATACATCTATACTCATTGATTATAGGCTATATGGTGTGATTATTATTATTTTCAAGAACTGGCTTTTCCTTTATATGCATCACATTGGACACTTTATTATGAAAATCTGATTGATTTCCTTGAATTTTAGCACCTGTGAGAGACATACTATGTTGTCTTTTGTTTTCCAATCGGCAGACATGGATCAGTAACAGACGGAGGAAGTACCGTCTGATGGGTATTGAAATCCCTCCACCTAAAGGTGGGCCTGCTGTATTTACAACCTCATCCCCGGGAAACGAATCTCCATTGAGCCACAGCCCTGACGAGGAGTGCCTCAGAACGCCTGAACTCGGAGATGACTTGAATGATGGGGGATCTGTCTGCCTGTCTGAAGGTTAGGCCGCCGATATTATATATACACGCTCACTTACCTCTGTATAAACTGCGTGGCTCAACATTAATGCATTGTTCTGGCTTCTAGATGGCACCATTGACTCGCAACATAGAGACGGAGAAGATGGAATAGATGTGCCCACTGCTGCTCTACAGGCCAATAATGTGGTACTTCATTATTCCTCTGATATTACTGTACAGCCTCATTAAATTTACCCACTTAGGAATGGACACTGGTGGAGATGGTGTTCCTACTCAGATGAGACACAATGAATCAGAGCTCATTCATTCTACTTAAGCATGTAAGTTCATATTAGTTTGTAGCAACAAAACCACCCCAGCTGTACTTTCATTAATCAGATATGAACTTGGCACATTTTCTCATTTGTAATGGGATGTTTAATATGCCTATTACACAGTGGACATTTTGACATGTCACAATAAGATAAACACAGGTGTAAATAATAAAACAAATTTAAGCTGCTTCAGTTCAGGGCCCTGCTATTGTACATGCTGGCTTCTCCTACTATGACAGTTCAAAATGTCTGCGGTAAAGAAAGTGATTATTATTAGTTATTCATGTATTTTTAAATGTACACACACTTAAAGTCTAGGACGTAATCACATCATAATAATAACCACTATTTCAGTCGCTTCCAATTCAAAAATAAACTTCCTGACCAATGGCAGGCATTTTCAAGCATGATGAATAATTGTGATGATGAAAAATTGATTTTCATTGTGTTCATTTTAATCATTCATCCCAGATTAAAAGTGGGGTGTGCAATTCTAATACACTTTATTACGCCTTTTTCCGTCCCGTCCCAGAGATGTTTTTGTTTTAAGTTGTTACTAGAGTATGTCTGACATCATTATCTCTGTCCAATAACATATAACCATGGATGATGGTGCTGTCTCGCATCATGTGTTTCATGGTTAGAGTAAGCTAATTCAATCTTTACACCAGACAGTTGCCCCTCTACAAGCAAGAGTAAGTTTAAGTTTTGTTTTTACCTAAGATTATGGTTTGTTTCTTTGAGAAAACTAATCAAAGTTTATCTACATATGTAACACATTTCATCCAAAACCGCAATGAAAGCCAAATGTTTTACATAATAAAGGACATTACAAACATAAGGAATAGAACCCAGATCAGATAATAGACACCATAAGACTTGCATGTGTGATCATATTTAATTTAATTTTTCAGTTTCTTTATACAAAGTTATTATTGTTTGATCTAATCTGTGTGTGTGTTTTTTTTTAACAGAAGATTGAAGTAATTGATGAGGATGAGCAGGAAGAAGATGATTATGGTGAATTAGTGGCTTCGGACCTAGAGCAAATGCAGAGCCTGCTGGAATTTAAGGTGAAAATAGACACAACACGATGACGGACTGATCAAGCTGCAGTTTCTTAAAGCTCTAAATGAACTGTTTTGCCTCTTTGAATCCTTCTGTTTCAGCATGAGGAAGTGCAGTTCTTAGAGAATGAGCTAGAGAACCAAAAAATAAAATACCAGGAGCTTGCGAGCTTCACGAAGAGCCTGCTAAGCGCTGTGAGGAACAATGACCTGGAGAGACAGCAGGTACATTCGCAGTCATGTTTACGCTCGACAGAATCCATGAGAAATATAGAAACTTCTAACCTGAAGTCTGCTGTTGTGTTTAGGAACTCATGGCCAGTCTACCTCAGCCTTCAGACCAGGACTGGGACATGAATGTGGAGAGAGGAAGCCAGCCTGCTGCCGTGTCAGCAGACGCGTCCTCCGACCATGACGACTCCCCGGCGGCCGGTGCAAGCAACGTGGAGCCTCCACCGGCCCCGGCATACGAAGAAGTCCCGCTGGTCACCATAAACGAAGATGATACGACGACTGAAGTTACCGAGCCCTCTGCATCAGAGGAGCAACTGCAGGAAGCAGTTTCAGAACAAAAGTGACTATCTTATGTACATCAGTTCACATAGACTCATACAGACGATTCCACACTCCACACAAGAAGGGACTTTATGGTCTTACATTTACACAAACACTCTGGTAAACTCACACTCCACGCCCAGTGCCTGTGGATTGATGCTTCACTATGACTGTTGGGCTGACAAATGCCTTTTTTACTGCATATCATTTGCCTTGCTCTGGACCCGTCCAGAGAGAACAATAAACGACCTCTAACTTATCTGTGTGGTTTTGTTTCTGTTACGTATTCTTCACATTACTTAGTGAGTGAACAGAGTTAGTTATCTCAGCTCAGAGTATTTATTCTATAACTGTAGTTCACACACAGGGTATTGTAGATGACCTTTAAACTGCTCAAACTACGGGACCATCATTACATTTATACATATTCCATTTATGAAATTAAAACTTGATTGATATACAATAACTCTGATGACATTTCAAACTTAAACCTGACGTACACTTCAGTTCAACATCCAAGATCGTGTCCACGGTGACCTATCCTGTTAAATGTATAAGCAGAAGTTGTGTCTATGCATAAGCAACTGTAGACATGTAGTGTGTAACCACCACACAAAGGCTTTGCACCCGTGGGTGGGAGAGAGAGAGAGAGAGAGAGAGAGAGAAACAAGAGCTGTAGAGAAAGTGGATGAGCTTTAAGCCTCTTACTTCCACTTGGACTAGGGATGGACAGGCTTATAAAACAGTGGCTTTAAAACATTCAACTTAGACCCTTAAGATCAGACGCTTAGATTAGATTAGATTTCCCCCCCAAAAAAAAAGAGGTATCTGCCGTGCTCCTGCGTCAACCATAAATTAAAAAAAAAAAACCCAAAAACAACTCAATTGTCTTGTTATAATGGCAGTGACTATTTCAGTCGCAGGCAAAGGGTCCGTCACCCGGATGCATGTATGTCACACGCAGCGTGTCATACAACATCTACCCCCTCCCTCCCTCCCCTCCCTCTCAACCCCACGCCACCACGTCCCCCCCCCCCCCTCTCTCTCTCTCTCAAGATCCGCTGCTTTGGTTTGGACGGGGGGGAAATCCTTAACTGAATTGCGTCATAAATACGTCAATAAACTCTCATTCACTGGCGATCAGGTACCACGATAGCCGCCATATTCGCATCCATGGCAGGGTAAGCGGTGCTCTCGGCGAGTGTACGGTCCAGTCATCAACATCCAACTATTGCGCGGCACCGATCCCCCCCCACCCCAACCCCACCCCCCACCCCAACCTACCCCCACCCCCCTGAATCCCCCCCCACACACACACACACACACCGGATCCACATCCCGATAGCGGTCCGTAGCAACACAGCTCGCGTCTGATCATCAAAGCAGAACAGCCGGACTTCCACACACACACAGACTCGGAGGGGGGGGAAGACATGCAACGTGGAGCGGGGGTCTAGGTAGACTACGATGCCTTAGACTCGGAGAGGAATCCCGGCACAAGATGGAGGTAAACAGCGTTAGCAGTGAGGTGAGTGGACGGACGCGTGTTTTGCAGAAGGATTTTAAGCTCAAGGTTGCTTTTAGGTATTTTTGTTGTTGTTGTTGTTGTTGTTTTGTTGTTGTTGTTGTCCCGTTAAGTTAGCTTTGCCCTGCGAGGCTAGGGTAGAGCTGAAATCCGCGTCACGACCCCGCAGCGCACCGTGATGCATGCTAACACGCTAGCTAATGCTAACAGCTGGTTAGATGTTTATTTTTGTGGCACTGGGGTTTTTATTAGTTTCGGTAGCCGGCCCGTCCGGGAGGGCTTTCGCCGCCGCTCGTTTATGCCCACACACAGAGGACGAGCTGTTTATCCAGCGGCACACACACACACGGCCTCCTCTTAGCTTGTTTTTGTTGTTATTTACACTTCTCAAGAGGAGTTTAGCTTAGCGCATGTAGCGTTAGCCTGTAGTTAGCATGCTAGCTGACAGCTCGCAGGCTTGAAACTTGGGACACAAGTTTTCTGTTCAACCTCCACCGTGTCGTTAATGGAAGAGCTGGTAAAGTGTTGTTTTTTTTTTTTTATTATGTGTCTGTTGTTGGGCAGTGAGATATTTCAGCCACGTTACATTTATTTAAAGTTTGAACACTAGCTAGCTGGGTTAAATTTGGTTCAGACGTCTTCTGCTGGATTGTCAGCAGCACAAGGGGATCTGTGTTGTTATGAGCTGTAAGTTTTTATTTTTTTTTTAATGAATAAAAACCAGTAATACTTTTTTTAAAGGCTTCTCGTAATGCTGTTTAAAAAAAAAGGTTGAGTTTGCTGTAACATGTGGCCCCATGATGAGATTTAGTTTTTTCTTTCTTTCTTCATGTGCTGCGAAGCAATCCTGACATCCTAAACCTCTCCATCTCCGGGATTCTTTGCAGTCTTTCACACCTACAGTACAAACTGTCTGTCTGACTGCTGTGACTGTTTTAAAGCCAGCAGAAAAGCTATTTTGCAACACACACTTCTGACCCAGTCCATCCATTATTTGTTGAACTTAACTCCCCTCCTGTGATACCTCTGCCACGACAGTCCTAATCTTTTATATCTTGTTGAAGTACCTAATTTTATTTTATGTAGGCGGCATTGGAAATGTTGAATAATTCATTAATGGTTTTTGCTACCAAATGTTCAAAAAGTTTTTCATCTCTTGCTACAAATAAGCTCTTTAATCTACTCTACAGTTCACTGAATGCGGTTTCTTTGAAAGCTGCCAAGATAAGAAGCACAGGAGTAAACATTAAGCTTAGCCACTTAAACTGGGCTAGTGGTGGGTGTTCTTCATGCACCTTGTATCACTTTGACTTTGAAGATGATATGTAAGCAGAGTATTGTATGCCGGTATCAGTGATTGTGAGATTATATACTATGTATGTCTGTCTGACCACGGTTTTCAAATGGCTGAAAAAGGCTCGCCTGGTTGTGCTGCAAGTGTAGGCTGCACTCTGTTACAAGCCGTGATGAGCCACAGCAAAGGTGGGAGTGAAAATATATGTGTGAATTATGACACAAGCACTGCCCTGCCTTTGCCTAGCCAGGATGTTATACTTCAGAGATGCACCAGGGCTTACATTTTGACATTTTTCTGTGTGGGGTCTTGCTTTGAAGTGTATATATCTTGACTGATTTGAATGTTTATGTTCTTAATGTTATTCTGTTGAGCTAAGCTACTGGAAAGAGGTTTGTTGGCCTCTGTTCTGAGGATGTACGTGAGTGTATGTTGGTGGCTCCACCCACTGAGTGGGCTTGCGTAGCGCTATGACTCATCCCCCCTCTTCAGAGGCTTGATGGAATTCAACACACAAACACAGTGGACTGAATACATCATGCAGGCTGAGCTTCAGCACAGAACTGAAATATGTAGACCTGGTTAATGTTATAGCAGTATGTTTATTGTTTGATTTATTTGTGGATGCGGAGATACGTGACATTCCTCCACTGACAATATCAGTGTATGGCTATTTTGAATAAACAAAAGAGGAGCATACAACAAGCGACTGAGTAGAACTAATCATGTCTATATGTGGTCTTTTAATAAAAAAGCCTCTTGCCACCACTGTCAGCCACTAGTCCCGAAAGAGCTGGACCCTAGTTTGTCCTCAAGAGGCTGACTGCAGCCCTAACAAACATCAGTCTCTCAGAGCCAGTCAGACATGTTGTTTTTGCTCTGGCTGGGGATTAAGCTAGAATGCTAATAATGAGGGGCTTTATAGGGACAAGATGAGAGCTGGACAGCTGGACGGGCTTAGTGTATGGACTCCATACTGTTTGACAACAAATAGAGCTGCAGTTGGAAAAGTGAAAGCGCTCTGTTATTGCATGTGACTCATTGATTTCATCTGTTGAATCTTCCATCATACATGTGGGCGTGCAGCAGCTGCAGTCATAGTCCTGCTCGGCTGAAAACAAGGATGAACAAGCTTTGTGAAAGTGTTTACTGTTCCCGAGTCCTCTGATGAAACTTGTTGGTTTGGCTGCAGGTCAATGGGCATCAGATCATGGACGAGCCCATGGAGGAGGGAGAGTCTTTCTCACACTGTGTAAGTAATGATGGGCTTCAGGTCTTGGCGTGTGTGTGTGTGCGTTCATGTGGGATGCAAGACCTACAGTCTTGTGTGCCTCTCTCATACTGATATTGTTTGTGTAGGATGAAGGGACATATAAGGAGATTCCTATCACTCACCACGTGAAAGAGGGCTGTGAGAAAGCTGATCCATCTCAGTTTGAACTGCTCAAAGTCCTCGGCCAGGGCTCTTTTGGCAAGGTGAGGAAACGCAGAAGACCAGTCAAATGTTTCCATCATGAAGGAGTTTGTATCTTTCTAAATATCTCCTGTTCTCTCAGGTATTTCTTGTCAGGAAGATCCTGGGTCCAGATGCTGGTCAGTTATATGCAATGAAAGTTCTAAAAAAGGCATCTTTGAAAGGTAACACAACTTTGTTTTCGATCTACATCCACACAAATCACCTCAGTGCAAAATGCCCTGTATGTTCTGTCCTCAGTGTTGAATTTCTCCCTCTCACTGTCCCTTCCTGTTTTGTCTCTCCAGTCAGGGACAGAGTTCGCACTAAGATGGAGAGAGACATTTTAGTGGAAGTCAATCATCCCTTCATAGTGAAATTGCACTACGGTAAGAGAAACATTATTTACATAGCATGCAGGCGGTTTATAAATAATCATACAGATTACATCCCAGTTCAGGTTGAATTAGGGATAAGCTGCTTATGTGCATGTTCCAATCAGAAACATCATTGTTAATATGATTTTATAAGAATATTTTGAGTGTTATTACATGATGAATTTAACAGGAATTGTTCTTAATGAGTCATGTTTACTTTCAGTTTTTAACAGACAAGATTGCCACAATATAAAACAATGATCAAACATAAGGGATCAAGATAATATCTACTTTTGTTTTCATATCATTTCAATGTAATTCTTGTTAATGTTGGCAAGCTCCTGTTTTTCTAAGTGAGTTACAGTGTTTACATGCGTCACCCTGTTACCGAAACACTTGTTTTGTCTCGGTTTCTGTTGAAATCACAATATGATTAGCTTGCAGGTAATTTACTTGTTTCCTTGTCTCCCAGCCTTTCAGACAGAAGGGAAATTGTATTTAATACTGGACTTTCTCAGGGGAGGGGATGTATTCACTCGCTTATCCAAAGAGGTAAGCTGACGTCCTGTTGCCTTATATTACATCGCATTATACTCTAAGTTTATTTGCACCTTTTCTATTTTTTCTGTCTATAAAGAAAAGTACAGCATGTCCTTTTTATCCCTAGTGTTTTAAACATATTTGTGAGAATCTGAACTACATATGCCACAATGTTCTTTTAAAAGCCCTAAGGAATTTTTAAGTTGACAGCTACAAATGGAACAGGTGCAAATTTAGTATGCAAATTTTTTTATTCATTTTATAACAGCATAAGTACTGCCAAGTCATTAGTCTTTACTGTGTTCTGTTTGCTGTTCAAATTATGACTTGAATTCCTCATGGAAACACAAGTGCTTTTCTTGGAATCTTTATTCGCTTTTAGATCATCAGTTGCTTGTCAGTTAGAGGCTCAGATCAGCTCTTTTCAAATGCTTTCAGGGAACTCAAACAATGTGTGATTGTTCTCTAGACAGACCTTGTGTTGAAAGCATGTCTCAGAACCAAAGTGATAGCTGCTGGCAATGTCAAATCAACAGCTTGCTGAATTGTGTAACCTTTTTGAAATGTTGATATTGTGACAATAATAATACTCTGTTTTCTCTGTTTGTGGTTATTGAAGCTTAACATTGAAGATGTGTATTTTTTTTTTCTTTGCTTCTGAATTTCTCTCCTCTTCTGAGTTCAGAGAGTAAATTTGTCCAGTTCTTATCAGGTTATGTTTACAGAGGAAGATGTGAAATTCTACCTTGCAGAGCTGGCCCTGGCCCTCGACCATCTGCACAACCTGGGCATAGTTTACAGAGATCTCAAGCCAGAGAAGTATGAATCCTAGACCTCATCCTCACCTTTGACCCTTCACACACAACCCCCACACTCATCTTCTGACTCAGGAATGATCTGTACAGCTGTAATCTGTGTTTAGTTCCTTTTAAAGATATTTGTTCTCACAAGTATAAAACCACTGATGGTTTTTGACTCACTCATATACGCTGTATGGCTCTGTGCAAGTGCTTGTCCAAGAGGCATTACTAATGATCTCAAAAAGTTGATTTACTTTAAAACTGTTTCTATTCAGACATTGTTTTTGAACCATTAGATATTCATGTCCAATCCATTCCCCTTTCTATCCTCCATCTCTACACCTCTACACTGATTATAATAAAATGGAGAATGACTGGGAAGAGTCTTTGACTTTATGTGTGCAGTTTTCAAAGACCTAAAATCTAAATTATTGTCCTGTTTACGAGGAGGAAATTACACTACAAAAGAAGTAACATATTAGCCTGGAACACAGACACAGCATAAAACACTGAGATACTAACATTGATGCTAACGTGGATTTCATATCATATTTTGTGAAGAGACACTAAATCTTAAGTGATAAATCGCTAACTAAAGTTCATAGAACTTCTGTTTTTCATCATCTAGGGAAAAATGTGTGTTAATTTCTCTATTGACCGATGTTTAGAATGACCCTGTTATCTCCATCCAATTGAAGTCAAAACTGTATCATCCAGTTCTCTTGAGGATGAATGTGTTGTAGTGTTTTTCTGTACTTGACACACAACTCTGTTCTTACATCACATAGAACAGGAATTGATCTTCACTATGTGTGGCTGCTCCCTCCTATTTATGTGTCACGTGTCGTTTCAGACCATAACTTCACTAAACATATATTGTCACACAGACCCATACCAACTAACACATTTTTCACAGTCTGAATAATTTCAAACAGAAGCTGTGACTGGATGTGTCCAGTGTGGCTTTGAATGGAGTACTCTAATAGTTTTGCAAAAAAAATCCCAAGACTTCTAGGTGATTTTAAGCAGAAAACAAAGGCATGAGATGACTTGAATACTGTTATTACTTTAATACTTTGTTGTGAAAAATTGTTTGAAGCTCACCTCCATGGAAAAACTGTTTTTGTCTTTCAGCATCTTACTTGATGAAGCTGGACACATAAAGTTAACAGGTACGTATTGACTTAATGCTAATTAATTGTAATGCACATGCAATGTTTGACATACTTTTTTAATTGTTAAAAGTATATTTTAATTCAAGAGAGTAATTGAATAGCCCGGTCTAGTTAATAGCCTGTATTTAAACTGTTTCATATTAAATATTAATTTACTGAGAATAGATGTATGACCTCTTTTTTGTCCTTAGGCTAATTTAAAAGAAAAGGTTTTGCATAGCGTAATTACTGGATGTGACTGCTCAGTCAGGTGTGTATCTTACCATTTTGCTTTGCATGGCTGTTGTGCAGACTTTGGCTTGAGTAAAGAGTCAGTAGATGCTGATAAGAAGGCTTATTCCTTCTGTGGTACGGTGGAGTATATGGCCCCTGAGGTGGTCAACAGGAGAGGACACACACAGAGTGCGGACTGGTGGTCTCTGGGAGTACTTATGGTACACAAGCTCACTCAAACCTACACACTCATATTTTGTGCTTTGATATTTGTATGAACTGAAAAATCCAGTTAATTACATTCTCTCTCTCTGTCATTGTGTGTTCGCAGTTCGAGATGCTAACGGGGACATTACCATTCCAAGGGAAAGACCGCAATGAGACCATGAACATGATTCTCAAGTGAGTCATTGTGCACTGCATAATTAAGACAATCAAAGCAAGACAGAAGTAAGACAAGTTTTGATATGTAAGTAATGACCAACTGTAGCTCTTCTTTTATTATATTCACCTGTGGCTCTCTTCTCTTCTCTGCCCTCCAGAGCTAAGTTGGGAATGCCCCAGTTCCTAAGCTTGGAAGCCCAGAGTTTGCTAAGAATGCTGTTTAAACGTAACCCTGCTAACAGACTAGGTAAGGTGCTTTAAAGCTGATTGCATGTGAGCGTATGTAGACTTGTTTGAATAAAAGAAAATGAGGTGTTGATCCTCACATTGCGCCACTTGCTCAGCTTGAGCTTGTTAACATTTTGGCATCCACTTTAATCACATGCTGAAAACCGCTGAGAGAAAAATGTGTGAACGTGTTGATCCTTTTGAAAACAATAAAAATCAAACGTGCCAGGTTAACTGATCCTGAGTGATCTGTGTCTGTAGGGGCCGGACCCGACGGAGTGGAGGAGATCAAACGCCACGCTTTCTTTTCCACCATCGACTGGAATGTGAGCACACGCACAACCCTCTCATTTCTCACAGACCCACACATACCCACACGTAACTCTCCAGCTTCTGTTGAGGATTCACACCTAACAAACGGTTGGCTTGGTGACTACTGGCCATCAGTCTTGGCCACGCCAACTATGTTTGTGTGTGTCTGGGCAGAGAGCCAGTTCTCACTGTGTGTGCACTAATAGCCCTGCGTGAATGTTTAAGAGCCAGCAGGATGCTATTGGCTGGACCAGGCTGTAGAGGAATGGGAGGGGGTTAATCTGGGAGGGGTCTCGGCTTCGTTATCACATATGTTCACACAATCCAAACAGCCTGTGGAAGGGTTTGATTTCTAACGTGTGTGTATGTGTGTTTGTTGTGTGTGTGCACCTGTATTTTATTCAGAAACTGTACCGGAGAGAACTCCTGCCCCCATTCAAGCCCGCAGCAGGTAAACCAGATGACACGTTCTGCTTCGACCCAGAGTTCACCGCTAAAACGCCTAAAGGTACATCTACACCTACACACATGTTCCGTTCACATGATTTTTTCACAGCCACTCCTGCAGCCATGGAAACTGCAACTGAGCACTGACTCCAAGAAACAACTCCAAATTTTTAGTGGGTGTTTGTATGTCTATTTTATTAATTATCTTTGTATATTTAGACTCCCCAGGTATCCCTCCCAGTGCAAACGCCCACCAGCTCTTCAAAGGCTTCAGTTTTGTTGCTCCAGCCCCTATGGATGAGAACAAGAGTTCCCCGCTGCTCAGCATACTCCCCATAGTTCAGGTGAACATGCATCATCTCTACTTTGCATGTGCCCTCTATCACATTTACACAGGTTAATTATTACCAAATTGACTTACAGACATGAAGGTCAAACACAGATATATTTTTTCTCTTGAGGTTTTATATGTAGCTCACAGGTTAAAGAATAATTCAATTTATTTCCAATACTAGACCTGGTATTTTGCAACATGATACTGACTAAAGTGGTAAAAACACTGCTGAAAGGGAGATAATACTCCAGTTAACACATCTGTCACTGTTACTAAACAATTACCACAACATTTTAGCTGACAAAACTCCATGAATACTTTTCTTGTGGTGCCTACAAGCTTTCCTTTCTTGACTCTACTGGCTGTGTGCGTTCAATGGGGCAGTATTCACAGAATTAGCCGCAAACTTGGAAGCCAGTTTCTGTACAATGAAGTGAAATTAGGATCAAAATTGATTGACATCATGGCAGAAAACACAAAAATAAAACCCAGTTGCAAACAGCCATAGTTTTCCTTTAATGTTTGTTGTGTTCCACTGGAGATGTACACCACACACTGTCCTCCCCACTCTCAGAATGACTGCATTTATGCCCCATAAGTGTGAATTTGACAGCATTTTGCCACCATTTAAGTGATGTGTGAATAGGGAGCCAATACTACAATGGCTTGCAAATGGTGGCAAATCTGCTGTGACAGTTTGACTGCTGAAAATGTAATAACATTACCACTAATGTGCCACTCTGGCATATTTGTGAACAAAAGTCTTAAAACGAATGGGTGGTGGTGGGGTGGGAGCACACAACAATAAGACAGTCTGAACTACAGCACACATTTGTTGTCTTGTATGGACCAACAGTGGACGGTAGTGACTTTATTGCGGTGGTTTATGAGTTGTCACATTCAATGTCTAGACATGGCTTGTGAAGGTTAGCTTGGGTTGTAATTTATTCATTGAATGTTAAAGAATGTAATGTAATAGTTTCAATCTTGTTCTTTCCAGATGCACGGGGGCTCAGCCAAGTTCTCTGATCTGTACGAGTTGCAGGAGGACATAGGGGTCGGCTCCTACTCCATTTGTAAACGCTGTGTACACCGAGTCTCTGCCATGGACTATGCTGTGAAGGTAGGTTTTTTTATCCAAAAGTGCACCAAGCCCTAGTTGGCATGTTAGCAATCACAAATTAAGGACCGGACAAGATTTATCACGCTCTTCCTCTTCCAGAATTAAACTGGTGACCTTTCAGTCAGGATCCTGCTTTTCTAACCTTCAGACCACCGATGCACCACATTTAAAGTGCAAAATGATTTTCCGACATGTTCAATATCCGTAGTTGAATTAAGGCTGTGACTTTGTGACAGTTGCTCTCATGGTTAGCACCTCTGGGGTACATTTTGTATGAATTTTATCAAAAAAAGAACCCATCATCCATCTTACTGTGTTTTAAGCCAATTTAAAGTCTTTATTTGATCAACACAGCGGTTTTAAATTCTTGGGTAAGTAAATTAGATGACTGTAGTGTGGATGCACAATTTTATATATTGGTGTCTCTAGAGTGTGGGTTCATAAAAGTTTCTGAACCTTAAAGTGTATGAAATCTCTGAAAATGAATCATGTTGACTGTGGTTAGTGTAGCCAAGAGTCCAGTAGAGGGCAGCACAGCTTTAGCCATATTGCAACAACTTCATAACACTTTAAAGCAATGCTTTGTTATTTAGATATCTTGTCTTGTTAGGTTATTAAATGCTGTGTATAATTACACAGCAGAGAGATTTTTCAGCCATTCATTTGCAACTGCTCATATCTGTGTTTCCATGTGTCTCAGATTATAGACAAAATTAAGAGGGACCCCTCTGAAGAGATTGAAATCCTGATGCGATACGGGCAGCATCCCAATATCATCACTCTGAAAGACGTATGTAACATTTGTTTGACAGTACTATACTTAGGGTGGTTAATCACCATATTAACAGGCTGTCTCTCTGTGCCTACGTGTGTGCATGTGTCAGGTGTATGACGAGGGCAGGTATGTATACCTGGTGACGGAGCTGATGAAGGGCGGGGAGCTGCTGGATAAGATCCTTAGGCAGAAGTTTTTCTCTGAGAGAGAGGCCAGTGCTGTGCTCTACACCATCACCAAGACTGTTGACTACCTCCATTGCCAAGGGGTAAGAAGATGATTCTGCACACATATAAGCAGGAGTGAAAAGTAAACAACTTCTTCTCTAACGTGTCATTCTCCTCCTCTCCAGGTGGTACACAGAGACCTGAAGCCCAGTAACATCCTATACATGGATGACTCGGGAAATCCTGACTCCATTAGGATCTGTGACTTTGGATTTGCCAAGCAGCTTCGGGGAGGCAACGGCCTCCTCCTCACCCCCTGTTACACCGCCAACTTTGTGGCACCAGAGGTGAGACAGGAAGAATGATAGAAGCCTAAAGAGAACAAATGCTAAAGGGAATATAAAGTGAAGAGAGTGAAGAGTATCATGTACAGAAAAGATTTTATTCACATTGTCAGTATGAGTCCCTGATGGTTTGTCTTTCTTTCTTTGTGTTGATCCAGGTACTAATGCGGCAAGGTTATGATGCAGCTTGTGATATATGGAGTCTTGGAGTTCTACTGTATACCATGCTGGCAGGGTAAGACTGCACTCAGCAACAACTGTTGGACAAATTTGGCCTAAATGTGGGTGGGAATGATTAACAGTGAAGCGTGAAGTGTCCAAATTTCTCAACCAGTCTAATGCCTTGTAAAGAGGGAGCTCAAAATAGCGGCTGTACATCAGTGCTCTTGTCACTTACTTTGCTTGTGCTGTTGGTGTAATCATGGAAATTGTGTGTGCGCAGTTTGGAGCAGTGGGTTAAACTTTTATAGGAATGTCAAGTTTTTTTTTTAGAGCCTGATCTGAGTAATTTAATATTGAGTGTCTGCCGACACCTAGTCCTTGTATTTTTTAGATAATCTCTGCTTTTTACCCTGTCAGGTACACGCCGTTTGCTAATGGGCCAAACGACACACCAGAGGAGATTCTACTTCGGATAGGATCTGGAAAGTTCTCTTTGACAGGGGGCAACTGGGATACTGTATCAGACACCTCAAAGGTACAAACACCGACACTTTGTTGCTTCACACTGGTGGTGTAACTTTATAGCATTTTCAAAGACTAATAATGAATGAATGTTATTTCTGTTCGTACGCATGTCTGGAAAGCACTTAGTGTACTCGTTTTTGAAAAGAGCTACATAAACTTAATGGACTTCTTTTAATTATGCTGTGATCTTTAGATTTCAATCTGTTTCATTCTGTGATTCAGGAAGTAGGAATAAAATGTGACTGTTTTGTGAAACTGAACAGATGACAGCATCTTTTTATTATGTGTGCTTAAAGCAGTCGTTGTCCAACTTTTTCTGGCATGCCCACCTTCAGAAGCCGAAAAATGTAATGCCCCACAACCCACAATTTTTTATCAATCATTGTTATGGGGGAAGAAAATCTCATTTAAAAATGATCCATGTTGAATTGTGAATTAAAGGTCAACACAATAGCATCAGCAAACTTTATTTTCCCTACGTAAATCATATTCATGTAATGTCAACACACATTAATTGTTCTGACTTGTTCTGTGGTTCACCCCACAGTTTGAGAACCACTGGCCTAAATGGTTGAGAATTGTGATATTTATCCAACATTGTGAATTTATCCATCAAAGAAAAATCCAGTCCTGTCTTTGGCAAAGTATTAAATAAACCTTCATACAATAAATTCACAGTAAGGAAACACACTTGACATTATACATGTTTATATATTCCACCAACCTGCCAGGGACTTCATATAATGGACTTGCATTGTTCTGCCTGTTAAATAAAGACAACTTCAAATTCTGTTCTTTCCTCATATACATTTAAGACTGGATGTTGTTTTGTGTTCCAGGACCTGCTGTCCCATATGCTCCATGTGGACCCTCACCAGCGATACACAGCAGAGCAGGTTCTTAAGCATTCCTGGATCACCTGCAGAGATACGCTACCACACTTCCAGCTCACACGCCATGATGCACCACACCTCGTCAAGGTGAGTGTACATCCTCTTAATTAACAGACAGACAAAAGACACAGGACCTCATTGCCACAGGTGCTTATGCTTTGTGTAAGACAGCATTCAAATGTTTTGAAACCATTTGCTAACATGTGGAAGCATTGAAGGGCTAGTGGTACCTCAGAGTTAAGATGGGTTACATGTTGTCACGTGTGTTGGCCTTTATGGTTTTAATGCCACTTTGCTCAGTGTTTCTAAAAATGGAACCGCATCATCTCTCCAACTTAGAAGAGGGTCTGAACTCCGGATATCATACCCTTACAGTGCCTGCGCCTCTTGACATATAAAAGTGAGCCTGATCCTTGGTGAATCATACGCTTCTGCTCTCATGTATTACTAATACCAGATCCAACAGAGCAGATGTGTCCATCCATCTATCTTCTCTTGCCACATATCCAGGTCAGATGCCTCTTTCAAATGCAACTCATCAGGTTGTATTTTTGACAGGAGTAGTCGAGTACACAATACATTTGGCACTCAAGTGGTTTAAGTCAAGAAAACGCTGTTGCTAGGCGACTGACAACAAAAAAAGGATGTTGCCCTGTTCACTTTGAAAATGGTGAATCATTTCTTTTGCATTCCATCGTTTAGAATAGATGGGACGGATCGGATAAGAAAGAGTAGATAACAAACAGAGCAAACATCCCTCATCTCCTCGTGCAGGATCAGTTGTTCTTATACCCCCCACGGAGAGAGGTTGTCCGGGCAGCATCCTTACCTAAGTCCTTGAACCACCTATGTCGACTTCTCTTAATCTCAGGGAGCAGCGGCTGTATATAGAAGCACTCTGACAATGCTGAACTCTTCACCTAAACAGAGAGAGAGCAGAGATAGGCCAGCCACCCTGTACAGGAATCTGTGATACTGTTGTTTCAGATACAACACAAAGCCTGTCATCATAGGTGAGGGTCTGAACAAAGATCAGCAGTAAATTGAGAGCTTCGCTTTGTAACGCAGTCCTCTCTTCACCACCATAACAACAGATAGTCCGGTTCACTCTGAAACTCTTTCTTGCTGCCATCATAGCTCTTTCCCTGTGCGTCTGGCGTGCGTGCGTGCGTGCGTGCGTGCGTGCGTGCGTGTGCTTATTCATGTAATGCAACAGATGAACAGATAAGGCAGATTGATGTTACTTCTGGCTTTGGTTAAAAGAATTTTATAGAAATACAGTATTTTATCAGTTATGCCTGTCATGCTAGACTCCATAAGTTTCTTGATTTTTCAAGGCAAACATTTAACAAGACCCCCCCACTCTGAGGTGTGGTGACTGTGAAGGATAAACAAGGTCACTGTTGTGTGTTGTGTCACTGCACATTATCACAATGATAGTATCTTCATTAAGGGATGCACCAGGTCAGCAACAGTATTCAGTTTTGACAGCGCTCTATTAATAGGTTTATTTTAGGCCAAGAACAGATTTCATGACGTCAGTAACACCCTGCCACCGCACAGACCAGACAATTAATCAACAGGTAGGATGGATGGTTCAATACATTCATGCTGGCCAAAAATACATTTTGCTTTTAACAGGGACCATTCGTTATTTTTCCACTCATCAGTCTGAACTGTGGTGTTGCTGACTGTAGACTCGTCATCCTGTTCTTAGTCATAAACCCCACATCTTTCAGGGCTCCATTCTTGCACTTCTCCTCTCTTGCACATGTGATTTGAAGGTCTGGATATCACAGCCATCAAAGAGGTGTTATTTCCATACCTGTGGCCTCTGTGTTAGCCTCAACAAAGTCCCATCCTTAAACTCACATCAGTTAGGCACCTTTCCTGTCTGGGCTACTGCAGACACACAGTGGCAATACACAATAGTACAACGTTCAGCTACATAAAGCATGTGTTCTTGTTTTGTTGTATTTTTTTCGGCATGTTTGCCTTTTATAGTGACAGTGACAGTAGGGAGTTGACAAGAAATGAGGGGAGCGAGAGTTCAGAGAGAGGGGGATAAAAGATGAAGTTGAGATTACCCAAGCATGTGTCATTGTAACTGAGCCTGACACCATGTCTGCCTGCAACATCATTTCAATGATGCAATAATTGATTCTACTTTTTAAGATGTATCTGCACTTGTTGTTAGGCTGTAGTGCTGCTTCATTCTGTAAATGTTCAGATCATGTATGACGTGTTTCTGATTCATCTCTTTGTACGTGGGTGGATAAACAAACAAATGTCGTGTAATACAGGGTTGAATAAGATGTTAGCCTAACTCACCCAGAATCTGAAAAAATCTGTCAAGTTGAATGGAGTTCAGTGTTCCCATGCATCCTCGAGTCTGGAAAATTAGAGACTAGTTTAACAGTCATGAAAACACCTGTAAATTGATTAAAATTAGTAAATATCCTGGTAATAATCTATGTTGTCCTAAAGAAAGGTTTATTGTATGTTAGCCCCTCACTCAGAATCTCTACATAAGCCTGTGTGCATGTTTAGTTTGAAACTCAACAGTTTGTAGCTGCGCAGTGTGACACTTCATAGGGGTTTAAACACATGTGAAGTGGAACGGAAAATACATTTTGAACGCTTTAAATGTCCTGGAAAATTATTTCTTTAAAAGGAGTGGGAACCCTGGGAGTATTGAGCTGAAGTTGATATTGATATTTTCTTCAAATTAGCGGAGTTATGGTGAAATGAGCACAAATTTAGTACTTGTTTAGTAGCAGAAAACTGACTGTTCAGTCTCTTGAGAAAGGAATACACACTTCTGTGCTGGACCTGGCCTTAGCCAAATGGCCTACAACACACCGACAAAGTGGTAATAGAATTACTTCAGAGTTGAAGTTTCTATATTGATTTAAAAGTTGAAGCCAAGTGTTTATTTTGTTGTTTTCCAGGGAGCCATGGCTGCCACCTATTCAGCACTGAGCCAGAAGACAAGTCAGCCAGTGTTGGAGCCCGTGGCAGCATCCAGTCTAGCCCAGAGACGCAGCATGAAGAAACTCACCTCAACAGACATGTAGACACACGCCGCTCGCCCTCCAGTTTTGACCTCACTCTCAGTCGGACTCTCATACGCAAAAGATGCGTGCACACACACAGACCGAAGTCCTGGCCAGTCAGACCTACTGTCTCCCTTTTTAATCTATTTATTTGACACACCCGACATATGCACGCATACATGCACACTCACACTGGACGAGGTTGCATTGTGAAGAAGTCAGCTGAAGAGGAAGAGGGGAAACTCACATATCTGTTACTGCTGGGGAGACAGACTTGTATTTATTTCCACAGCTTTCATATGCACTTGCCCTCCTCGCCTTTCATTCTTTCTTCCTCGTTTGGGGAAGAAACGCACCAGCTGATGTTCTCCTTCACTGTGATTGGCTGATTCAAAGCTGCTTTGGTAAACTGTGCCCCCCCCACTGCTCTTCATCTGTGCTCTGCCATCCTCCTCCTCAGTTCTCTCTCTCCTTCCCTTGTTTGCTTTTGCTCTCTTAACTTCTTTTCTTCAAAGTGAAGTAATGGTTTATGTGTGAGAGTGTTGGCAGGATGATATTGACCGAGGGACACTGTAAGACTGTTTCCTCTCTTAAAAATAAAAAGATATGTTTCTGCTTGTGGCGGATTAAAAAGTCCTTCAGGATCAAAATCATCTGCCAGCACTTTTGGAAACATAAAAGCATGTGTGGACAGAACCTGTATTTCTTTTCCTTTCAAATTCACAGTCTGACTCCTGTTACGTTGTGATGCTAATGATGTATCAAAAGAGGTAAAAATAAGCTGCAGATGGACAAAAGATAATGTCTAGAGTTCAAAGGTGACATGTGGTAACGATAACAGAAATTCTAGTTTGCAAAAAAATATATATAAATATATAAAAATAATTATATATATATATATATATATATATATATATAATGAAGATGATAAGGATGAAGAGCATGTGGGGGAGCTGTAAGGATTTCTCTGGGGGGGACGGGACGCACCCCGTCAAACCAGAGAGGCTGAATAAAAAAAATATAAAAAAAAGAAATTTCCATGGATATCTCTTCAAAAAGACATTGTGGAAATTGTATGATATTGTATTTATTTCATTTGATTTTTAAGATTCTATTTTTCTTTCAAGTTCTGTATATATTGACATTAAAGATCATTATTGACATGCATTCAGTGTGGTCTGAGCTGCTTTGTTCTATCACAGAAATGAAATTATTTTTTTCATCACAATTTACAGCAACAACAGACTATTAAAGGTTTAAAGCCAATCATTAGTATAACAGAAAGACTACGTAACATTTGCTGAACATTACATCAAAAGTTGTACTTGCGTGATACATTAAATTTCCATTCATTTTTGGTGAGGCAGTGTTTTCTTCTTGTTACTTAATGATAAAATCATTGAAATGTTTATTTCTGACATGCTAAAACTTAGAGCAAAACAATAGCACAAGAAGACAAGAGTTGAAAAAGCCGGTGAACTGAATCAGTAATGTTACACAGCAATATATTAGCCAACATAAGCTACTACCAGAGCAAGTAAGGCTGTAGCAGCAAACCCCTGAGTGTACTGAATCAAATAAGGGTGTGTTGTTCTGCTAATCAATTACTTTTTTATCTGTAAGAATAAGATTGTATCATGTCTGTTCAAATACCCTCACTTTAAAAGGTTTGTTCACCTGTAAAACAGAAAAATAATTTCTCACCTCCAGCTATGCTGAAAGTTTTGGTTTTATTCTGTCAGATTTGTAGATATCCGGGCCAGAGATTTCTGTCACCAACCCACTATAATTACACTATAATTACTTTTTAATTTTCTTTTAATCAACAGTGACATCTTTTTTCAGACAGTCCTATTACTCTGTATAATCCACAGACCTCAATGAGCTTTCATTTTTCATCCCTAAAAGTGTTTGTAGCAATAACTACTACAACTACTGTTGTAAGCATTACAATCATTTTGAGAGGAATGATCTCAAAATCATGCAAATTTTTGGGTAAACAGAACAAATAAAGGTCATATGGTGAACATGTTAACAAACACTTGCCTATTTGCACATCCAGTTGATACAGATTAACATTAGCATTCATTTGGAGTTGTGTTTCTGGCCACATGGCAAACGTGAGTCCAGTATTTCTCCTTTTAGCTTTTTTTGGTCTCCATCAACTCCTGAGGGAAGTATCTGGCTCTTTTGCTGCTAAGTGCTCCAATATGTTCACTGGCTAATGGCTGGTCAGAAACAAAATACACGGTCATTTCAACCTTACCAATGTTGGTTAGGTCGAAAAAAATCCTTTTCTCACAAAATTAGATGTGAAAATATTTGCAAAATGGCTGCAAGTAATCCTTGCAGGAGTCAAAGTACGTCCACTAAAAGTGCTTGTTTTTAGCCACTGACAGGCCCAGATTGTTGTCATTATGGAAATGATCCCTACAGAGACAGACCTTTTGTTTAACTAGAAACAGCTGTTAATATTGCTATGGCTGCCACATAGACAAAAATCGTACATCATTGTAACATCGCAGCTCCATTCAAAGTGGTCAGAAATGAAAAAAAACCCACCAAAACTATCATTGTTAGCCTGTACAAGGTTTCAACAATCATTATTTCTGGTTTGGTCGAAATAAATCCTTAATCCACAGAGAAAGATGAGAAAAACAACCTCTCAGACGCATGCAATAAGGTGTGAGCACTGGACTGGAGAACTAAACCGTGCTCAAGGATCAAAACAGGGAGAGGGAGTGTGATGTCATTCTCTGCTCAGGATGCCTTCACTCCACGATATATTTACATATCAAACCATTGCTTGCTGTTAAATTACTGTTCTAAATATCATATATAACCTTTAATACAAAAAGAGGAATTAGTGCAGCTATAAACCCACAATATTATCAGGGTTAGATAGGAGGAGGAGTGTTTCTTGAAATTTATGTGAACAGACCCTTTAAAATAATGACCACATCCCAAGCAGCTTCACCTTCCTTTGTGTCCTCTCCCAATAAACACAAATGAGATGCAAAGTGTGTTAGCCACCACTAGGTGGTAACACTATCCAGTAAGAAGTTATACGGCTGTTGAACACACAGCGTCCCTCAGTGGGTCTGTGTCCTACCCTTATGTAAATGATCAGTCTCGCCTGCTTCCATTTTGTCCGTCCAACCCCCCGCTCCCCTGAGAGTATGAGCCCCTCTAACCAGTGGTGTGTAAAGTGTGTGTGTGTGTGTGTGTGTGTGTGTGTGTGTGTGTGTGTGTGTGTGTGTGTGTCAGAGCTGTCATGACCAGACAGCAGAGGATGGAGATCTAGGCAGGAAAGCAGATGGATTGAGGCACGAGGACTGCTCCCATCGATGCACACACAGAAACACACACATTGCACACACACATTGGCCTATGGACCAGCTGTTGTCCTTTTTCTGCAACTGTCCGAGCTGACTCCATGTCCCCTCTCTCTCTCTCTCTCTCTCTCTCTCTCTCTCTCTCTCTCTCTCTCTCTCTCTCTCTATCTCTCTCTCCTGGATTAGATGCATTTCGTAGTCAGCCTGGGAGCTGAGAGGTAAACAGTGGGGCTAATTGTTTTGACATACTGCTCTTTGTTTTGGCCTCCTGGTGCTAATCAACCACTTGGCTAATAAGTCTGCCTGGCAAGGAAAGCACAACTGTGTTTGGGCTGGGAGGAAGTTAAAAAACGGACAGGTGCTGCAGTCATAGTTGCAGTCCACATTCGCTCGTCACCCAGAGTTCCCACAGTGCTGCCGTGGCTGGGTAGCGCCCCGCTCAGGTGTGAATCTATTTATCCTCATTAACGAGCGTCTCCCCAAAGTCAGCCAATTAACACGCTGCTCCTAATGAAGCCATTAGCTGTCAGATGAGGTAGAAGCAGTGCTTGTCACCAGTCCACTGTGTGTATGTGTGTGTGTGTGTGTGTGTGTGTGCGTATCCACTCTTGCTGCTAATAAAAGCAAGAGAATTAATGGAGTGAGCGTGTGTGATAATGAGTTAATGTGGAACAAGCAGGACGAGCAGTGATCAGCCCTCTGTCTCAAATGAAGATATCAGACACAGTGATTTACTCTCTCAGAGCCATAAACAGGCCTTTCTCCTCTCACATATACCCCTGTGTGTGTGTGTGTGTGTGTGTGTGTGTGTGTGTGTGTGTGTCTGTGTCTGTGTCTGTGTGTGTGCGTTTAATAGAGAGTAAGTGGGATGGCGAATGCTCCTTTCTAAACATGAGAGCATGCTACTTGGCTCTGTAGTTTTTTTTAAATAAGACCTCTTAACTGAAGGTGTGCAGCCATGTGTGACCACTTAAAGTCAAATCAAAGTTTGCAGTTTGAGTGTCAGCCTCAAAATAACACACTGTAGATGTCACTCCAGCTCCTATATTCCTTAATGGAGCTATCATATGGCACACCTTTAATACAGTTTTAATTGTCAAAATAATTGCAAACACATGACCGCCACAGCCTCGACAGGGAAGAACAATGGGATTTCAGAGGCAGCTGATCTACTGACACCCTTTTTACATTTAATTGTCAGTGACTGAACATAAAAACTGGAGGTTTCTAAGAGCATGAATTGATCTGAGGAGATGAAATTTAAAAAAGTCAATTTTACCAGTAGGTTGAATTTTTCAGATTATTCTTCTTCACATTCGGATCCTCTTGGCTGGATGCACTGTATATCTTACACCCACCCGCACCCCACAAAGTGAAGCTGCTCCGCCCTGTCAGGGGATGCCAGAACTGAGGATGTGAAATTGATTTTACGTTATGCGATTCATCGTATTGCAGTTTCTTCAATCTTCCTCTTCTTCTTCGACACTCACTTCCCCTCCCCACCCTAATCCATTTCTTCTCTCCTCTGCTCTCAGTTACAGTTACTCTGCAATTGATTCTGTCCTCTAATGCACTATCATTACCAACTGAGGTCCTCTGCCCTCCAGTGATCAGTTATCAAGTTTGGTTAGATTCACTTTGAAGTTGTGTCGGCGCACTGCAGTAGCAGAAGTGTTTTCAAGTGGGCAAACATGAGCACCAACACACAGAAAATGTGATGAATAAGTGTGTAAATGTTCCCTGCAACAAGTGTGAAAAGCACTGCCAAAAAATGTTTATCCAATTCACAGCATGGAAATTGTTCACCAGAAAATCATTCCAGAACAAATTAAAACCTCACTTACTCTCTCAGGCCGAGGGGGGATGCAGGAAACAAGAAAACCCACCACCAACTGTCTCTGGTAATGTTCTGATTTCAGGACATACTTTTCGAGAGTTGGTATTCCTCAGGGCGTCCTGAATTCATCTGCTGTATGTGTTGACAACGGCAGAGGCCTTTGAGCCTGATCCCTTTCTGTCATTAATTAACACTGCTATATAGCATGCTTCTGGAAGTATTGGAACTTTGGTTTCTAAAAATGAGCTTTTTTATAAGGGAGTTTGGTTGCCATGAGAAAATCTTTTGTCTTTTGGGGAATTTCCACCAAATATCTTGCTATAATTTATAATTTACTAAATGGTGACAGAATACAACTGGAATAATTTTAATTTCAATTTCTTCACTTTCATTTGTTCACGTATTAAATAAACCTTTTTTTGAGTTATTTTAGTTTTAGTTTTTTTTTCTTGTGTTTTCAGTACTTGTTTATTTTAGATATGGGCTCACTTACAACAAGTGTAATGTAAAATAAGCTTTGATACAATGGTTTCCAACCTTGGGGTCGGCACCCCCGAGAAGGGGTCGCAAATTCAATCTGAGGGGGTCACAAGATTATTAACAGGATATGAAAGCAAAAAAATTTTAAACAAACAAACATATTTCTCTTACACAACTAAATTCCCCAAATTGTTTTGCTTTTTTCTTGTAAATTACTGGAAAGTTCTAGGTGGTTAAAATGCAGCCGATTATGGGGGTCACAAGTAGACATTGCTTTGTTTTAAGGGGTCACAAGCTAAAAACGTTGGGAATCACTGCTTTAAGACATGAATAAGTTATAACACAACAGAACAAGAATGAAGACATGGATCAGATCTCTGGCCTGACAGAAAAGGTGTGAACATAAATGTATGACCTTGCCTTTATGTTGGAAATGAGACTTAAAATAAAAGAGTGAAGTAGAGTTGATCATTTTTTAAACTTAAAAATAAAGGATGAGACAGAGTCTGTCATACAACCATGTAGCGGACTAGCAGCCGATATTAATTATTCCCATGTATGACTCCTCTCATGTGGGTTGCTGTTTTGTTTCTGTCTGTGTTCTCTAGACTGCGGGCCTCTACTCCCCCCCTTCTAATTAAAGGGATATGTGATGTCCAATGTCCTCTCTTTGACTTCCTATCATGCCAGCTTTACTGCAAAGACTATATCATTGAGCCTCACTAACTTTTTTTCTGCTTTCTCAGAAAATTTGCGCTGCCCTGCTTTAAAAGCTGCTTCTGTTTAATCCCTGCATGTTTTATTCACTTCACTGACCTTCAGAGATTTCTTTGAAACACTTGGGAAAAATAACACTATTAATAAAAGCTTTGGAAAACAATTTATTTAGAAGAATTTGGTAACCACTTTTGTTTTACACTTTTGACTTCTTAACTTCCAACCAAAGTCTTTGAGACAGGATACACAATAAATTCAAAGAGAACAGAAGGTTTGAGATGCAATTATGAAAAAGGTGTGAGTCAGCCGGTCCCATTATCCCTCGCCAGTAAACAAACCGTTCATCCTCCAAACACAAGTCACTACTTCTGCTTCTCTATTGTTGCCGTCCTGTCTGATGATCAGTTCGCTCTTACTCAGGATCTGATTCAGAGGCTCAATTATCTGCAAAAAAACGAGTCATCC
Source organism: Dicentrarchus labrax (assembly GCF_905237075.1). Classification (NCBI taxonomy): domain Eukaryota; kingdom Metazoa; phylum Chordata; class Actinopteri; family Moronidae; genus Dicentrarchus; species Dicentrarchus labrax. The sequence continues at coordinate 16,757,077 of NW_026136713.1, forward strand.
GACCTCAAGCATTTTGGAAAAATAATTACCTGAAATTCATGATTTAATACCTCTGTGCTTTCATCTTGCACCTGTTATATTTTTCTCACTGTCCTTTACACATTTTCCCAAGTCAATCATTTTTTCACTACTAAGTTATTTATGTGGAGGTATCAGTGACTCTCTAAAGACACATTTGGAGGGTGCTAGTGGAGGTTTTCTAAGCATCCACAGTGAAGCAGCATGAGGTGGAAGAGGCTCAAGGATACTGCAGTGCTGCTCTGGACCTTGGCTTGCTTTGCTTGTTTGCTCGGCTGCTGGCTCTCCTTCCATCCAGGGGCACCCCCCCAACACACACACACACACCATCAGAAATCAGGGATTATTTCAAACTAAAATAGATGGATGGAATCAATCAGCCATGGTTTTACTTTTCTCTTCTTCTACATAACCGCCCCCTTTCACCTCCACCCTCACACCCTTTTCTCTCTCTCCCTCTCTCTGTCTCCCCCACCCCCCTCTCTCAGGGCTGCAGACTGAGGAGATGCATAAATTCAGACGCATTAGTATTCCAGTCAGGCTCTCCATTTCAAGGCAAGGCCTAGCACCCTTCCGCCTCTCCTCCTCTCCTCCTCTCCCCTCATTCACTCTCCCTCTCCAGCTCTATTTTTGAATCATTTAAGTAGTGCTGCATCTATAGGCCTACTTATTTCCAAACCATGTCTAAATTATTTTAGGCATTTTTTATTTTTTTTTAGGAATATCACTCTATTTTGCCCTTGCATGGCCAATTATACGCAGCTGTAGTCTTTGAAATGAGATTCATCTGCTTCTGATTGTGTGTGTCTAAGTGTGTGTGTGTGTGTGTGTGTGTGTGTGTGTGTGTGTGTGTGTGTGTGTGTGTGTGTGTGTGTGTGTGTGTGAGTGTGTGTCATTGTGTTTTGCTGTCAGGCCCAGCGGCCCAGGCGATAAATCACGCATGTCTGATTGAGGAGGGCAGAGGGCCCGGACAATAACATTTCAGTGGAACTGCTGGAGAAAGCGTCTCAGTTTGCTGTGATCCGTAGAGCCTGCAGACCTGCAGCCAAGGTCCTGTTGAACCACTGGATATTTTACAGCTGTTAGTGGCATGAAAAACTTGAGAAAAAGTTGCCTTTTGACATGACATTGAAGCTAAGTGAAGGTTATGCTGCTTAAGCATTGTTGTACTGGTGTGTATAAAGACATAAATGGAGCATAATATTCTGTTTAGTATCATTATAATCAGCCACAATTTTAAATTGAACCCATATTCAAATTATGCCAAATGAATTAAAGGAATACCGAATAAAGAAAATTTGTTATACATTATGCATTATTGCTTTCTCTATAATAATAATAATAATAATAATAATAATAATAATAATAATAATAAATTTTTGATCGATTTTTAGCCTACTTCTAAATATTCAATACGCATTAATCAGAAGTTGAATTCTGTTTGACAGTGAACAGTTGTAGCAAGAAAATGTTTATTACAACATACAGTTTATTTCAAAACATAATACAAGCTTTATACTGAAAATAAATAATTACTTGAGCTGTCATCGAAATTTGGAATAAAACCGCCGAAACAGTTCAATCTTACTGAAAATATTGTGTTGTGTTTTTTTTTTTTTTTTTTACATAGCTAATTAAGTGCATGAATAACTAAGAGCATTTGTTTAAATTAATGACTTCAAAAGGGTAATATATAAAACTGTACAATATTCGAAAAAAATACTTAAGAAATAAACCAATAACAGGAGTATTTAAGATTATAAAATTTTGATACTGAACGTACAATAAAATTATAGGCAGGTGTATAGCGTCGTCAACCCCTCTTTCTATTCTCGGCTCTGTTTCAGAGTCCACACAGTTTATATGGTCGAAGATGATTGAAATCAAATAAATGAATTTATAAATAGCTGTAACTGTGTGTGGCTTCATAAGCTACAGGCCATAAGAATATATTTAATAAAAACCCTCCAAGTGCTATTATGTTGGTAGCAATACCTCTACAACTGGAATGAGGGCCTATATTTGCATATGCAAAAATAATTACAGATCTGCTACGAGTATGTTACAAAATAATGAATGTAAATATGATGAGAACTAAAGCGTTGTATAAGCCCGAGGGAAGCATGAGGTGGACTGTAAAATGGCCTCTGGTGCTGCAACAAATCAATTAACAAAAGTGATATTATTATTTGTTTCACTCCGCTGGTCGTAACAACGGAAGCAAAAGTGTGTGAGAGAAGCCCAAACAAATCCAAACAAAAAAAAAAAAAAAAAAAAGACACACATCAGTCCCCATCTTATCATTATTATCGAGCTGATGAGAAGTGGTGACACAAACCAAAGGCGCTGGCAGGTTATTAGGCACATTTTGTATTTATATCCGTGATGTAGAAAATAATTTGGCGGGCTCCAAAGGTAATCTGAAATGTGACGTTTGATATGCCGCTATAGAATAATGCCCTCATGACAGTTAGAAAATGACGAAGGCTGAACAGGTATCTCTGTTATTGTTATTGTCGTGTTTCAGTGCTGGAGGCATCTGGAGGAGTCTGTACCGGGACAGGCGCGGGGGCTCGGAGGTGCCACCGCGCGCCCCTGCGCTCGAGAGTCTGTGCCGGGGGATTCCTCCCGGTGCTTCGGTCAGAGATCGTGGCACGAGGAGGCGTCTCCCGCGCTCCCGCTGTGAGAATAGGGTCCCTCGTGCGGCGGCGGCTCTCCCGGCGGCGTCATGCGCTTCTCTTTCTGCCTCCGGTTGCAGAACCACACGCGCACCACCTCCTTTTCCAGCTGCAGCGAGTCCGCCAGCGAGGTGATCTCCTGCGCGGAGGGTTTGGGACACTTGAGAAAGTGCGTCTCCAGAACCCCCTTCACGCTGACCTCGATGGACGTCCTCTTCTTCCTCTTCCTCCCCTGAGCTGCTATCTTGTCTATACTGCTAGAGCTGCCTGTGGACGAGTCTGCCTCCTCCAGCCACTTGTTCAGCAGCGGCTTTAGTTTGCACATGTTTTTAAAGCTCAGCTGCAGAGCCTCGAACCTGCAGATGGTGGTTTGGGAAAAGACGTTACCGTACAGTGTGCCCAGAGCCAAACCCACGTCCGCCTGCGTAAAGCCCAGCTTGATTCTCCGCTGTTTGAACTGCTTGGCAAAGTGCTCCAGCTCGTCCGAAGTCGGCGTCTCCTCGTCGGAGTGGTCGTGGCAGTGGTGCCCACCGAGGTCGCTGTGCTCGGGGCTGAGTGTGTCCCTGAGGCCCGGGTGCATGCCTTGGCCCTGCGGGTTGGGTGGAGGTGTGAGGCCACCGTGGTCCAGCATGCCGTTGACAGTGAAGCCCGTCTGGGAGTAGATGTTGATCTGCTGCCCGCTGGTGATGGAGGAGTTGTGGGACACCGGAGTTCCCCAGGCTCCCGGGTGGTTGCCATGGTTGTTGTGATGAGGGGAGTGATGCGCTACGTGCGGGGAGCGGTGATGGATGATGCCAAGCTGCAGGTCCTCTCGGCCTGGTTTAACGTCCTGCTGCTCCATGGAGGCCGACCAGGGGCTGCCCTCCGACAGACTGCTCGCCCACTGGTGCCCGAGGGGGTGTCCGTTGCTCTGGACGCTCTGCAGATAATCACTCTGCAGGAGTTTCTGGTGTCCTCTGTAGGGGCTAGCAGGCTGCATGGCCTGGCTGTCCGGGTGGATCATGGGACTGGAGCTGAGCAGGGTGTAGGGGCTGGAGGCAGCTGTGGCCATGCTGGCTGCTGAACCCCACTAGCGCTACTGAAGCGAGGGAGCAGCTCAGCCTCTGACATCTCCCTCTCTCTGGAGTCTCGGCAGCAGCCTGGCACTGACTGACAGCCTCCACCACCACTCACAGACCGACTGAGACGCAGTGACGACGCGTGTCGACCAATGACGGCGCAGATACCCGAACCTCCGCCTCTGGAAGCAGAGCTGCGGATAGGAAAGGGTTACAGGCAGTCGAACCGGAAGTGAGTCGGACTGCTGGTCCAGTGGGTCTGGCTATGGAACGATGTGCGCGTGGAGCGCAGTTCCTGTTTATTAATTAAAGTTTCCAACTGATTTACGCACGAGTTTATTGCTGCTCCTGTCACCCTTGAGCGCGTGCGAAGGAGGAGATTAAAGCGCAATGGCATTTGTTAGACGTGCCAGCACTTAATTTAGAAGGATACAATCAAACCAAGAGCAGTTCTCACTGTTAATTATTAACTTTTAGAGAATACTTCCTCAGGTGTTTATAGAATGAGCCTCTCAAGATACTGTTTTACGCAAAAGGGTTTTACGCACAAGACAATCATTATCCACATTCATTTTAGTCAGACAAAATAACGAATGTCATGGGCCTATAACTGCAAGCTGGTCTTTAAAATAATGTTTTCATAAGATATTAAAAAAGTAACCTTCCTCCCACAGCCAGACTCACACTTTTTGCTCCTACACATGGAACCAGGGTTCATAGGACATTTCTTTACAACCTAAAAACTTCATCATTTTTACATTTTCTCAAAGAAGTAAATGCGTCCTCACGCATAAGGATACACATACTACCAGTCTTTAAGAATCTCATCAGGTCCTCTCAGAGATGAAAAAGATCTATCTGCATATCTGAGAGCTAACTGAGCTGCGTAATTATATTTGCCATTAGAAGACTGCGTCCCAGTCTCCTTATTGGTTTGAAATTCCATTAAATATATTGCTCGAGCTCCCAGGTTAAGCTTGATTTAAATTTGCATACATTTTCATACATTTGGGAGAAATAAAAGAAGGCTGCAGCCACCAGAAAGTCATTAAAGAGCGCTGAGCCGAGGAGGTGCTTGTGGAGACAGAGGCAGAGGGGAGGCCGGAGCAGGTGAGCTGACCGCGGGGTGGATGTGTGTGGACAGGGCCGCTGGAGGGTGGACAGGGCCTCGGTAACCGGAGGAATGACAGACAGCGGCAGTGAGGGCAGGGTGATGACAGGACAGCCTCACGTTGTTGTAGCCAATAGGCCTGTAGATTAATGGGAAACAATTCAATAGATGCATTTATTTGTTGTTGTGCTCTAATTCCAGCATTAGTGTTGTGCGTAAATTCTTCATGTAGTTTACTCTTTGAAATTTCAGTAAAAGTGGCTGAATATTTGATGTGAATGGCAGGGTTGTTCTAGTGGCCTAGTTTGCTGAACTGGATTGCTTCCTTTGAGTCGCTATGGGATGAAATTATGCAGAATTGTATGCAAAATAAATTGTACATTTCTAGCACAATGGTAGTAGTTGGCATGTTTATACAAATCCTGCATTTTCTTGCGTGTCCTATTAAATGACGCACCAGAGCGAATTGATTTTTGGAGGATGAATTCCCCATTTAAAGAAAATAGACGTAGCCTATAAGCTCGTTTGATTAAATCTGAGCATGTTTAGCCGATATTAAGCAAATTTGAGCTTTTAAAATTGTTTCGACGCTCAGGATCGCAAAAAAAAAAAAAAAAAAAAAAAAAATACAGCCTAAATATTTTTTGTCTCGTTACAAAAATAAAGTCTGCATTTTGGGGGAGCATAAAGCAGACAGGAGAGGACTTGGAGAGGGGGTTGTATTGCTCTCGATAGTCTAAGTTTCTAAGTGTAACAGATGCTTCTCTAGAAACGCTCCTTGTGCTGATTCCTTTTATTCACATCAACATTTTTCTGCCGTCGAGCGCGTTTCCATAGCGAGGCGAATAAAAGGCAAATCCCCGCTCCGCGCCTCCAATAAAGAGCCCATTCACAGATAACCCGAGCCAGCCCTGCTACACTTACACCATGCAGCACTGCAGGCTCTCTGTCTACCGAGGTGCACATTACTGCTAAATAACACAAACTAATGGCTCATAATTTCTTTAATTTTGTCTTTATAAAATGGCAGTTTATGGTGGGTTGTTGTGTTTGTTTAGCTGCTTGTTGGTGTTTATTTGGCGGCTTTGAGTAAATCTTTTGGTGATTATCTTCTGACTCAGATTATTTGCTGTAGGCAAAGTGGAGTAAATAAAACGATTTGTTAACTTTAAACCTCCAGTAGGTGATCTTGAAGAAACAAACAAAACAAATATGAAATGCCTTTCCTCATACCGTCCCTTTCTATTGGACTATTAGTTAACGTTTAAATTGACATGATAAAGAGTTAGACAGAACAAGTAATTGTGATGTTAGATTAATAGTCTTTTTTGTTTGTTTGTTTTTAAAAGCTGCATTGAATTTAATTACTTCCTGGTTGCAGGTCTGTAACATACTGAAATGGGCATTTACAAAACAGGAATATTTGGGCTCATTGCATTTGGGGAATATTTAATTTAGATGGGGTAACTGACTCCATGTTTACATACGCTAAAGAACATACAGAAAATATTATATTATTATTATTATATAAAATTATAATTTTCCTATGGGGGTTTGGTGTGTCTGTCTTTCTCAGTGTCTGTCAGTTTTAATAGGCTTTTATAATATATCATATCTCTCTGTAATAGCAGAATTCAGCAGGCCCATGCTACTTCTTTCTAAAAAAAATATACAAATGTTAATGGAGTTCGTTTTGTGTGAAAGTCTAATTGTGCAGCTCAGAGTAATGAGAGTGAGAAGAAAATAGTTTTTTTTTTCCTTTCTATTGCATTATACTTTGTTTCCTTTGCCTAAATGCTCTCCTCCTCAGTTTGGTGCTGCAGCCTACAGATAAATCAGATTTTAGTCTGGCATTGAGACAGCCTTGGGCCTCAGGGCGGGACCTGTCAGTCGGTGTCATGACCTTTGAAAACTTTCCCTAAGAAACCTAAATCTCTGCCCCTGTGTGCCAGATACGGCCTCAAGTTAAAGGTTTGAAACAGATAAATCTGTATTTGCCCTAATTATTTATGTGGGCCTGACATTCATTTCGGACATGTTTTTAAACTGGATACAAAAAGAAGAAAACAGGTCTTCATTTTCTAAATTACAACGTTAGGGCTAAATCATGGTTGCAAATTCATTCTTATCCTGTGGTTTGATTTCTGCTAAAGAGTTGATTATTTGTCTTAATCCAAAGGCTTCGTGTCACCTCTGCCTAGTTGTTTTCTCATCCCTAACAATCCGCCACGCACACACACACACACACACACACACACACACACACACACACACACACACACACACACTTCACAGGCTTCCAGACAGACAGTAAAATCGATATTCCCATTAACCCGTGACGTCCCTAATAAAGGACAGTGACACCGTGTTTAAACAACACGACCCTTCAAAAACAAACCCGAAACTAATCTCACATCATGTCGGTGACAAGTCGTTTGTTTTCATCCTCAACTTGAAACAAAAACGTCTGTTTGAACTCTGTTTCTGATAGAAAAGTGCAGGCTGTCCTACATGTCCATCTGTCAGTCATGTAAACCTCACCTCTCTGTGTGTCTCTCTCTCTCTCTCTCTCTCTCTCTCTCTCTCTCTCTCTGTGTGTGTGTGTGTGTGTGTGTGTGTGTGTCCAGCAGGGGTGAAGAGGAGGAAATACATTGGACACACCAATGAGTGAATGTATGGGAAGCTAAAAAATCATCCCATGAGAGCACACAAGTGTAAATGTACATTCATAATGCATGAGGCCCGGTGCGTTTGTTTGGTCTGCAGTGCGGAGACTCTGCGCGCTTCTGAGGGGCTTAGCTGTGTCTTTTAGGGTTTTTTTTTTTTGCTGTTCAACAAGTCTAGAGTGAAGTCCTCTGATTTTTTTTTTAATCTACATGGAGAAAATGAATATGTGTGTCCTGTTCGGCTGGTTTCACCTGACAGCCTCTGGTTAGAGCTCGGATTTGGTTGAAATTGCCAAAAGTTTCCACGAAATCTAGCGAGAAAAGACATGGAAATTTACATTCAATAATCACAACATGCCCAATGTAGGATTACATTCTATTTTTTTTTTTTTTTTTTTTAGGCTTTTAACCCCGTATTGGCGCGATATAATTTTACTTCTTCAAATGATATGCAATTTTAATTTAAATTATGGATATTTCCCCACTCATTTTCACCACCGCGGAAGAGAAGCAATTCTTGTTTAAAAGATTAACCAAGCTTTCACTGATTCCGATTATCAGATAGGTGTAATGTTTTGTTTTATCTAAGGACAAAAAACAAGGATGCAAACACACATGAACTGGTTTGAAATTATGGTCTTACTTTGAATTAGGGAAACATCGCAAATAGGATCATATTGGCCTAATTGTACACTAATGGCGCCAGCAGCGCTCTCGAAATGGCATCCACTTTATGCCGTTAAATGTGACATGATAATGAAAGGTTTCAGTCTTTGTTTAAGGATAAAATTAATGTAAAAACACATATAGCTGAAACGCTAGTAAACTTCATATCTGTCCATCAGACCCGTATAAACATGATACTACAGATCCGAGGGAATATAAATGAATGAGCTGTGTTATATTTTATTGACCGTCATGACAATATTCCCACAGTGAAGATAAACTTTAAACACCCTTGATTCTTTTTTTTTTCTTTTTTTCAATCAGATAAAGTTGTTTTGAATTTCAAAGTTCCTTCAAAATTCATGTCGTTTAATTTCCTGGAACGACTGAAAGGCACCAAGTGCAACGTGAAGCTTCAATTAAATGTCTCAGGTCTGGATATCCAACTATGATACAAATCCCAGCGTAAAATTATTTTTTGGTTTGTAGTTAATTAGAAAATGAATTCAGTCAAAACAACACACAGGCCTGAGGTCAGAGAGTCTTTCAGCTCCTGGAAATGTCTCCGAGAACAAACACTCACTTGCACAAAAGCAATTGTTGCAATATTATTTTTATTATGTGCAAGAATTTGAAACACCTGAGCAGAATTGAAACTGTTTGTCCCTCTTGCCTTCCCTCAAACAAAAGGAATGTTTGTCAGAGAGATTATTCACTGCTTGTGTGTGTGTGTGTGTGTGTGTGTGTGTGTGCGTGTCTTTGTGTGTGTGTCTTTGTGTTTGTGTGTGTGTGTGTGTGTGTGTGTGTGTGTGTGTGTGTGTGTGTGTGTGTGTGTGTGTGTTACAGGTGCTGTTTGCAGAAGAGGCTGGTATATTGTCCCTGGGTCAGTGAAGGAGCCACGGTTGGTAAAAATCTACATAACATTGCCATCTGTTAAACTTCAAACTGCTCAAACACAACACACACACACACACACACACACACACACACACACACACACACACACACACACACACACACACACAAATGAACACACAGTATCCTCTAAACAGAGAGCAGTGAAGAAGAGTAGAGAGTCTATAGAAATGTAATGTATGCTCTTCAGCCCCTCTCCAGCTCCTCTTCCCTCCTTCTTCTTCTTCTCTTCTGTACTGAGAGCAGACAAGAGCTCGGGGTTGAGGCCTCCGCTGGCACCAACGAGGAAGAGAAAGGACTCAGGAACAGAGAGAGGACAGACCCTCTGTGCTGAAAATCTCTCCCGTCTCTCAAAAATCAAATGTGGTCGACGTTTAACGAACAACCCGAGTGAATTTCATGCAGAATATCAGCGAGCTCTCTGCCTCAGCTAAGCAACCAACTTTCCCCTGTGGCCCACAAACCCCCCCCCCCCACACACACACACAGTCACACGCACACACACACACACACAGTCTCACACACACACACACACACACACACACACACACACACACAAACACACACACACACACACAGGTCCCTCTGAAGGAGCAGGCGGAGCCGGCAGTTGCACATCTGCATTTCAAACACAGACTCTCTGGGATTCATTATTAATTAGCCTGCTGAGCCCTGGAGGACTGGTGATGCTGCCGTCACGCACACCCAAACCCACACCCACACATACGCACGCGCACACACACACACACACACACACACACACACACACACACACACACACACACACACACACACACACACACACACACACCTTGTGACCCCTTTGCCCCCTCTGCTCAACAGTTAGAGAGTCCTCACCAGAATACTGAGCCTTACAGGAGAGTCCCTCCCTCCAATCACACTTCCCCTGATTTCCCGGCTTAATGTTTGGCAAAGTATGATGAATTACAGGAGTAGATGGTTTTATTAAGCTGAGCGCAGTGTTACTGTGTTTAAAATACCATATTCAAATGAGTTGTTTAGCACAGCACAGTGCTAAATGACATATGTGAGATGATGAGAGAAGCCTGAATAGCTGTACTGGTTCTTATATCACATCAATAAACATAACAAAACTCCTTTCTGCCTTCGTTTGCTTTATTCTGTGCTATTTGTGGGAAATAAGATTGTTGAGTTTCGCTTGCCTCTAATTTAAGAGTGTTTGTGTGTGTGTGTGTGTGTGTGTGTGTGTGTGTGTGTGTGTGTGTAGCTCTGTGCATTAACCTCCACCAGCATAGAGGCAGATCAGAAAGACACACAGCGATTATGCATGAGGAATGTCTCCAGGGTCCAGAGAGAGAGAGCGAGAGAGAGACATCAAACACACTGCAGTGAGAACCCTCTGTCCACAACACACGTCCCACCGCTGCGCAAAGTTGGGGCTGTGCAGTTTACAAAAACAAACACAATAGGAAGGAACGAACGTGCTGCTGCGGGTTTCAGCCTATTGTGTGCCTCTGCTGTTGCCCACGGTTACATTAGTATGCAGGAAGGTAATGTTTGATGCAGAGATCGTTCAAGAGCATCAGATCATGCGTGATTTTCTGACACACTTGTGACAGGATGATGTGTTGACTGCAAATACTTGAACGTAGAATGTTAAATCTTAAATGAAAGTTCTCGCCTCGGTTCTGAAACTGGAGGAGGTTGGTTGCTTTTTTTAATTGGTGATTGATAGAAAAGATTATACAATCTGTTCTCCCCAGCAACATGTGGCTCCATCCATACATCCACCATTATCGCTCAGATAATATTACCATGGCCACTGGGGCTATAGGTGGGTAGTCTGTGATCGCTCACCACACATCAACACCTCACCGATTGGCTCGCTCAAGGCTATAACCCGGGCTCTGATAGGGCAAGAGGCTCTGGCAGTAATTTGGACATAATTGCATAACTGAGCAAGACTCCATCATCATCACCTTCTGCCTCTAAAGTCTTCAATTTAGGCCTCACAGTGGCCGAAGCTGCTGCTCAGCTGTCACCTTCTATCTGTATTCAAACTGATACCGCTGGAGAGTAAAACACATTCTCGCACTGCAGCATCCCTGTGGGGATCAGTGCCTCTTGAACCAATTGGATCTGATTCAGAGCCAGCAGTGGACCTCCGCCGAGCACACACACTTCCTGGTTTTGTAGAGAATTCTGGGTAGCAGTGAGGTGAGATTTGCAGGGGGAAAAGACCACTTCTCGACAACACAGCGCAGCCTTTGTTAGATGTGTAACGAAGAATCTGGGGCAATCGAAGAATCTGCACAAATGTTGTTACAAGTTCTCGCTCCGAAAGGGAATTCTCGTTCCCCGTTCAGAGCGTTCCCCTCGGCCCGCTCTTTCATTCAAAGGAATGTACATATGATTTTTGGTTTCATACCAATTCCACCTGGAGTCTCGAAGGGAAGAATAACAAATATGGGAAACATTTAATCCAGAATAATATGTTTATCCAGAGACCTGTGGACTTGGGGAGGAATGGACCCCCTCTGATGTGGTCTGCTGCCAGTGTGTGTGTGTGTGTGTGTGTGTGTGTATTTGGGTTGGACCTGTAAGACGGGTGAAGAGACCCTCCACCCCCTGGGGCCAGGAACTCTGGGTGAGGAGGAAGAGAGGTCTAACACACTCTCAGATTTCTAAAGTGTGTTTGTGTGCGAGCTTTTGTGTGTGTGTGATACAGGATGTGACAAAAGCTAAGCAGCAAGTGAGTCGTTGGACTGAGTTGCTGTAAAAACTAGAAGCGTCTAAGTTATGGTGGTGCTTCTTGCATCGAAAAGCCTTTTTTTCTGCAGGAAAGAAAATATAAATTTAATCCTCCTAACCTCCCTCTGTATTTCTGCTAGTGGGGTTAAGTGAAGAGAAAATACTCAACACTCAGATGTATTTTCACAACCTGTGTAAAGGAAAAATTCAGATTTATTAGAGCTGGGGTTTACTGTCATAGTCATTTTTAAGTAACAGCTGGGATTAGATTAGGCGACATCACTACAATGAAGTCAGATGGGAGAAGAAACACAAACGGTCGGGCGATGAGTTATTATCACAACTGTTGGTTTTAAATTTAAAACTGTAAAGTTTAGTGACCTAAAATGATGGTAACGATCATCCATTACAAAACATACACAATTAAGTATGATAGGTCAAAGTGGAATCTGTGCATGAAACTGAATTTGAAACTGTGATGCATGTTTAGAACTGACAGTTTGAGTAATTTTCACGCCACCTTTCATCATGTAAAAATGTGAGGGCCAGTCTGCATGTTGGTCCACGTCTGAAAAAAAGCACCTGAGTCATGGTCAAGTTACTATTATTATCAAGTTATCTTCCTAAACTGGACACTGTGTGTGTAAACTAGATTAACAATCAGACCAACAGTCACAACCATATATATTTTGGATTTTCACTGAATATCCAGCAGATGCACTTCACATACAGTACGTGAGGAAACAGGAATTAAACAAGAGTTCAAACTTAACATTTTGGCGTTCTCTGCTCTTGCCCTGTCAAAGTTCAGAGAGAAAGTGAAGCAAACCTTTGCCTGCCTGTCGTTTGCAGGAATGCTTGATTGATTGTTGATTTACAGACCTTAGCTGCAAGCTAGCTAGCAACTGACGCACCAACTGTGATGGTGTTTGTCGTGATGTCATGGCATGACATTTAACACTGTTAAAGAGGCCACATTTTTTTGCTTGCAGAGTTTTGTTCTTGCAGACGTCAGGTGACCTTTGTCAGGTGACCTTCGTTGTTACGGTAACAATAGTAAACACATGGCTAACATTGTGAAATGATGGCAGTTTGGTTAGGTCTAGGCACCAAAACTACTTGGTTAGGTTTAGGAGTATATCATAGGTTTGGGTTGAAATAGGTACGTTAAGTTATATTAAATGAGTAAAAATATATCAATGTTGAGTTTGGTTTCACACAGGACACAAACAGCATTGTGTGACACATCCACGTGAACCTGCTCCCTGTACACTTTGTCTTTATACCAGGTCACCTGATATTTATTTCTTGCAATCTCTGCACAGTATACGCCAGTAGCGACTAAATGACATACAAAAAGGAGAAAAGGTGATGTGATAACACGTGAGAACATATGTTATTCATACGCTGTTTGGTGATATCAAGGTTGGTTTGTGTGGCAGCTCAGCCTCTGAATGAGCTCACCAATCAGTGTTTTTACCCTCCAGTCTCTCCTTTTTCCGTACGTTTTTAAGGTAGATTCATTTAACATTTTCAACTCACATTGATGCATCTTTGCATCAATTTATGCTGCCATGGACGAATTTGTGTCTAAATCTCAATCTCGCCAGCCCTAAACTTCGCCTCGCATTCTGTCTGAACACAGATTTATAAAACAGGCAGCAGATTTTTCTATATAATGAATTAGCACATTTTAGTGGACTCTCTGTAAGCAGTGCAGGTATGTGTCCTCCATCAAGGTCATTAATTAAGGCTTCAATGGCAAAATAAGTTTTAAAATCCATCATTGCTCATACCATAATGGTCCTGTTATGTCCGAATAAAACTATAAAGAACATTTACGTAATGGGCGTCTTTGTGCAAATGACTGTAACAAATAGATAAACCAGTAACCTTATGTATTCAATGTCTAATAAGAGCTCTAGTAGTGTGTTTGAAACCTGTCCGACTGCTTGTGATTTGCCCCTGCCACACTTCTTTTTAATGAAGTCACATCATGCCCAGATCACAGCAATTACTTTGGCTCGTACATTTTTATCATAACTGATAAAATGATGGTTGAAAGTACAGAAATATGACCGAAGCTATTGTAATTTTCCCTTTAAAAACAGGATACTGCGCATGCATGATAACTGTTATTATACCAGATAGGAATGATACATGAGACCAGCAGTTCCTTTAAAGAAAAATCCAGGTACACACATAAAAGTGACACTACTACCTCTAGTACTATCTACTACTACTACTACTACTTAGTTCAGTATGCCAAAAGTACTAAATCCTCCTCCCTTTCTCTTCTCTCTTTCTCTCTTTCTCTCTTGCTCTGACTCCCTCTCTTTTCCCTCTGAAAGAAGGTCTTATTGTGGCGATGTCAGCTGTCTCAAGGGCATCCAGAACAAAGAAGCTTTTCACCCCTCTGCATATCCTCCTCTCATCCCTCACTCTCTCACCTCTCACTCTCATTTCTCTCTCATTCTGACTCCCATATCATGCAAACCTCTCATTTGTTTACACCCCACCCCCCCTTTCCTTTTCTCACTTTTGTTTTGGTATACACGTGTGGGTGGGATACGTACAGTTGCTGGTGAGCACACTTGCAGGAGCAGGAGCAGTAAATGAGATGAGGATGGTAACACTGGTGGAATATTAAAAAAATAAATCATTTGGCAAGTTCCTCCTTGATTTGGACTTGCATATTTGAGATTACTCTGCTCCTGCTGTTGCTACTGCTGGTGGTGTGTGTGTGATACGCATCCTATGCATGTATCTGTGCCTGTGCCTGGAGTATGAAGGCAGGAGGAGAGGAAGGCAGCAGCAGCTGGTGGAGATACACAATGTCAAGAGAGCTCAGAGAGACAGAGAGAGAGTACAACAGAGGATGCCTCCTTGGCCGACTGTGTGGAAGGGGGACAGTGGAGCATAACAAACAGGATCCACCTTTCTGCTTGGCTAATTTTCCCCATTAAAACAGCCCAGCAGGAGCCTCAGCAGTCCACCAGCTGGAACAGAGGTTATTTTAGTGCCTGTCTTTCAGCAGGGTGTGTGTGTGTGTGTGTGTGTGTGTGTGTGTGTGTGTGCATTTGAGTGTGCGTCACTTGCATCTATTTTGGCGTGTGAGTCTGAGGTTTGGGGAAGCATAAAGATCTTCCATAGGAGCGGATTCAATTCACTGATATTAATTTCCTTCTCTCCAGTCATGCATAAACAAAGAAAATCTCCTCGGCTGTCTACAGTATGTGTTTCGCCCTGCTGGGTGCTGCTATAATGTGCTCGACGCTGATATTGATGTATGTGCCCATATTTGCCCAGTCATCTCTTTATGTGGCCAGCCCTCCTCTCCTCTGTCTCAGTCAGATCCTAAACTAATCCCCAACCCTGCTACTCTGACAAGAAAATCCCCTATTTTAATGCATGCACACACACACTCCGTCTTCCTCCCTCGCCCCCGGCCACACACCCCAATCAGACACGCACACACACTTTCTTTTTTATCCCTCTGTGTACCTGTACACAGCATCTCTTAGTCTCTTTACCTTTTAGTAAAGCATGTCTTTTACACAAGTTACCATTTGTGATATTTGTTATGGTAATATCTTCACAGTGTGGTGGCGTTTCTGGAAATTCATAATGTAATGAAATCTCTTTTTGTTCACACAGGGCAGAATTTGGCAGCACAATGTCATTATGCTAGAGGCTGTCAGGAAATGTTAACCGAAATCTGTTACAGTCCATTTACTGTAAGAAAACAGTAATCAGATTACAGACATTTGTGATTTAAAAAGAGGGCAAGACATGCTGTGTTACTAAAACAAAGCATCAGTAATGCTAATATCCCCAAATGATCATAATGGTTGTAGATGATAGCGTATTGTAGTCTGAGAGTCTTGTAGCTGTGGAATGGATTTTGGAGGCAAAATAATCCAATAAAATGAACTGAGTTTTCTTTCTTCAGGCAAACGAGTTTTGTGGTTAATTATGTTTGTATGTTACATTACGTAATCTGCCCTACAAATCCAAAGGGCAGTATAGAAGAAAAGTGGCAAGATTGAGAAAAAAATGTAAGGCGGCTGACAAACTACATGATAGATATAAAGGTTGTCTTTATACTGTATTTTGACCCCAGAAATCTTTAGCCGTAGTACTTACATAATGCCTAAATACTGCATTATGTCTATGGATAATAGTTACAAAATGCAAGGGGAACAGTTTACTAAAATGTTATCTTTCAGCATCAAACATGTTATAACTTTACTATTAGTAATAGCATTCATAGTTCATAAGAAATCCATGTTTTCAAGGTGTCTGTCTGTCCCTCTACTATAAATATTTAAAACAATACTACATTAATTTACAATTTAATAGATTTAAATATGTTTTAAATGTATCTTAACCACACCGTATTGTGTAGTGTCAAAGCTGACATTTATTATTGTGGAATAATTCATTAAAAGGATGTAGGTTAATCAAAATAGATACATTTACAGGTAGGAGATAACCAATATGTCAATTTAGTTTTGCTAAAGCTAGATGTGGCTATCTCACTAGTTAGCTTCATGTATCTCTCTAGCTTTAACTTTCTATTTGACTCTTTCTGTGTGATAGTGTAACATAGTGTGACGGCGCCATATTACCAAACCCACCAGAGTCCAGTTACTACGGTTTGGCTGGTTTTAGCTCTGTTTTATAGTCTACTGCAAATATTACATGCTGATGTCATGGAAATCCTACATTTCCATGACATAATATTTTATAAAGTAGAACAGATGCCAGAAAGTTATATTCTGGTCCCAACTCATTTTTTTTAACAAATATGTAGTTTCCCAGTAGTGCGCAGTGTGGCCATGAACTGAATCAAATGCAAACATACAGCTGGGTGCGGCCTTGGAACAGTTTATGTGGTAAGGCCTACAAGAGTGTATTCTCAACCCTGCTGAGTTTTCCCTCAAAAAATAGCTACGTAGCCAGGCAGAGAAGTCAGGCTGAAGGTTTAATTTATGCCCTTGTTGGCCTGTCAGGAGGCTTGCCAACTCCAGCCCATTTGCATTTCACACTGTTGTTTAAAGGCTATAAAACATTTTATTTGTAATTTCTGTATTTTATAGCATATTAACAGTGATAATAAAACAATACTATTAAGCTGTAACCCTACTGAATACCATACCATATTATTTATGTTTAGTTACAATAAATTCAACCTGTCCAGATGACCAATTAGTCCGTATACACATGTGGCAATGTGACTGCTATGGCTTACATTAGATAAGAGAAACATATATCAAACCACATATCACTTTCCGTATGTTGTGTGCTAAAAAAAAATGACAAGGGTGAATTTCATCTGTGGAAAAACTGCATTACATTCAGCGTGTAAAAGAACTGTCTGCATTTACCAACCAGGGGAGATGAGGTGCGGTTGACCTTGGCGTGTGTGAACACATGCACACAAACGCAACACATGCACACACCCCATGTTGGGAGAAACTGACAAATGGCAGTTCAGCAGCTCAGTTAGATGGTAAATGTGTGTTTAAACAATACCAAGTGACGCTTACACACGCAACACTTAGTGGCTGGTCGGCGATATAAGATTGATTTGGTTCACTCTTTCACTCTCACTCTTTGAAACACACACACACACACAGACGCACACACTCAGTGGAATATGAGTGATGTGATTCAGGACACCTCTCGGCAGCCACTCTGCTTTCCATCCTAACGCCTGAGCAGAATACTAATCACTGGATCACATTACAGAGAGAGAGAGGGAGATATGGTTGCAGCTATAGGAGGAGAAGAAGCAGCATGGAATAGCGTGGATTATATCAGATAACAGAAATACAAAGGTGGGCTTCACAGACCATGGTGTGTTTTTTTTTGTTTTTTTTTTTACATCTACACCTTCCTGTGAGCAGCATGCAAATAATGTGGGTTAGTGATGAAAAAGTATCGTCACAGGCAGGTGAAAGCAAAGCTAAACAGCAGGGTTGGAAACAGAGATGAGATCAGAGAAAGGAAAATAAGTTCTTTCCACCTCTAAGAAAGCCATCTACAGCAGGCAGCTGGTTATAGAAACTCTTATTCCCGATAACTGCAGTTAAAATATTCAGTAACTACACTGCATTAATTTGAGTAAATACATTTTTAGAGGGACACATTGTACCCCTTACTCCACTAATTTATTCAGCAGATATAGTTACTAGTTACTTGGAAGGTACATACAACCTATAAAATACACTATTTTAATAAAATATCTAACATGGTGTAAAAAAGCTCAAACTACATCCACCACCTACACATTACTGCGTCAGTTGATCCAATATCATAATATATAATAGTATAGTACTGACACTGACAGGGGCACTGCTAGGGATTTTGTGTACCATGAAAAGGTATCACATTGGGCCCCACCACCAGAGGCTGTAACCAACTCCAGAACCCAATCGGCACATTTAAACCTTTATATAATTCTACCTCTGCAGGCTTCCAACTCTCTTGTACTCCAATATAATATTTACTGACACTGCAGACATGCAACATTAGAGTGGTCTTCACTAGTTGATGCAAGAGTGATACCCTCTATAAGAAAGCTAAAGGCCATATTTTACAGTCTAAATGTAATTTTAATAATATAATTCTTGATTGGAAAATTCTCTTAACAATAATTAATAACTTAAAATAAATATAACTTAAATATAAATTAACCTCTTCAATTAAAATAAAGATTTTGGAACAAAATATTTGCCAACTAGAAAGTAAAAAAGGATTATTTTTCTTTTTTTCATAATAGTAATAATAAAATAAGAAATTCCCACCAACTCCCTGCAATTATGCCAGCTGACATGTCATTCAACACAATGCTGCTCACCTCCTCCTTCAGTTGGGAGATATAGCTGCTGAGCCTGATGCTGCATCTCTTGGGCCTGGCACCAGGCAGATACAACTGATTTACTATGTTAAAAGTTTTCCTGCATTGATTAAATGTCGGTTGAAAAAGCAACAAAATGTAAATAATTTTGTAAAGAATGTAAATCATTATCTGTGAGGATATTAGGTAACTAATGTTAGGGGAGCAAAAATAACTGTTTCACTTTGGACTAAGGCAGGACAGGTTAATGTTACAAAACTCAGAGTAGACCTACCTTTCTTTGGGTCACATACTGTTGCCCTTTCTTTTCTCTCTCTCGTCTTTCTTCTAGTTTTCTGATTTCTCTTTAGGAAGCGGAGACAATGCTTCATCGACATACCTCACCAACTAGCAAGTACTGTTTGTACTGTTTTTTGAGAAAGAAAAAGATGTATTATTACATTGCAAGTAAAGTGTTCTATTAATGATAATTTGTAAATTATTTAATATTGAATAGTGGGGCATAAGGTTGCTCAGAGCGTTGCTAGAGTGTGTGCCCCGTGTAGGCAATCGCAACTTTTCCACAAATTTGACCAATCACTGTAGTGTCCCGCGAGTTTCACCAATCATAGCAACATCCATCACAATTTCTTAGAAAAGCTGACGTGAAATTAGGAATTTTAGGCCACAACAACCCCAGAACAAAGCCCACAAAATCCCGGAGAGACTTTGCAATTCCTCTCGTTTTTACACAGCATTTTATTGTCAGCTCAGTGTTTTGGTTTTCTGGCCGTCAAACTTTACTGCTTTGGTTCACTCTCATGGCTCTCATCAGTGTTGGTTCCAGCAGCTGCAGTTTTAAATAGAAAATACCCCTTATGTATGTCTATCTAACCATGCACTAAGTAGCTGACAGACAAAAAGTAGTAACTATAGCTAACATAGTGGAGAATTTATATTTTAAATCACTGAACATTTTTCTCAGCAGTTTATGAGGTTCTTAGATGACAGTGATGTCTTTAGAGCTTCTTGTGCAGCCCCCAAGTGGGCAAAAATGAATTAATGCTGCTTCAAGTATATTTTGTTGTTAATAATTTGTTTACTTAATATTTAATATACAGGAGTTTTACTTGTAATGGCATATGTTTGCACAGTGATGTTGCTTCTTTGCTCAAGTAAATGATCTGAATAATATTTCCACCACTTTTAGAAACAGAAATTAGATGAAAAAGTACAGAGAAAAAGCTCTATCCACCTGTTTAGGATTCATCCTAAAGAGAGGAGTGTAACAGAGACATTTAGTCCCATTAGCAGTTACTGGAAATAATTGTTGGAGTCATTTTTGAGCAACGACTCAGATTAAAGCTCATTTTAGACTAATCTGGATCATCAAATGCCAGTTTAGGCAGTGCAGTGCTGCACTTGCCTGTATGGCCAACATGCAAACACAAACACTAAATCTCACACACTCTCCTTCTCCTCAACCCCCCCCACCCCAACCCCATGCTGAAGCAATTATGTCCAGTGTGTGAGTCTTCTACAGGCAGTGTGAGGGTGATTGATGATGCTGTCAGCACAGGGAACATGTTTTAACGTCAGAATAATCTCCCTGCTAATATATTACATCCACTGGATAGGGTTCAATCATTACTAATAGCGCTGCTAAGTTGGTGAGAGGGGAGCTGGTGTTGAGAGCACGTGCCTTTGTGTGTGTGTGCGCATATGAGTTTATGTGTGTGTATCTCATTAATCAGGGCAGAAGTAGAGGCAGGGAAATCTAGTAAGGCCAACCAATAAACAAGTATGCAAGTGCAAGGTGGAATAAGCAGCCAGCGAGAAGTGTTTACTTCTTACATAATTACTCACTCGTAGCCTATAGTCAGTGAATCAACTGAGACGCTGTTATTGTGAATGTGAGAGTCTTACCAACACTTGATATAATATCGTCTTATGAAATGAAAGAGGTGGAAAGAATGGAGCACAAAGGCAACCGATGCTTCAAAAAGAGGCAGCCTTGTGGTGTCTAATCCGTGCTGTCTAATCTCTCAAATTGCTGTGACGTTTGATGAAGGGGATCGAGCTGGTGTGAGGAGAGAAACGGGCCCAGTCAGAGGGGGAGTGTGTGTGTGTTGTTTTTTTTTTTTTTTTTTTTTTGCTGATGTGTACAGTACAGATCCAGCTGTGCCCTCCGCTTCCGAACAAATCCTTCTTTAAATACAAGCTGTGTTGTTTACAGCAGTTCTCTGCCTCCAGACACCATCCTCTCTCTGCCTACACTGCCTCTGTTCATTTGACACTGCCTCCTCTCTTATCTGCTTTACGTACTGCTGATCAGATGCACCATCCCCCCACTTTATATAGCTGGGCAGAATATGCATGTTGTCGCATGTTGCATGCACGGGCGTAGACATGCATATACATCTGGGACCATAAGGGAGAAAGAAAGAAAGAAAGAAAGAAAGAAAGAAAGAAAGAAAGAAAGAAAGAATAAAGAAAGAAAAAAAGACTGAGTGTGTGTGTGTGTGTGTGTTTGCAGGAGAAAGTCTGTGGGGATTGGTGTTATATTCTGCTGGTGTCAGCTGGCTCGTGGCCTGCAGATTAATGTGTGCGTGTGTATGTATGCACACACATATGTGCGTGGTGCAAACAAAGGCGCCCTCACAAACACCCGTAAACAGATTAGTTCGTCTGCTGAGAAACAAAGGGTTAAGAGAGAATGCAGATTTCACAGGGCAGGGGAGGGAGTCGAGGCTGTGTGTCTAGTTTTGGGGGGCGTGTGTGTGTGTGTGTGTGTATGTATGTGTGTGTGAGAGGGGTGAGCGGGACCAGCGCGGCGGTGGAGCGTCGTGATCCCTCTCCCTAATACTGTGTGGAGAATCTCCTCGCTGGGCTCAGCTGCCAATTCTCTCCACTGTAACAGTTCCATTCTCCTCCTCAGCCGCTGAAACAATACTGCCATGCCTTTCTGTGCATCTCCACACAAAGAGCCCAGCACTGAGACAGACGCTCAGAGTGAACTGAGACACAGCACCAGGACAATAGACTGAGAATGGTTTTGTTCGGCATTGTGTTGTGTGTTTGTGGAGACAAACAATAAAGAAAGTTCCAAGGGACGAGCAACTTTTCCCTCATTGTTGAAACTTTAAGAGGATGTACAGTTTACAGAAGTAGGAGCTGGGGATTTGCTTCTTTGGAGAATCTGTGTGCATCACTTGTGTGTATCAGTCTGAGCTCAAAGAACATGTGGGTACGTGATTCCCACCACCTTTTAGCATAATATAAAATACAACCCAGGTTTGATCTATTGACAGCAAGGCTTGTGTATCTCTGTTAGCAAGCTTTTCCTGCCAATCAACTTAACATTTGCAGGGAAACAACTCATTTATCATACTGATGTAATCAGTGAAAGATCCTTTAAGGTATATGTTTAAAAGCAAAAGAAAATGTGCATATATGCAGAATTTCCTTCTCTCACTACCCTAGACACACACACACTGGACAGCACTGGTGTACTGGAAGTTCCCCCTCTACTGGTGGCGGCGGATGCTAAGACGTACTGCCCCAGAGGACCACCTCCCTGGGACCTTGAGCCAATCACGACAGCCGAAACAAGCCTTTTATCTACAGGGGCTTATTAAGCTAATTGAATTAGCATGTTGTGGTTTCTGAACCCAAATACGATTAGCCTGTTATTACTGTGTTATCAGGGTCCCTTGTTACAGTAACAGCAGGTTACTTTTGGCTGCTTGGCTCTTTTTCTCTCTCTGTCTCTCTCTGCCTGCATAACACTGGAGCTTTACACACATTCGCATATCAGCTCCTTATCTGTTAGATACCTGGAACAGTTACAGTGTCATGGAAATCAAAGATATAGTGCATCTCATACCAGTTAAATCTTAGCTTAGATTATGTTACCGTTTGGTTTATTGACTGATTTAGACATTATAGAGTCCTTAAAGGTCTAGTGTGTAACATTTAGGAGGATCTATTGGCATTCTACAGTAGCCTAGAATGAGCAAACTAAACACATGGCTCTGAATGACGCCTTAAACATTTTCACCAGCTATTTCCTTTCGAAGTTGCTAGAGACCAAAACAGAGCTAAAAGGAGGGTGAATATTGGACGTACATTCATCAAGTGGACAGAAACACAACTACAAATGAATGCTACTGTCGCCCTGTGTCTGCTGGATGCAATGGAAAAAAACTGGATGGAAATTATAACACACTTGCCATAACAACTTCATGGGTTCGTATTTACAGCGAGTTGTGCTGCCTGTAATGGTACAGACACACAGCGAGGACGCTTCTGGGTGCTCCAGGATACTGAACACTCCAGCTGGTGGGTGATGAAAATACCAGTTGGGTGATGTTTGGTTTTGGATCTGTTGCTTTCAACATGCCGGTCAGCCCAGAAACCTTTACAAATTACGCCTGAACAGTACACTGAAGTATTTTCTGGGTTGAGAAATAAGAAACGTAGTAACGGGATCTCGACTCATATTTGATCAGCATTGCCTAGTTTTACAGTTTGATCCGAGTGTTTTGAGCCTGTTGTGTTGCACTGGATGGACTTCATTTCAGTTATGTTTATGCAAATTCAGATACGGTAAACAGTGAGCCAATTCACCACAGCGTATCCATAATACACTGCACAGCCAAATCTCCTGCTCTCCATAGAAACATGAATAGGATCCATCGACCAGTTTTGATTAATGCAGCTTTCAAAAGTGAACTGATGAAAACAATTTGTAAAATGGCCAGGTTAGACTAAAGGCATGGTGTGGGTGAATGTTTCCTCCAAAATCTTCTACCTCCTACTCTCAAACAGTATTTCAAGATACTTTTCTTTAGTGGTGGTTATCTAACTTCGGAATAACAATCTTCTGTCATTAACACTAATGTCACAGGTGTTTATCATTGTATTTCATTAGCATGTACTTGGGTAATCTAATAATAATAATGTAACTCTATTTAGATAGAAAGAGATTTAAATCTATTTTACAAATGTGTCCTGTCCAAAACATATAATAATAACTTAATGAACTAGATAAAATATGATATAAAAAATCAAGGATAGCAAAACACATACGATCAAAAAGTGGGGGGAAAAAATTAAAATAACACCAATAAATAAACCATATACCAAGTCATTAAATACGTAAAATGGATAAATAAAAGCCTTGTATATGCTGTAGTGCAAAGATTTAGAAAAAGAAAACTGACTGAATGAACCTGTGTGAACACAGCGTTCCTTGTGCACCGAAGCTCCCTTTACCAGCTGGGCAGGGAGTCATAGAGGCCGGCTTCAGTGGGAGAGTAGGAGGTGGGCAGACTGGGTGGAAGGAGGTGCAGGGGTGATGGAGGGAGGGGGCTGGGTGAGGGGGCTGAGAGACCAGGTTGGGGAGTCAGCTGGTCTCTCTGAGCCTGTGATTAATACACTGGGGCTGCTCTGCACCACCTCCACACCACACTGTCCTCACCTCCAATTAGCATGCTAATGAACCTGCACATGTGTGAGTGTGTGTGTATAAGTGTGTGTGTGTGTGTGTGTGTGTGTGTGTGTGCACCTGAGGGCTCTTTCTCACTGTGCAGCAAAAACAGAAACAGGCTGGCATTCAGAGGAATGGCTTCTGCTCTGCTAATTGAGACTGTGTGTGTGTGGGTGTGTGTGTGTGTGTGTGTGTTTGTGTGTTATGGACTGTGACCCCAGTCTTATTCGCTGCTGTTATGGTAACCGCTTGAATAGGAATGTTTTCTCTGCCTAGTTATACCTGTCATGGTGACCTTTGTTCTCTGTGATTGCTGAGAGGTGGACATGAGCAGTCACAGCTCGTTCTCTGTGGGTAACATGATTTACAGGTCCACCGTGACATGAGGAGGCGTATGCAAAAACTAAGAGGCTGTAAACAATACACAGTCAACAAATAGACACATACAGATGGAGATTATATTAAAACGTTTTGAGGAAAATCCTCAACTACAATTAAAGAATAATTTAAGAAGTACAGCATACGATTATCTAACATAATAGGGGGCAGGAGAAGAAGAAGCAGAGCCTTTTTTCTTTTATGTAGAGGGAAACATGTTCTCTACAAGCGCTTGTGTGAGGACACATGCTAGCGTGATGTGACTTCCTCGTGCTTTCGTTAGTGGTGTCGAACCAAAACCATAATTTCACAGTCCAGCATCCCAAAATACAAAAGGTAGGAACCACACATTTCAGCAGCTTAAAAAGATACATCTCAATTTCACCAGTGTATTTTGGCTGTGATAGAACCTACAACCAACCTTTCAGCCTTTTAAGACACTAGAATAAGGATGAGCTCACATGCTTTATGGTCAGTGACCCTTCAGTGTGTCTTAACATCAACATGCTTCCAAAAACTGTTCATCAACTTAGACAATTTAAAAACTTATGATTTCTCATGAACAACAATATGATGCTATTTCCATTTCAGCCTTCTGGGTGCACATGTACAAGAATGTCTGTGCATTGAAGTGTCTGAGCATGTGTGCACACACACACACTGCTTGTGTGTGTACAGACGCAGACAGGGAAACAGTGAGTAGCAGTGCTACAGTAACCTTTGCAATAATCAGTTCTGTCTGATGGGCCTCTTTAATTAACCTTGTAGGAAATTAATCCCAGTGTTAAATGGACAAGAAAAAGATGTTTGATTACCACCGCGAGCCAACTGGGACTTCTCCCTCTGTCTAATTGCCCAGGAAAAGAGAACAAGAGAAAAAGTAGCAAGAACGAGAAAGGGAGAAACAGATAGGGAGAGGGAGGCGAGAGGGGAGAGCGGAGAGCAAAGCGCCTCGAATCCTGTGGTGTCATTAGCGTCTGTGTGAATGTCAGTTAGTCCCTGGAGCACTGATAAGGCTTCACCAAGAAGAGAGAGGAGAAGGGAAAAGAGAGGACAGTTAAGAGAAGGACATTGAGGAAAAGGGAGGAAACATTTTGTTAAACTGAGAGGGTCTAAACACTTTATATAACGCACAGAAATTCCTGTTGCTGGGGAATAAGGAAGAAACTAACTGTTAATTAGGCAAGGCTAAAAAGTAGTTCCTGAATAAAGGTCTCAGTATGCTTCAAGCTAACGGCCGTATATGTCGTCTAAAGGCAAATGTGGTTATACCCTAAAGTATGTGCCCACACTCTAAAGTGGGGTGAAAAACTTGCCATTATGACTGTCCTCCTGGCTGGAAGAACTCTGTATCTTCTTGTTTCTTTGTAGTGTCAACACGATGATCTTACAAATAGGAATAACAGCACACACTGTCAGACAGTCTGTCCTCCAAGGCATTCATTGTGTTGCATTTGGTTTTACATGTGTGTGTTTTTTCACACCTCTGCCCACATGGCCAACCACTTTGTAAAGTGGGTGGTTGTCAGATATTGTTAGAAAAAAATGGCAGAAGCTGATGAGGACTTTGTGGCCTGTTGAGGCCTCAGCTCTGGATCAATGACAGTGTGCAGTGTTAATATACAAGTCTGGATCTGTGAATATCAGTGAGTCTCAATATTATCTTATTATTATAAACTGACAAAACTGACATTTTTAATTGGGGATGTATATTAATTCACAAAAATTTACAAATATATAGGAATTCATTGTGTTTTAACTAATTTAATAACATAATATCAGTCTGTTCTCAATCTGTTACAGTTTGCTATAGCTTTAAAGCTATGAGGAGGTGATAGTGTGACACAGAAGTAGCTGTTCAGATCACATTTGCAATGTAAAAGAAGTTTTAGCACCTGTAAGATTTGAATCTCACATCCATCCTTCTACTTCATCTACCCCCCCTCTTTCCCTAAGGCCTGTGCGAGCAGGTGCTTCCCCTCTCTCCTCCCAAATGTCTCCAGATCTTTGCACTGACCTCAGCTATCCATGACTCATCTCGCAGCGTGCTGGCTCCGTGTGTCAGTGTGTGTGTTGGCTGTGTTCATCAGTGTGTGTCGACTTCCCGGATCCCTGCAGGTGTCTGTATCAATAATCCAGAGGGCAGAGCGATGAGAACCAGCGGAGGTTACGTCCACTGTTTTTAGCTTTGGCTGTTTAGTCTGTCCGGTGATTTTGGGTCTGTCTGATAGTTATATCACAAAGTTTGGCAAAGTGGTCTGTCTTCTCGTTTTTTTATAAAGAATCACTGCATGATTATTATACCAAATTCAAACAAATGTATTCATTTCCTCTGCATTTATAATTTATATTTTATTCAAGGGAATGAAACAAGAGTAAGTTGACCACCTCTTTTCTTTATAAAAACACGTAACAGTGTTGGGCTACTTGAAAAATGTCAATTCAATGTCAGTCACTTCTTACTTGCTGAAAAAGTAATTAAATTACTCCACTAATTAGATATAATAGCTTTCATTACTTTTGTTACTTAGTTGAGCTTCGTTTAGTATTTAACACATGTAGCAACTGAAAAAACTGTGGTTTAACAACAAGCAGCCAGCCTCCTTTTTGGAGGTATTTACAGGTCTTCAACAGCTAAGCTCCTCTAACTGAACAAAACCAGGCGATTCCTTCTGCAGGCTTACCAGTGGTTAGCTGCTAGGAAGACAGAAGTAAATGTTTCTCCTCTTTTTGTGGAGGTTAGCCACCACCCGGTACCTCTATGCCCTGCACCAAGCTAACATGTCCTGGATCAGTTAACAGAAAGACACAAAATTCATATTAATAGTTCCATCCAAGTCCTGGATTGTGAAGCTAGATCTATACTCCATGAATTGGTTTCACCGTACTACAATGGCTATGTGCGTGGGCTCCAAAGGCATGCCGTTGTTGACGCACCTCCTTAAAAATGTACAGAACCTGTGATTGGCTGGTTGTGTTTTCCCCCTACAAGTTTCTGATTGATCAGAGTTATCTGCCGTTATTGACTCCTTTTCAGTAACACACATCTAGCAAATCTATTTGCACTGCAAAAGTTTTCTGCTCACTGCAACCACTGCTTTCTGAAAGAAACAACATATAAATACAGCACCAGCACTGAATGGCACAATGTTCAATGCTGAAACACTGCACACCTTAGCTGTTCAAGATGCAAGCTTCTCCTTTAATGGGCTGTAGCCTCTAACATACGGTGACCTGATGCCCCGGTTTCAAGCTGGGTGTCCCGAGGCCCGACCAATATCTGTTAAACAATACATTTGTAGATAGATTTTTTTTACCAGAATTAAAATAATAATTATAATATTGCACTTGTTTTCAGCACATACATAGATTTTTAGCATGTTCTGTTCCACTCATTATTACCTAAGCCAATATAAAAACATAAACAATGCAACACGCTCTTGAAGATAAAGAAAGTATTTTTTAAAGAGCACCAGAAGGGTTATTCCTTCATTAAGTCACTGATAACAAATATTTTGCATTCATGGTGTCCATGTTGTTGAAAGGTGTGCTCTGTAGGGTGTGTCTTTTAAGATGATTCTTTGTAACTTAGTGAGTATTAATATTTAAATGGTTTATTAAAATAAATAAAAACTACTCACCAGTAGATTAACTGATTTGATAGACATCTGTTTTTCAGATTTGTATTCATATGTGAGTCTATTTGAATATTGTTCTTGTCAGTTGAGCGTCCACTAACTTCATTGTCTGCAGCTCACCTCGCCTTCTCCTCTTTACAAGCTCGTTAGTGTTAACTCATCAGCAGGGTCAAACACTGAAAACACACATTACAACACAGCCAAAAGATCACGTTACACAATTTGAATAAATACAAGGCAATTTGTCACTGTCATGTCAGAGTTGCCCCTTTTTCTGTCTGCCCTCGCTGGCTCTCTCATCCTCCTCCCCTGCCCCCAGTCCTCCTTCACGCCCAGCCTCCTCTGCCCCGGCACAGCAGCAGGAAGCTGTAATGGTGATTGTATTAACCCCTCATAGAGAGCACTGACCTTCGCTTCTGTTCAGCTGGAGGTAATAGTCCAGGAACACACACACACACACACACACACACACAGACATATGTTTGAATGCGTTCACCCTACAGGATTCATCCACAGCTGAAGATTTTTGAAGAATTTGGGGGCTTGTGTGATTAAAAAAGTGGGATGGAAAAGCATTTAATAAGGCGATGTTCAATGAAATGTTTAGTGTATTACAATATTGTTCTTTAATGGGTCCAACAAGAGCCAGTGTCCCTTCTTTTGGTTCCCAAAAGTGTAGAGGTGTATTCTGCCACTCCCTCATAATTCAAACTATTATTGTCATTTTGACAAAAAGTTGAACCACGCCTTTGTCTCCTAACAGTTGTAATATTTGTATCACCACGCAGTGTCACAGCCTCTTCATCTTTCATTGAGTCTTTTCACATTAGACAGCACTCCTCAGTATTACAACATGTGCTAAATGTCACTCGGTGTGATGAAAAACTGTATTTCACTGTTATGGTAAGAGGCAATCATGTCAAGTCTGTCAAAGGGAGCCATGTGGCTGATATCATGCCACTGTAAGACTGTGGATGATCAGGACACTCAGCTAGTCACACTCTGGCATGCCAATAATACATTTTAATAAGTTAGCAACGTCATTCAAATAAAACAACAAGGGAAGTTAGATAATTTCTGTATCGCTATCTAAATGGTAAAGCACTTTACACCACATGTCACATTCCCCCATTCACACACATTCATGCACTAATGACCGAGGCTGACAACTGTTTATCAGAAACAAATCAGAAATAATCCCATTCACAAGCTGATGGAACAGCATCGGGAGCCGTTTGGGGTTCAGTATCTTGCACAAGGATACTCTGACCTGCTGAGGAACTGCCAACCTTCTGATTAGTGTACAACCCACAGAGATGGGGATTCGACTCGGACTCGATATCTGGGACTCGTGAAGAATCTTTATTTTAGTTTTTGGTGCCTTAACATTAAGGAAATGTCAGATGGGCTAAATGCCATTCACTCCCTTATAAACATGCGTAATACACATCTGGCTGGCAGCAACATTGGCAAGCATACCTGCAGCTGCTTTGCTATTTGTCACAACCTTTGGTTATAATATCAGCATAAGATAAGGCATATTGTGGCCTTAGGGAGGCTGTTTCACATGTCGAACTTTAGGCCTTATTTTCTTAGAGGAGCACGTCACTTGGATGTTTCGCAAATTTTTCCATGCCATACAGAATCAGTGATAAAAACAGTGCTTGTACTGTAGTTTCAGTGTTGATATACCTGGACCAGAATCACCACCACTGCTAACTAAAACGATGTGCATGTTTGCAGTATTTCCAGTATTCTTTTATTCTGTGTTGTAGTATTTGAGTCTGGTCTCGGACTTGTCCTGGATTCTTTGGTATCGTCGCAATGCATGTTTAGTATCTTCCTCCTTCAAAAGAAAATAATTGATTCACTCAGAGTGCACTTCAGAAAGTCACTTGCAATTGTATGCTTGGCTGCCAAAACTCTGTATCGGTCTTTTGGACACAGTCTTGTCTTGGACTTTAACCCCTTTGGACTCTGTGTTGACTCGGTCTCGACTAGTCCGGGTCTTGGACTTGTCTTGGATTCAACAAAGGTGATCTTCACTACAGCACTGATCCTGAGAAAATGTATGTTTAGACATTAAAAACTGTTGCTTCTCAATTCACTTGAGAGTTATGTCCTGGTATGTTTTCATTGCCAAGTTGACACAGGATTAGAGTATCTGTCACCAGTGAGTCTCTGTTCATGTGATATCTTGCCAAAATATCACCCAAATTAACCCTGACACCTTCACAGGGAGACCTTTAACAGACAAGTTAAAAAGAACGAGAACACGGGCAACATAAAAATATTCACAATGAAGACTTTTAAGTGAGCTATTACAGTATAATAGAAGACATGAATACAGGATAAATTACACACTCACTTTTTGCCTGGAACAAACTTCCACTAGATTGCCAGAAAGGAAAGTCTTTAATAAAAGAATTTCGCAGAGATGTGTGTGGGGCGGAAGTCACACGGGGCACCTCCGAGTGTACGGGGGTTAGCACAACAGCTCAGACCTCCTGCACTCTTTCATCTGGCTGTTTCAACATCCCTCCATCCCCTTCACCCTTTCCACTCTACTCTCTTAAACAAATCCTCTTCTTTCTGACAACTAAAACAGACAGACACACACACACACACACACACACACACACAACACACACACAACAAACACACAAAGAGCCCTGGGGCAGAGCTGTGACCTATCCAGACTTTGACCTGTGTGGGTGAAACAGTCAAAGTCCTCGTGGACCCAGATGTCCTCTTGGCTTTTAAAACCGCACAGTTTCTCCTTTACTTTCTTTTTCTCCTCTCCTCTTCCTCGCTCTCCTTTCCCTGCAGCCCCTCTGGAGACTCAGTGATAACCAGGGTAGACGGGAGGAGGAAGGGAGCAGAGGAAAGAGGGATGGAGGGGGAGGAGGGGGGCGGGAGGGAGTTGTGATGTCCCGACTCAGGGATATTTAATCCTCTCTGTGAGGGGCGAGCGTCTCTCTCCCTCTGTTTGGCTTTGTGAGATCAAAGAGGCAGTTCAGATCCTGGCGAGATCGCTCGCTCTCTCCTCCTGAGTGGACCAGAGACTCTCTCTCACACACACACACACACACACACACACACACACATACACACACACACTTAAGTACTTGGGCTGACTGGCGAGGACGTCGGTGGTGGTGGTGGTAATGAGGCAGTGATTGATGGGACTTTATGCTTCTTTACTGCACTGTCTTAAACCACCACTATATGGGTGAACTCCAAATAAAATCAAATCTGTGTGGAGAAGAAAAAATGGCTGGTTTAGAGAAGACCCACATTTGGCTTCTATCAACAATATCATGTGATTTCCTTTGGGGTTGAATTATAGCTTTACTTCCTTACAGTTACACTAGTTTAAAAGTTAACTTCTTGCTTTAAGAATCTTTGTACTCCATACACTCCCACTGTGCCTCACAAAGCTTATACTGTTGGCATGGACACGATGAAACAAACACACCTGGAGTGTATTGTTGCCTTTAGGCCATAACACTAATGTGGATAGATTTGAAAAAGCATCCTTTTTACTGCTTTGGCCCTCCACCCACACTAAGTTGATAATTCTGTTCAGAAACAGATAGTTTTGAAAGAGTTGTGTGGTGATGTGCTGTGGGGAAAGTTGAGTTTTTTCGAGAGCGCTGATGAACACTGACTGTTAATGGTTTTAGGCGTCTTATTGTCATGTGGTCCACTTCAGAGAAACCTGACATTCTTGTGCACCCCATTCTTAAAATATGCCATAAAATCCCTTTGGCCTAGGGGTCTAAGATGTGTAGCATGTAATCATAACATCACCAGTCACAACAATCAGATCGATTCGATTTGAGCTGGTGACCTCTGTTGCATATCGAGGTGTTTCTTGCCTGTAAACCTATGTATTGTCAAATAAAGGCAAAAAGCCTCCCAGACAACAACTAGTCGATGGGTTGTGATGAAGACAATGAAGCCCAGGTGATCCCTAGACCATTCCTCTATGTTTACATTTGTGGTTTTGAGTAAAATGTGGACATCGGGACAATTATTGGATGAATTGACATAAAATTTGGAACAGACATTAATGTCCCCCTCATGAGTTTTAGTCACTTGACTTTTCATCTACCGCCATCATTTGGTAAACATTTCAATTTGTTGAATTGTTTCATGACCAAATACCTGCAAAACTAATGACATGGCTCATCTGTAGTCTGTATTTAGAGCTGTTTAGTAATTGTTTTGACATGCTAACATGCCAAATTACATGGTAAACATTATACCAGCTAAACATCAGCATGTTATCTTTTTTAGCATGCTGCTGATTTTGCTCAAAGCACTCTTAGTTGAACCATGAAAGCATGGTGGACATTTAGTTTTAATGAAATAGGGTAGAAGAATTGTATTGCTATTAATGTCAGAAAAGAAATAGACTCCCATGAGAGCAACCAAGAGGTCCTTAAAAACAAGAACGTAGATATTGGACATGTACACACAATAAAGCACTGGGTACATTGTGTGATCAATATACCACCAGCACAATACTGACCCAGTACCAATGGTGTGTTTTGTTCTGTTAGGGGGTTTTCTATCCATTGGTAGGCTATCAGTGCTATAATTGACTCACACTGGGTACATTTTAACTCAGTGTTTCTTTGTGTGTTAATCTCAGAATACATAAATTACAATAGAAGTTGTTTTTTTTGTAATGCTCAATGCCAGTTTTGTGAGAAAGTGTTGCTTTCAACAATATCCAGAAATGGCAGTATGGTTGGATGTAATTCCCAGGGATTCAAGGCTGATTAGTTTTATATGTAAGGTATAGATGGTGTTCTATAACATCAGATGTTATCCCTGGAAATTCCTACAGACTTGGCTCGGAATTAAACACGTTAAACAACTCTGTGGATGTACTCATCAGAGGCTGAGCACTTTATTGTTGGATGCAATAATGTTTTTTCTCATCTAATTCCTAAAATGAGTTTCACACCTATTGCAGCCTTGCCAAGTGTTTATAATATTACTTAAAAGATATTCTCTGAGTCATGGAGTGAGTACATTTCAGCGCTTTCTGTTTCATCACCCTGGAGGAGTTTGTTAACAGTGGGAGCTAAAAAAGCGTATAGCTGGCGATAACAAAAGTGATGATTCCAATGTTTCCATTCTATTTGTATTTTAATTTTATACCAATCCCTCTGAAACACACACAAAGACTCGTGCACTTACACACACTCGCACACATACACACACACACAAATGTAAACCCGCGGCTCCCCTGCCACTCGGCTTCTGAGGTTTGCAGGTCTCTGATAGGAAGCCTCTGAAATAGAAAAGAGATAAGAGTAAATAAACAAACAAATACAATAAAACCGAATTTGTGCTGGTTCAGTGCACACAGAGGGAGAGGGGGAGAGGGAAATGGAGGGAGCGCACTCTGCAAGGCCTGACGACGAACCCCACAAAGATGCATTCTCAATAAAGCAAAGCAAGGTAAATACCTAAGTGAATTCATGCAAGTTCCATTTATTCAGGGAAATCTGTTGAGACTGTGCGCTGATAGAGAGAGAGACACCATTTGGCTCTCTAACAATGGAGCTATCAGTTACTGCCTCTGTGTTCCCTCGATATGATCTCCGTCCATTTTATACCACTGAATTGCTCCAAAAAAAGCATTTTATTTCCATCACAATAATGTCATGTGGTGTTGTCAGCTAATTCTCAGTGGCATAGCGAGCTTTCTTTCAGCCCTTGTCGATACCTTAGCGCAGGAACCGTGCTAAACCAAATGTTCTGCACAGCCAATCCTCCTTTAAAGCAGTGCCACGGGCTTTGATGTGCGCCCACACCAACATGCCACTCCAACAGCCTTTCTTCTCAGATGTTGCTTAATTACACTATCATAGTCTGTTAATTACCTTATCAGTGCTGCATAATCCCACGGTCAGTGTCTGAACGGCGTGTATCAAAGCAAAGTGAGTCTCTTTCATGTGTTTTTTTTTTTTTTTTGGGCCCTGATTAGTGAATTCAGCGGCCCGCAAACAGAAATGTAAAGAAGACAAGTTGAGGTATTAGGCAGGGTTTCGCGTTGAAGATCAGTTCCCTGCCCAGTTCCCTGCCCAGTTTCCTGCCCAGTACTTCAGTGCAGCATCTCTGACTATGAATATAGCACGGCTGCCACTTTACCGTCGATTGGTTTTGATCTCTGTACAGGCACGACTGTACGAAACCCTGCGACCTCACAGTGACAACAAGACACAGAAAAGCTAAGGGCCAGCAAAGACATAATAAAATTTAATTAACTAAACTTCTTTTAACATTTCTGTGTATGGTTTAAACAAAGATACAGTGTGCTGATTACTTATCTTTATAGCTGTTGGTAGTTTTTTTTTTTCTTTTTTAAACTTTTTATGCTAACCTGGCTAACCTTACTCCAGCTCTGTACTTGACGCACAGACCTAAGATTTCTTGGAAAGAAAACATATTTCCAAAAATATATAACTTAAACAGTTTGAGCTGTCCCTCACATGCTGTAAGTTCCCCTGTTGATTGACAAAACTAACCAGTGTGTCCATTACATTTTGGAGCAAATAGCAGGGCAGTCCCTGTAGGTGTGTGCCTCTATATTTAGATGTTATGTGAGGGAACATATATGCTGTCTAAATGTATAATGTAAAAGTCTCCGAATAATAATCTTCTGCTTTGTTTGTTTGGAATTATGTGGTGACTGCAAATACTTTTTGACTGGCATCTGTATGTTTACGTTGAGTGCATCTGACGCGGTGCATATGTGTCAGTTTCATCTCTACACAACTCTGTTTCAATGTGGGGACGATAATTAAGAAATAATTGGAAGGGCCAAAGAAATGTTTGTCAAGCGTGGAAGATGCATGCCTAAATGTTAATTTCTCTCAGAATATGTTAACGTATGCACAGATGTTAATGTAGACTCCACGTTGGGCTCTTGTGTTTTGCACCTCAGTGCATTCCCTGTGTGCATGTGTTCTTCCCCTCAGCTCTGCCAGCAGCCTACTGGATCTGTCAACTTGGGGAAAATTTCCATTTTGCAGCTAACTCTGCAGCCTTTTGATGGATACGTCTTGCCGACTTTTATCTCTCGGCGCGTCTGCAAACTAATTAATATTTTTTTCTCTCACTCGCTCTCGCTCTCCCCTTCAGGCAAATATTTGTTTCCTCAGAAGTGAGCGTGGGCAAACCTTCCTTACAGCTCCATATGCTGCCAGCTGCCAATCAAGTGGGCTGGAACCCTGAAACTAATCGCAACCCCCTTCTCTCTCCTCTGTCTCCTCTTCCTCTCCTTCAGCAGAAATGAAAGAAGTTGGGGTGGAGAAAGGAGGGGGGGTGGGGTTTGTAGGGGGATGTTTAAGGAAAATAAAGACATACAGTAGAGACGAAGAAGAAAGGAGATGGTTGAGACACAAGCCCAAAGCAATATCTCCTCTGTTCTGTCTGTCCACACAGAGCTCTTCCTGCCTCTATGCTAAGCTCTTTGTTTTGCATTTTACTTTATTGTATTTATTTATTTGTTGTTCAAATGGATTTTACTGTATCTGTACTGGATTTGGTTTGTTTGCCAGACAGCTCCAAGAGTGAACAGTGTACACAGTGATTTGTGTGGGGGGGGCTACACAGGTAGTGGTGTGTGTGCCAGGGCCAAAACAAAAACAGACTGGGCAAAAACAAGCTTTACATCCCTCTACAGAGGGAGTGAAGAAGGCAGCAGCAACAGTAATGATTAATGTGTTATCAGTCATACTGAAGGGTTTGTCTCTGAATCTGTAGGCTCCATCACAGCAGCTGACCTCTGAACCCCAACACACACACACACGCGCGCACACACACAAACACACACACATACTCTTAAGTTTGACTTGGGACATTTTGAGGGGGGCATTTAGGTCCTGGACACTTAGCCTAACTTAACTGACAGTCATTCTAACACATTCAAGAACATGTGCAACTATTGCAGTTTTTATTGGAAAACAAATATATTTCAGTAATTTCACTATTATCAAAATACTTTTCTTATTAACTAAAATATATAGTTAAGAAAGGGACAAAATATATTTCTTAAAGTTTACTTTTTATAATCACTATGCAATGAAATTAAATTAACTTTACTTTAACTTTGTGACAGTGTGGACTTTTTTTGTTGTCGGCTCCTGCATTGTCTGCTTGCAGTTCATTTATAAAAAAGGCCAGGAGCTTGACCAACATGCATGTCTAACAGCCTAAGGTCTATACTTAATACAGTGAATATGAAAATAGATAGAAAGTCTCAGCTATTTCTTTTGGAAATTGTGAAGTCACAAAGGCACCATATGGGGATTTTGAATCAGCATTAGGTTGGGCAAAATTATCTTTTTTGGGAAGAAATATTTGCCTTCATCAGTGTCAGTAGCTGACAAATAAGGGGACATATGGGAGACAACACATAACTAACCTTTAAACTTGAACCGTGGACATCAATAGCATATAACTTGTAAGTTAGGTCGATTGTTTGTTCGTTTTGTCATGAGATAGTTAACTAGTGAGAGGACTTATCTCTATGGTCCACAACAGATGGAGACAGACTGATACATGGCGAATTATGTCAAACAAATTAGGTTGCACAATGTGTCGTCTAACCAAATGTCCAAAATGTTGTTGTATGAGTGTATAAATGTTCTGAATGGTCACTCTGGAACGCAGGGTGAAAAAAACCTCATAGCCTCATTGTGGCTACATCCCACCTTCCTGATCTTTCGCCAAGAACGCTGTGTCTTCTGTATGTATTTGTTGTCTCGACACAATGAATCTTATACATGGGGATAATGGCACACATTTTCAGACTTGTCCTCTCCTCAAACGCAGTCATAGTGTTGTATGCGATTGTACACACAAAACATTTCCAAATACACCGTAAATAGGCTTGCTTGTCTGATTGTGTGCTTCAGAAAGTTACAAAAATTGTCCCCTGGTCCCGCCATGGGAAAGGAGGTTTGATATCCA
Organism: Dicentrarchus labrax; assembly: GCF_905237075.1. Classification (NCBI taxonomy): domain Eukaryota; kingdom Metazoa; phylum Chordata; class Actinopteri; family Moronidae; genus Dicentrarchus; species Dicentrarchus labrax. The sequence goes on from NW_026136713.1 coordinate 16,794,270, forward strand.
TACTGAGGCCAAACTATAACATAGACAGAAACAATTTCAACTTTGTAAGACATCACTTTTGTTCCTAGTTACAGAATCTGTCCCCAGCCATCCACTTTAATCCCTAAATGTAGCTAACATTATTCTTAGTATGATTAGTTTCATATAAACAAAGATAGGAGTAAAACTATATGCTGTTTTTGGATTATTCTGGTTCGGAGGAAGTATTAGAATAGCAGCGCTTCCTCTCAGAGTGGCGAGTGCCAGTAAACATAATAATAATAAATACAGAGCAGCACCTTGCCAGTGCTTAACACCCTTTTCTTTGGCATTGCTGCTATCTGAACCTCGCTTCACCACTCTATATAGAATTTCCCTGCCAAATGTTTCCATTTACTTTACATCAAGTATTTCTTTTATTACACACAACAGTCCATTCTACTGTGGATTTTTAATTTCTTTATTGTTAATTAGCTGCAAAACCAACATCTGGTGAATGTGGTGTAACATTTGAAAACACATTATGTTCAGTAGTTTGAACAAAGTGGGTGATACACAGGAATAGCTGCACATTCTCTCAGAAGACTATATGACATAATGTCCTTCGCTAATAAGTTGACTACTGTATCATGGCTTGCTATGTAGTAGAGCCTTCCTTGTTGTATAGATAACAGCCATTCCGACAGACACACACACACACACACACACACACACACACACACACACACACGCACACACTCACACATCCGTCTTTACTGTTTTCTTGCTATCATCATCAGATGTGTGTGTAAGTGATCCTGTCTTTGTGAGGTTAATTGAAGGCAGGAGCTCTGACTGTCTGAGACATAATCTGTCTGCATGAACAGTGTGCATATGTGTGTGTGTGTGTGTGTGTGTGTGTGTGTGTGTGTGTGTGTTTTAGGGGAGGGATGTCTTTAATAAGACCACACTAGTTATTTATACAAAAATAGAAAAGGAAACACACAACAACTCTTCTCTATCCCTCCACCTGCTCCCTCTCTAACTCAACTACCCAGCAATACAGATTAGCCGCGTGTGTGTGTGTGTGTGTGTGTGAGGGGTGGTGGGGCCGTTCCTGGGGATTTAGGGTGTACAAAAGAAACAAAAAAAGAAAGAGTGCTGCCATAAGGCTTGCTATTCTCTCATATCAGCTTATTATCAGTCATTTTTGACAGGAGAAAAACCTTTATCTTGGAGAGACTGTGTCTGTCTGGGCCTGCGCGTGAGCGCACACACACACACACACAATAAGAGCCACGCTCAGGGCCTTGCGGGCTAGGGCTCACACACACAGAGCAGGTAATCGGCTCACTAGTAGAGTTAGGGGGTTAGAGAAAGGAAGCAAAGAGCTCTCACTAAGTGTGTCCCCCTCTTTGACTGGATTAGAGCTCACCAGTATTCAGTCCAGGTGCTCCAGAGGACGGAGGGGTGAGGGGTCCACATAGAGTTAATTTTCCCTACCTTGTGTGAGACCACGTCCTGCTGTTTTCTGTCTGACACATCAGATATAGGGGACCTTTTCAAATAGTGGAACATTCGCTGCCGTACCTGAAAATTATATGGATCTATGCATTTTGTATCCGCGCATACACATACATACAATACATACTCATTTCCATTAATTAACAAGACGTATGCTCTTTGAGTTCCTTGGGTCTGTTGGGGTTAATTTGCAAACCATTTATTACTTTATTATCATGTCATGTCTTTATTCACGTGACGCTCACTACGCCATATGCATAATATTATTACGCCATAATTGCTGACACTTCAAGTGCAAGATTATTTCTTCCTTAAATGAAGTGATAGTGTGTTTCCATTGTTGTGGATGACAGGGGAGGAGACATAAGAGTTAATTAACTATGATTAGGAAGAGCTACAGTCACTGAACAAGCCAGGGTTCTAGCTCAATACTCTGCTCAGTAATTGCTTCCTTTACTTTCCTTTCCTTCACTTTCCTTTCCTTTCCACTCACTGCCCACTTATATTTTCCTCTTCTGTCCATCCATGCATGGGAGATTTTCCTTTTGAAGAGGAGAGCTGGAGAGCCCTCTGCTGGCTGATTGTGGTGATTCAACCACAGGCATAAAATAAGTGAACCGTTTATCTAGACTGGGGATATTAGTTTGCTGGACAGCTGGAAGTTTGTACAATTTGTATGGATTATTAATATATCTTCCAGATTTTAGTGGGTTGTGTGTTTGACTCATCAAAGTTATCCAAATAATTCAGTAGAGTCTTTTAAGACTGATATCAGATAATGGCCACATTCAAAACAACACAGTCAGACACAGAGACGCTATCATTGTGATTAAAATGGAAACCAAACCCAAGCAACAGATATTTTAAGAAATGTTTAAAACATTCTCACATTTTTAGACTTTGGATATCAAGACCTTCATCCACAGCAGACAGAAGACGACCCTGATGCTTTATTCATATTGTATTTTGAGTGTTTTCATTGTTATTCCATACAAACAGGAGGTGAAGATTAATTCCACCTTCAATTCAGTTCACTTTTATTTGTATAGAGCCAAATCATAACAGAAGTTATCTGAGGACTCTTTTAATATAGATCAGGTCTAGACCGTACTCTTTATAAAAAGTATTTTTAAGAGTTAAATGATTATTGAGAAAGGCAGCATTTGAATCTTGTCTTTGGTCTAAAGAAAGATCTGTCAACAACTGCCAGATTTCTGTTAAATTTGTTTTGAATAGTGCGGACCCCTGACCTGTGCCCCCACGAGCCAATATTTCAACTGGTGAAAAATGAAAACTAAATGGCAGATTTTCACGATATTTGTTAAGCACATCCATGCTCCTCTGAGTATTGACCCGTTTGACTTTAGCTGTGACTTTTCATCCAGTGCCACCCTCGGAAAAAAAAATTCACACTGTAACCCCGTTATTGGTTAAGCATCTAAGAATTCATAAAGTCCTGCAACTGCCAAAGTTGTAGAGGTTCATAGAGAAAGTGCAAACACTACACAGAAAGGAGCAGGCCGCTTACTGCTGTGAGGCAGTGGTGCTAACCACTGAGCCACTGATGCGACCAGTGTGTGTTGCTCTAAATGGTACCACCTGCAGTTCAGTTTGACCTTACTACCTTAACTTAAATTTCCAACTCCCCCTTTTTCAGAGTCTGAACTGTAACTGACACTTCAGCTCCTTTTAGTGTTCACAATTCAACCACGACACTATAACTCCTTTCAGCGCTTGTTCTTCAACTGATACTTTTAAGTCTGTAACTCCAGTACCAGTGAAAATATTAAGGCTTTCAACTGCATTTTTTTTGTATGATCCGATGAATAATCTTTTTTCACTGGTCAGGGAGGGAAAAAAAGCTGTTTTTCTGACTTACGCTTACAGATAATAGAGATTTGTGGTGTTCAAAGCAGTGAACAATATGTAAAACTGTGATGTTTCTTTCCATAAACAATGTTATTCTGGAACAGACAAAGACAAGTAATTCTGTAAAAAGTAGTTCCAATGAAAACTGTTCACTGTGAAGTCTGTGGATTAGTAACTGGGGGCATTGTTATGGGAAATACATGCTGCTATTGAGTTTTTTTAATCTAATTTTACCCCTATTGTTTTGGGATGGTGGCAGCAATCTCAGAGACGAAGATAAAAGAAAATATCCCTCTGCTCTGTATGGTGCTGATTTTTCTTTTCCTTATGCTCTTTTTCTTTATCTTTAAATTGTGCAGATTCATCTCTCAAACAGCTCTGTTACTATACTATTATGTGTTTTGTGCTTTTTCGCTCTTTATTCTCTCTCTTCTTGGCTTCTTCACTTTTTTTTCTTATTTTTTTATCTATCATACTGTCTTAAGGCTTCTTCAGATCAGTGGAGTGTTTCCTTGTGGTTGAAATGCTATCAAATAAAAAAATTAACTCAGATATGAGAACTCCCAGCATATAAAGCCTCATAGTTTGATATTCTTGTTTCATTGAAACACTTTTATTTAAACACTTACAGACAATTAAAGCATTATATATCATGAAATCTTCACTTAGATTAAAACTCATTATAATAAAATCTCATTGTAAATGATCAGTGACAATCATGTAAAAGACCACATCCACAATGTACCAAAATTAGAGGGTATCCTCTGACATCACAACACAGTAAACCTATCTGACCTACAGCATTTGATGGCTATAGTGCTATACTACAGCAGTACTCTGAATCTTACATAAGTCAGCTCTAGGATCAGCATATGTTTATGTGCAGTATAGTTTAGTAATTAACAATGTGTTCTGGACAGTTTGGTGGCAGCATGTGTGTGTGTGCTTGAATGTGTATTTTTATGTGTTTGATCAGTGGTTTCTTTGAAGCAAACATGCCACCCCCCCTCTCCCCTTCCTCTCCACCACTCTTGCTCCTCAGTAGAGCAGATGAAAGCTGATATGTGTGATTGAGGGTCCACCCGCTAGTTTCCACACACTGCCCATTCAGACCAATGAAAAAGGAGGATGATCTAATATTGTGGCAGTTATGATACGATCACAAGTCTGTGCTTCCCGTTTGGATAAGACTGAGGAAAGGAAATAATGTGTCATTTTGTCTGTATGTCAGCAGAGTGTCCGTTAGAGGGTTTCTGAATTTAAAGTTTGTGTTAACGCATTGGGAGGGACAGGGAAACAAACTAGTATGAAGCAGGAAAGAGAAAGGATTTTAGTGAGGGAGTGAAATGTGATTGGGGTGAAGGAGGCAGGTGGCCGGCCTGCTGTACACCAACCAAACCCACAAACAGCTGTTCATTTCTCAAAGCCCTCTTGTGCCCCCCTACAAGCATCAATTCTCTCTCTATCCCCCCTATATCCATCCGTCTCCTGCTCCACCCCCCACCCCCGCCTCTCTATCCAAACCTACCGTTTCTGTCTCCAGTCCATCCACCAGTTCCTCCCTCCCAGCTCACTCCAGCTCCAGCTATCCTACTTTGATGGCGTGCCAAAGGCAGGACAGGGGACACAGCTGGTTCACCCATACATGTCTCACCTTTTGCTCTATGGACATGTGCAGCATTAATAACATCAACAGTTTTACTGTCAGTACAATGACAGGTTGAAACTGAGTGGAAGATATTTAAACTCACAATATTGGTTTGAAAAAACAGTCTTGGCACACCATATGTTGCTCCTGGCACCAATGCCAGTATCATACACATACACACCATATTAATACCATAAACTGTAACACTCCCTTATTGTCATTATCATTGTCTCCGACTCCAAGTTGGCGTTATGTAATACCACCCTATTATGTAATAACTTGACAAACTGTAAAACATTTTCACTTCAATGTAATAACACCTGCTTTTTGTAATAAACAACATGAACACAATATGTGTTATATATTTTCCCTGCATTTTGTAATAAAATATCACATATTGTGGTTATTACAAAATGTAGGAGTTGTACTTTTTTATGATGATATTGTAATAATGTGGTACATTATGTAATGCCCAACCAAAATGCCATCTGTACACATGTTATGATTTTAACAAATAATCTAAATGAAACTTCCCAAATACCAAATTAGACTCTTATGATCTGTGGTCCACCTACTTGGAGTCATAGTTGACTCTGATAGTCTAAATAGCCACATAAAGGCAACAACAAGATCAGTTTGTTATCATCTTACAAATGCAGCCAAACTCAGAGACTTCATGACAAATGCTTTTATTTCTAGCTGGACTGACTACTGCAGTGGTCTTTGACAAAAACACCATCAAAATTCTTCAGCTTATTCAAAATGCAGTTCATAAAATAAGTGTGCCTCCCACATTTTGTAATAGCCACCACAATATGTAATTATTTATCACAAAATGTGGGGAAATGAATTACATATTAAGTTCAGGCTGTTTACTACTAAATGTGGCAGATTGTTACAAAATGCAGGTGAAGTGAAAATGTATTACAGTTTGCCGAGTTATTACATGATGTGTTGTACAACGTCTTTCCAGCCAGTATTCACATCCCACAAGTGTGCTACCAAGTCCCAATGCAGGACATAAAAAGGTCAGTCCTTTCTTCCCCTTCAGGCCAGATGGCAAGCTCACTTTCTGGCATGCAACGCACGGCCCACCAGCATGAAGACCAACCCAGAGATGAGCTCCAGAGGCACGCCGGCAGCCGCCACCATGAACGACAGGCCGTAGAGCACTGAAACCTGCGCCTGTGGACACTCCTCTCCTCTCTCCTGCAGGATGTAGCGCTTCACCTCCACCGCCTCCATCCACAGTACGTAGAGCAGCAGCGTTAACAGGAACAAGCAGGCTGGAAAGTGATATAAACAGTGCTTGGTCAGATTACTTTGAAATGTAGTCAGTTACTGAAAAGAAATTTCATGGGAATTAATGAATCCAGTGGTTCCTAACCTTTGACCTTAAGGCACTCCTTTTCTATCACTGAGTAAAGTGATAACACTCAATACGATATACTATATACTTTATACTCAATGTTTTATGATAACAGTACAGACAAACTAATAAACTGAACTTGCATTTCTCCCATGGGGTATCAATAAAGGAACATTTTATCTTATCTGTACAAAAAAAACAAATAGTGAATGCAATAACTGCAGGAAGTTTATGTCAAACAAGCTATTTGAAAACATTTCTCCTGTGAATATTGCATCAGAGATTAGTTTTCCTGATATTTTTATATATAAATATAAATAAAGAGGTTTAATACACCCCTTAACAATCTTCTGTGAAGCTTTAGTCATGAATCTGATGGATTATAAAAACATTGTAAAATCTGAATACTTTTGGATTACTTCAAACTCACACATAAAAAATATTGCATCTTATACTAAATAAATGGATGCAGCCACCAAAAAAGTCTTCTTTGCTTTAAACATCTCAATGCAAATAAAATACATTTAGGATATTCAGCATTTACAGTTGGTAAAATCAAATTACCAAATATCATTGCACATTGGAATAACATGAGATTTACCCCATTTCCCCATCAGGATCTAGACCCCAGAGGGTTATTAATAGAGCATTAGTTATCGTGACAATGTAATCAAGTAATTGTTGACAATGCTAATCTGGTCTGACTATAGTTACTTATTTTTGTAATCTTATTACGTAGTCCTGATTACACATAACCCAACACTGGACATAAAGAGTATCAGAGACACATGGAGACACAGATAGAGGCCGTCACTGCCGTGAGTAACACCAGAGGAATGCAGCTCCTACTCATCTCTACTGTTACCACGGTAGCAGTGTTTAAACCTGCTGTTGGTATAGCGACAGCACTGCAATGTGACATCTGCTGCTCTGTTTGTCATGTGACAGGTATGAACAGTTGACAGCAGCGGCAGCAATGGCTGCAACATGTGTTTGTGTCTGTAGATATACCTCTTCCCCCCTGGGAGCAGATAAATACTATGAACTCCACACATGTACACAGACTGTATTTTACCAGCAGCGATGAGGAAAGCACCACCCAGCTTGTACAGTTTGTGGCTGATGAAGGGGACGCCACAGACCAAGAGGAAGGCTCCTGTTAGAGCTGCGACCAGGCCAAGGATTATCAGCACAGTCCAGAAACCCCGAAACACTGCAAGAAATACAACCAGGCCACCATCAGAGCAGTTACCTATCCATGTATTTAGCAACCTGGGGTGACAATCTACAATTAAAGAAATCATTTTTATGAAATACACTTATAAGCTTTTTTGCCAAGAGTTAGATAGTCTTATCTGTCCATTAAATACTGTATGAAGGTACAGCCAGGAGACTTTAGTGGCTGTTTTATGGGCAAATGTCAGTTTTTTAGACTAACTTGACTACTTTTAGGTCAATACATAAATAAAGTATTTATTTTTGGCAGTGTGGAGACTTCCATTTTGGGATATGTGTGGGTTGGAGTGTTACACTGGGAGTTTTTGACCCATGACTGCAGTATTTCTAATATTCTAGCAATGACCCTGGTTTGCATGTGTAATAAATACAATATATGAACATGATCTTTGCACTTAATGCTTTCCCAATTCATTTATTTGCTTCTTAAGATGAACCCATGAGCCTTCAGCTCACTGTTACTGTATAATGCTGGTGATATTTTATTGTTATTCTCACTGTGAATGAGCAAATGCACATGGTGTATTTGTTTGTATGTGTGTGAGGAAGTTTTTTGTGTTTATGTGTGTGTACAGCTGGGTGACAAAGAAGTCACAACTTACTGAGAGTGTCTTAGTAAGGTGTTAAGCCAACACAAACCTCCAGAACAGCTTAAATGCTCCTTGGCATAGATTACAAGTTTGAGGAACTACAAGAGGGATAAAACACTATTTTTATAAGAGATATTACTTCATTCGTTGTGTTTATGATTTTCCACTCATCAGCTCTCATGCCCTGTACAGAGGCATCTGCATTAATTATGTTATTTCACTTTCATTTGTTTGTGCAGTTCTTTTCCTCCAGTATGTCATCCGTCTGTAATGTGAGTGAGTGTGTTACCTGCTGTAGCATCATAACTTGGATGAGGCACCTGTCCAAGTGCAACAGGCAGAGGGAAGAGGTAACCATGGACACAGACCTTGGATTCTGGCTGGTTTGCTGCAAAGAAAAGGTAAAAATAAAAACAATTTAAGCCTCAAAAAACTTCCAGAGTCAAAGAAATATGATGTGGTTCTAAAGAAAGGAGACATGCACCATACAGGGAAAAATAAGAAACACCACATGAGAGCAGAATTTAGAGAAAAGCCAAAAACACCCCAAATGCCAACACAATCTTCTTGTTCTCCTGTATATTTTCTGTCAAATATCCAAATTATAGACATTTTTCTTTCCTGCACTTGTCAGCATGTCAAGCACACCACACCACGGAGCATGAGACATGCAACCACATTGGACAAGCCCCAACGAAAACTTTTTGCCGCCTCAGAAGGCCCACACATACTGAAGAGAGTGGCCAGGACTGCATGGGCTGTGGGCTCCACCTGAAACACACAGCGCCAGAAGAAGCCCTCGTGGTGCAGAGTGAGAGACGGAGGAGAAGCAGTGACAGCTTCCACTAACAGGCTCTAAATGAGAAAAAGAGACAGACTGACATCAGCAGACAAACGACAAAAAGAGATGGACGTGTGTAAAGATGGCTGAACCTTAATTTCTGTCAGCTTTGTCAACACGTCTCTGCTGGCTGCTCCATGTGATTCTGTACTTCAGTGGTGCCATGGCTTCAAACGTGGTTCTGATTATGGCCTGCTCGTCTGTGAGGTTTTCAAGGGGAACTTATGAAACACGCATGAGTGATACTCTCCATTTGCTTGTCAGAAATATGATTGATGGTGCTGAATAACACGCAGCAACTTTAATCATCCGCTTTTATTTAAAATGAAAGACTTTTTGTGCTGTGATCTTAGGGAGGAGTTCACCGGGGGATTAGTTTTTATAAATATATCCCTTATTTTGCATCTTGTGACCTTTCTCACAAATGTGGCATAGAAGAATAATATGTAAAATTAAAGGGGAACTCCACTGAGTTTACTCATGAAGATCAGTTGACTACAGTGAGGAAAGAATTATGTGATGGCCCCGGAGGAGCTTAGGCAAGTTTGAGAAACTACCCTTGATGAAATCATCAGGACTATTTTGACTCGAAGAGACCAGAACTGAGTTTATTTGACAGTGCAGAGGGTGATCCAGGCAGATTGTAGTTACATGGAATACCAAACCTGTTGTTTTATATACAGTAGTACTAAATTGATTTCTCAATTATGTTGTTATAATAGAGGTTTTTTGAGTGATTGAAGCGCTACATGAACCACACAGGAGTCGCAGGGAGAGGGTCAGGTCCAGGGTTTCACATCCAGAGACCCGTCTGTGTTTAGGTTTAGGCAACTCTGATTAAGGTTAGGGAAATATTGTGGTTAAATATGAATTAATACATTGTGTCTCAAGTCATTGCTTACTTTTTCTATATTAAACCAGATGACAATCTTTCCCTAACCAAGTTGCCTAAAAATAACCATAAGTTTAATAATGCAGTAGTCACTATAAAATGATCCTGTATGTAAACAGTGTTGTGAATGCATCTTAGAGCCCACCAGGGAGTACACATATTTAGCCATGCAAGCCATTACATGAGGACTGCAATGTCTGGTCAGGTTCCACCACTTTGGTCCAGAGTTAAATATCTCAACAACTATTGGATGGATTCTTATTAAATTTGTATGGACAGTCACAGCTCCTCCCACTGTTGAACTAATGTCCTTTCTATAAGCTTCAGCCTTTGTGTTTACTGCTAATCAACAAATATAATCATGATAACATAGCGTGCACCACACATAGAGGGTCTGAAAAAAAGATGCGATTTGCTGCATGATTGGAAGTTTAGTGTCCAGTGTTTTTGGAGTTTGGCCCATACTAAAAGTCACAAAAGTCAAACAAAGAGTCTGGGTGTCTTGACCTTTGCTGCATTGATTTGGTCCATTCTCTTTTAAATCTGTTTCTCCAAAGTCCCAAAACTTAAGACTAAAATATTTTGGTAAATGTCCTATAGTGGCGTAGCGTGCACACTACTGTCTACATAATATCTGATCATGTTCCACATTGGTCATTTGTGGTCTCACATGTGATATTTCAGTGATAAAAATAATGCACTGGTGTGACTATTATTATTTGTTGGAGGTCACACAGCAAGTAGTGAGGTTTGCCTTCACTGTATTTATTTATGTGAGTGAATGTCAACAGCTACGTACACTCATGTTTATGTCCTACCTCAGTCCCATTGGCATCTTTTTCTAGTGTTTTTTGCGTCGGCCATGTATACGGTCCACAGTTGTCGCTTGCCACCAGCCAGTAGTCTGTACCAAAGGCTAGGAAGAAACACAGAGTCCCTAATGCCCCAAATATCCCCGCAGCCAAGGTTGCAGCGCCCACCCTCATAACTCCAGCCTAAAACCTCCTTTACTGTGCTCTTTCTCTTCAGCTTTCACTCTTCTGGCCAGTAATTCCTCAGGTCCCTACTGGTGTCCACTCTGCAATCCTCTGCCCCAGTCCTACAGAAAACAGCCTGGCTCTCCCAGCCACTCCCTGGCATGCTGGGAGCTGTGGTCGAAAGACGTTTCAGTAACTGAGGAGGTCAGGCAGGGGGGCAGGAGTTATTTTAGGAAGCAGTAAGCCTGTCCTTGTCAAATTACAGATGGGTGTGTGTGGTGCATTTATAAATGAAACAAGGAGAGGCAGGATGGTTTGTGTGGACAGTGAGTATCAGTATTTATGACTGCAAGGTATTTCTAAGGGAGGTGTTACACTTGGAGCGCCACTTTGAAAATAAATTAGACTAGAGATGCAAATGACCCTCAAACCCTCTTCTGAAGGTGTTCAGGAGGTAAAACAGAGTTAAGGAAAGCAGTAGCTGGCAAAAACTCAAAATGATAAAACCAGAAGTTGAATTAGTTATTCAATTATTACAGTTTTAATTGGAAGATGACCATGAAATTGATAAAAGCTTTCATCAACCCAGTCTTCAAAACCCACAACTCTATGGCTGAATAAATATGAGGTATCACTTTATGGAGCCAGTTTGAAATGACTGAACACACTGAATTCATTGGTTTACTGTCTTTCTCACAGTCTGTCTTCATTGCTGCTTCTCGTTCTCCAAAACAAAGCTCAGTTGTTTCTTAGGAGCTCTTCCCACAGGCACTTGGTGGTGTGGAGAGATCTGGTCCTCTCTGGCGGCTGAAGGCTTTGGATCCACTGGCCCCGTCTGAGCTGAGGCTGCTGGTGCTGATAGGTCCTGGAGGACAGGCCTCGGGCTTGTGGAGCAAACTGCCAAGAGAAGACCCACAGTCAGAAAAGTCATACTAAAGCTGCCAAATATCAAGAGGTAGATAAGGGAGGGACAACTTGATATGCGCCTGTATTCTTATACTGAAAGCTTGAGAGAAAGCAGAGGAGCGGAGAGACAAACTACTAGAATTGTGCATGAATACAAACAGTTATTTCTTGAGTTATAATTTTAGCTTGAACAGTCTTTCTGTTGAACTCCCTGACATCCCTTTACCAGTGATTGTCTTATCCCACTGCAGTGTCTTAAATAAAGACACATAAGGAAACACATCATACATAAATAAATACATGTTTGGGACCTCAGTCTGGGATAAAGGTTGTAAACTTGAAGGAAAAACTGCAGATATTGTCTAATATGTGGTTTTTGTACATCTGTAGGACTTAAATTGTCTTTGACTTTACCTGTGTGAGACCTGTTGAGTCCTGGTCTCACTCTGCGTGAGCCATTGAACTCATCCTCCCCCTGTCACAATGGAAGTACACAGTAAAACCATTTGTGTGCTTGATAGTCCAAAAAACAAAAAGTAACCTAAAAAAAAGTCGCATTTATTCTGTTTTAAATAATTCTAACTCAATCAATTTGATGAATAAATTAAACTCAATCAATTAAGCTCACTGACACACTCATTCTTTGAGTAAAGTGGCATTTTCTTGACAGGACATAACATTGTGATTTATACTATTAATACTTAAAAAAAGAGATTTTGTCATAAATAAATGAGTTCTTTCATGAAAAATAAGTGCATACTTATACACACAAACACATTTAAAAGTTAAAACACATTGTCAAGGATAAAATCATTTTGGCGTTACTTTATATGGATACAGTACCTGTGGCCAGTGTGTGATTGTATTATACGTGTATCTCTCTCCCAGACTCTGGTGTCTGTAAAGAGGCTTTCTCGTTCTTTCTGTGGTGGCGTCCTGGTGCAAAGTGTGTCTGCTGTAGGCTGGTGTTTGCTGGAGTGACAACACATGCACAAACCCAAATAATAGGGGGATAGTTACACATACCTACAGTGCATGTTATCATGTAATCCCTTAGTCAAAACATAGGAACACAAACCAAAGCTGTGAATTTACCTTGTTGTTGAAGTTTTGAAGGTTTCTGGAGAGAATTCGTCTGATGCTGTCCATCTCCTCTGGTAAGAGGGGACGGCTGTGGGAGCGAGGGTCCACTCTAAAAGTGAGGTGTGAATATTCATAGCCATTTGGTCAAAAAACTATGTCATGAAGACTGACATTTAATCAGTTTTCAGTGACAAGGGATTCCCACAAACATTTTGTGTTGTACCATGGTCCACCACTGGGGGACAGATTTGAATTGGCACTTATAACATTGAAGGTCATAAAACTTTTCTTAGGTTTTTTAGGACCCTCATGGGACTCATTCAGTGAAGTCCCAGAGATCCGTGAATCCTACTACGAGAGACAGTGACATAAATCAAAAAAGGGTTTTCTCACACTCGTGGCGCCTCCTCGTCTCCCCTCTGCTCCCTTCTCTCCAGCTCCTGGTAAACTCTGAGGATGCTGGAGCGAGCCTGGTGATCCTCACGTATCAGGAAACGACGAAGGTACTTCCTGTTGAACTGTTCAAACCTTACACACACGCACAAACAATATATATACATTACAGTTACAGGTTGACATTATCACAGTCCTGACTGTGAAAAATGATCAGAAACTTTTGCATGTGGTATCTGCTGCCATCTACTGGTAGTTTTAGGTCTTATTTTTATGGGAAACAAAAGCAGAAGGTGAACTCAAAGTGAAAAGATACAAAATAAAGAGAACTAACTTGTCTTTCCAGTAGTGTTGTCCCCAGTATCCAACCACATCCTCGATTCCTGCCAGCAGGTGGTCAATGAGCTTAAAGGAGACATGATGGAAGCATATAATTCATATTATTATGCTCTAATGAAAACATAGTTGTGCATGTTATTATTGTTATTAAGTTACACACTTGACCTTTAATGTAATCTCACTATGTAATCTTTATTACTATAAAAATAGCTGAGGTGTATGTTGCACCTCAATGAAAAGACTTTAATCTCTAATTACATCTGAAATACACCATACTAATAACACATAAACAGTATATTTTTTATTCCCTAAAGACCATATTGCAGGCTATGCTGTCTTTTCTCACCCTGCTGTGTATCTCCTCACTGACAGTAGGCAGAGCTCTCTTCTTCCTCTTCACATCCAGCAGCTCCACTAGTGGCTTAATAGTCATCCCCTGGAAACCAGACAAAACCAAACTCAACAAATACAACCAAACATTCCAAACAACCATGAAGCCAAACAAATGCAATACAAAGAAGAACAACTACCATCTGAAAATACAGAAACTTATCTTATTATTAAAATCTTTCACCTGTACAAAGACAGTGAAGAGGATGACCACGATGGTAGTTGTGATGAAGAGTCTTTTCTTTGGGAAGTCATCAATCAGGAAGACGAGGGAAAAACAGATCGCCCCTCTCAGGCCTCCGTAGGCGATGATGAATTGATCTCGAAAGGTCACAGCGTTCCTCCGGAGTTTGTTCACCACAGCAGTCAGCAGGAGAACTCCTTCAAAGGACAGGAAATGGGTTAATACCTCTAATTTAACAACTGTTTATCAAATGTATCTGGCCAGAGCATCATTGTTAAGTCATCTGTTTTTTGTTCAGGAAAGGTTTTTAAAGCTACCTGTGGCCCTCCAGACGAGACAGAGCAGCAGCGTGGAGCAGACAAAGGGCCAGCTCCACATATGGACATCCTGTATTGTGGACACGCCCAGGAAAATGAAGATCAGGGTTTCACTGACGCTGCTCCACATCTTCAGGAAGTACTGGATGCTAGTTTTGCTGCGCTCGGACACATTAGCCTCCACATACTGCTTCATGGTCACAGCACAGGTCACAATGCTGCAAATGTGGGTAAAAAACAAAGTATATATAAGACATAATAAAATTTTAGTAAGCTACACATTTAGACTTTCCGTTTGAAGTTTATACTCAGCAGCACTCACGCCATGATACCAGAGAGGTGAAGCATCTCTGAGGTCAGGTACGACAAGTAGGAGTAGAGGAAGACAAAGAGCGGGGCAATGACCTGGGCTCTAGAGGTAAATCGTGAGGTGAGGGCTGCCACCAGGCCAAAGAAGAGGCCAACAAACAGGCCGCCAAGGCCTACCACTACCACCCTGCATCCCCCCAGCAGCACATCAACCCCCGACACTGACGGCAAACGCAGGAAGGATTCAAACAGCTTGTAGAGGACCTGGAAGGAAGAGAGATGTATTTTGTACGCACAGAATAGGTTTATTTTATTTTATTTTGAGACCACCTGGTGTCCACCTCTCCCCTCACCACAGTAACGGCGTCGTTGAGCAGTGACTCTCCAAACACCAGGATATGAAGCTGTTCGTTAACATGCATTTCCTGGAAGACGGAGAGCACGGCTACGGGGTCGACGGCAGCGATCAGGGAGCCAAACAGCAGGCAGTGGAGCAGAGAGACGTCACCCAGAGAGCTCTGCGCCAGCAGACACACACCGTACAGAGACAAGCCGATGCCCAACACGTTCCATAAGGTTCCCAGCACTGCATACCTGGAGATAGATACAAAATCTAAATTTACAGGAAACAGGAATGATACTGCTTGGCAAGGTGGTCAAGATAACAAAGAATACTTGAAGCCAGGTGTCCCCAGTATAACTTTTCCCTCAAACCTCCCTTAATTGATTATTTGGTCACTTAAGCACAAGAAACACAGCATACAACTCTGATATGTAATCGCCTTAGTTGATATGGTGAATTCTGAAAAAAAAACTGTCTACTAATATTTTAAAATGTTTAAGAAAAAGTGTATTCAACAGTTTTTGTCTAACACACACAACACTAAGATTTAAAATACTGATTGTGTACTAACCAGAGGATGGTGCCGAGGTTTTCAAAGAACAGCCTCCCTGGCAGGAAGTATCCTGCGTCCAAGACGATGGGCGGGAGCAGGAAGAGGAAGAAAGCATCAGCGCTGAGAGTCGGGGGAGCAGAGTGGCGAACACCGTAGATCACCCCTCCAACCAGGAGACCCACCATAATGAGGAGACAGCTCTCCGGGACGACTGCTGGGACTCGACCTGACCAGTGGAAACCTGGAGGTGGGAGACAGAGAAGATAAAAGGATGTCATGCTAATTGGATTCAACAATGTGGTGACTTTTTGAGCTGCAAGAATTTTTACTCTGTCACTGGCTGAAAACACAGAAGCAGAACTACAACAACAGCTCATACACTTCATATACTGTAATATGCACACACATCTGGGTGCTTGTGTTGGCTTTATATATTCTAAATTTCAATACATTCCCTTATTACATCCTTGAAAGAATGACACATTTTTGAATGGGATTGCTTAAAAAAAAGTAAAGTCAGTTCATAAAGTTCATAAAGCATTTGTATCAGTTCTATTAAAAATGCAGATTAGATATGTTTTGTTTTTTTTCCTGTGTGTCTTTATAATGTAAATATGCAAATAAGAAATCTGAAAATAAAGATGATCATGGTTCTGGTAAACCACTAGGATTACTTACTCAGTTGATGAAGTTACTTGTAACTAACATAACAAACCCTGAAGCATTTTTAGAAAACTTTTTTAAACCCTCTGCAACATCTAACCACCTCCAATTGCATCTTAACTAATGTTGGCTTTTCATGTTTGAGCAGAAAACCAGTTACAGCTTACCCAGCTTGGCCAGTGAGGCCAGCATGATCCACAGCACAATCTCAAAGGGAGCCTGCACATGGTGATAGTCGACGCTGAAAACCCTCAGCGCCATGGGCAGATCCACAGACAGGCTGCCATCACTACTGTTGAAGCCCAGCATTGGGGGCAGGTTGCGGGGCTGAGGGAGCTGGGCAGGGGGGGTCAGGGCCAAACATATAGGCCACAACAGGCAGGCAGAGAGCAGCAGAGAGAGAGTCCGCAGAGCAGCCATCCTGCAGCCATGCTCGGACAACAGGACAGAGAGAGACAGGGAGAGAATAGGATAGGGGTTATGGAGATAGGGGGAGGGCGAGCAGCACGCACACATACACACACATATACACACACAGCACAACCTGACCACAACTCATACAACTACTAATGTGCACAGGAATCCCTGAGCTAGCATTGTTATCCAACCAGCAGCACAGAGCTAAACACACACACACACACACACACACACACACACACACACACACACAAACACACACACAAAATGCATTCCTATATCACCAACAGTGGACTAATATTCTACACTGACTAAATGTGGACCAATATTTAAAAAATGAATTTTCATTTTTCACTATACAAGTTAAAAAATGCATTTAATAGTCTTTTTAAAAATTCCAAGAGTAAGTAAGTAAGTAAGTAAGTAAGTAAGTAAAGCTTTATTTATATAGCACCTTTTTGACACGGAGATCCAGAGGGGACTTGGGGGACTACCTATCGACCTACCTTTGTCCTGCAACAGAACTGTTTATGGTGAACACTGACTGTAAGTAGTAAGTGAATGTCAAAAATAGATATAATATATTTAACTATATTGTTTTTAACATTTAAACATCATTAATGTTTTACCTGTAAATTACTTATTATTACTTACTTGGGTACCTACACCAATAATATCATACATTTATCAAAATCTTATTACTTTATTACAACCCAGATGGTTTTCATTATATGGCTTGAGATAAAGTTTACTTGGTTGTTTGAGCCTCTTTAGAGTATTCAAAAAGCATTTTAGAACATTATAAACTCACAATGCTGATTTGATCTCAAAGCTAAGAGAGGACTCTTTTCTGAAATGAACAATTATATTCTCTTGTGGCAAAGCAACAAAATTATTTTTGATTTAAAGCCATCACAATATCTTTCTCTTCCAGTGTCTTATCTTAAATTCAGGATTTAACATCTTTCCACATAATCCTTATTTAATTTCAATATGCTTGCAGTATAGTCAAGTTTCATGGTCAACATAAGGACTGGTATCAAAATAAGGCCTCCACTGTATAATTTACATCAATAAAGTAAGAGCTTATTGGTCATTCATGAAAATTATTTGCTGTTAATACTAAAAATATATTGCATATGCGAGTTTGTGTGACTCCAAAATGTCAAACAGATGGCATGTGGAAATACTTATTTTTCTTCAGTTTTAAAATCTGTTGCTGCTCTTGGACAGTTGTTGCATGTTCTTCTCTATTCCAAGAGAACAGATTGAAGTTTGTATTTTACTAAAATATATTTTACAATGAATTATGAATGAAACAATAACCTGCTTTAAAGTTAACCAGTTTGCCTGAGAAACAAGTTTTTAACTGGTTAACAGTTTAATACTGTTGCCTCTACATGACCTACATAAACAAATAAGACCATCAGAGAAAATAATTATTTTTTTGTTTCTATTTATATACAGTTATTGTGCGTGCCACCGGTCGGATTCGGTCGGATTCCCCTTGAACTCGATAAAACAAGGCAGTAGAAACACTACTGCTTTTGTCCACAGAGGCCGCCAGAATCAACACAACATAAAAGTCCCTTGTAGGAGCTTGAAATAAAAATAAAATGGATAAAAAATGAAGTGTTGCTTATTGGAAAGTGATATCTTTTCTTGTGACAAAGCAGGCGTTGGGACAAAGTGGGATTTTCGTCATTGCTTTGCAAGCTGATTCAAATAAAATGAACTAGCGGTGCCCAGAGAATATTTACTTCCATTGATAATAAAGCCTGACATAGCACAGATGAAATTAATAACATAAATAACGACTACTTGAAGGTCTTACTGGGATACTAAACAAAACAAAACCATTAAAACTTCTAGTAAATGTATAGACAGTAATATATGTGTTGATAATATGTATACACCAGTCCTCTAAACATTGTAATTTGAAGTTGTGCAGCCGGAGTGGAAGTGCTTTCCTTCAGCCCAGTTAGAGGTTAAGTTCTAACTAAATGTGACATTGTCTCCATTTGTGAAACCCCTGCAGAGTATAAAGTTAGTGTTGTTCTCTGTGGCTCTTCAATTAGACCCTTTCTGTCCAGTTAATGTTCTGATTTACGTTCACTGCAAGTGGCAGGACAGCTCTTAGAGATAAATTTAATCTCTTCAGCATCTTTTTTGTTTCCTTGCCTTCTCTTTAACAAAAGGTGTTTTATCCAGTCATTTTGCTTTTAAACCACTTTTTTTTTGTTGCACTTTGTTTTAATTTTGTATTAAAGTCCACATGGATCCATTGTTTTAGGTGTTTTAACTTCTGTTGCCAGCTTCATAGCAGTACAAGCACAGGTGTAACTAATTACATTAACAATGGCTCTATTCCATTCAAGTATTGCAGTAAGTCATGACAGTATGACCATAATCCAGAATCTACAATATCAGGACCTTAAGACTGAAGCAGCTAAATAGAATTCAGCCATCTTTATTTTTTATTATTTACATCTGTGATTTTCCTATTACAAAAGGTTTTCCTCACTCTCCTTATGAGGCACGTGTTAGGGTGGGACGACTTCCACCTTTTCCATTCTTATTGCTGAACGTGGACTTTGGTGACCCAATAACCTACGGAGCTCCACCCAACTTCAACCTGACCAGAGGTCTAATCAGCCAACTGAAAGCACTGCTGGGAGCGCGCAAGACAGGGCCTTTGATAAGAATGATAAAGTTGTAAGTTGTCTCGTGTAACAAAAGTAATAATGGTACTTACAGTAGCTACTAACAGAATCAAGCAGTGTGTACCTGCCCACACGGTCCTGAGAAGAAGTCTAATCAGATGACATACATGAAAACACCCATAGTGGTTTGTTTATTTATGATATCAAAGTGATTCTTTTGTTACTATTAGTATTATAATGCTGTTACAGCTGTCTTTTAAAGTTTCATAATCATTTTACTGAAGCATTTTAAAAAAGTCTTCACCCTATATCCCAACAACTGTTATTAAGAACTCCATTGATGATATACTTGTGTTTTTAATGTTTAAAAGCAGCTTCTCAGCATGAAAAGTACAAGATTAAAGTGTAAAATCTACTTTCAGTGTATTTATATTTCTAGATCATCAGGTGTAATTTACCTGTAAATTAACAAATAAATGCCCTGATCTGTAAATAGAGGCTGTATGTAACAAAGCCTGATTGTTGACTCAAATCTGTTAATTATAGAAAAACCTTAGTGAATCTGGATGCATTTTTTTGCACAGATCAGTGAATCAGCTTATGTTTCCAAAAAGCCCAGTGTGTTACTGCATGTTAATGTATCACCTTCACTGTGGGTGCACAGGAAGCCCAGCTGTGAGGATTTGTCCTTCACAGGTTACAAATCAACCTTAAACAGGCAAATGCACCATAAATCTTCAGGCTGTTGCTGTCAGTTCATGCTGGACCTCACTGTGATGTGCAGGTGCTCACTGTGATGACTCCATTCGCAGCCAAACAGTCAACATGGTGGAAATTTGATGCACAGCTCCTCAATAAAGCACCACAATCAGGCATCCTTAGGGATTTTAGCACAAATCTATTAAGAATTGTACATTTTTATTCATTCATAATCTCTACCATTTGTTATAGTCAGTAAAAGACAACTTGGACACATGGACAGACTGGTCATGTCCTTCGTAGGTTTCATACAGAAAGACCAAGTGATGTGAGGTATGAACTTGTTTCTACAAACCCCTGACTTGCATATATTGGACTGCAGTAAGAAATGAATGTGGACTTCAGAGGATTCATGCCAACTCCAGACAAAAAAGCTTGGTAACTTGTTAAATAAGCCGTATACTGTATAAGAAAACCTTCATAACTTTTAAAACACATGTATGTTAATTTGAGAGTGATACCAGGTTCCAATATTGAGATATTTTGGTGATACTTTAAATATTATTTACATTTATGCTTTAGCTCAAGTTTCATTGGTTATTTCTGCTGTAGCCTGATAAGTCTGATATAGACACAGCTCTCTTTGTCAGAGGGGTTGTCGTTGATCTCTGGTTTACATATAATGGCAAGAATGTCTTCTGTCATTATTTTATAGATAGCATATATAACCACACAGAATCCTGAGTAATAAAAGTACTTTTGCCTTTTGCTTTCTGCACACCATAATGTTACAGTTACAAACCATATGTAATTTTGAGTCAAATTTGTATTCTATCATCCCCAATATAACAAAAAACAAAACTATCCTAAAAATACCCCAAAATTACACTCTGAAAATCTCAACAAACACCTTTTATAATGTTATTATTTTATAAATATTATTATATTTGTGTTTCATCGCCCCTGTTTGTCTTAACTGATTTGGAGACAAACAAAACAAACAAAACAAAACATAAGTATTCACGTCAAGTCCTTTCATGTCAAGTAAATGACATACATTGTAAATGCAGATGCTGTTATGATCTCATAATAGAGTCAATATTAATATATAATATAATATATATAAATAACCCACTTTACTTTACCATTCAATGTTTTTAATGCATCTCTCTAAACATTATTAGGAGACTTATCACTTAAAAGAATACATGTGCGATATTAAAAATGTCCCTTCTTTTGCCAAAAGAAAGGATTTAAGACCAAAAAGAATTGCCAGCAAATGAAAACAACAGAATTAAAATCAAATGCACTCAAAAACAAAAAAAAAAAAAATTACTACTTATTTGTTGACTGGAATCCTCATTTAATGATTATTTATTTTACTTCCTTTAGACCAGATGGATTCTTTTACAACAGGTTATGTCTCTTTTTACAAGGTAACTTCAATGTGCAATATAAGCTTACACAGGATTACAGTTTGCTTCGGTATAATAAATACACACACACACACACACACACACACACACACACACACACACACACACACACACACACACACACACACACACAGTAATAAGGTCAATGAAATAAATTCTTATGTATGTCAGGTAAATTCAGGATGGTGTAGTACTAAAATCTAACAGCAGATGGCGCATGACAGCAGATCATTTTATTTTAAGTAAAAACAGACATTGTATAAAAAATATATGTAAACAAAAATAAAAGCATCCATTCATTAACTGAAATGCACTTGTTGTCATGTCTCAGTTGCATGTGACTAGTGCAGAAGCAAAATAGTTGTTACTAGTTGAGCATCATATTCAATGTATTGTCAGCCTCTGAAATCCTCAGCACTGGGGAGCTGAAGTTGGATGAGCAGGGAACTAAGTTCTGGGTGTTCAGATAACTAATCTTCTTGTCGCTGTCCCCTCCTGATCCTTCTCCCAGACTGGCCACCAGTGAATCGAGCCCCTGTGGCTGGCTGCTGGGCTGTGGCGGAGGCACCAGGCCGTGCAGGAGGCTGTTTCCCAGGTGGGAGTTACACCGAGCCAAGTTATCAGTTAGATGTTGCATGTACACTTCCTCCAACTGTTTGTCCAGCAGTCCATTCAGCACAGAGTTAGACATGGGCTCCAACCCTGATCCGGGTAGATCCAAGCTGATATTTACACTGTCCCCCATAACCAGATAACCCTGGTCTGGTATTGAAACGCCTAGTGGCTCCTGTTGGGCTGCCCATTCTGGTTGATGGCAGGCATCACTGGCAAAACCGGGCTGGGCGAGGATGGTTCTCAGTGGGTTGTTTGAGATGCGGCCTGTGTCAGCCACCTGCAAGTCTGGATACTGTTCCAGGAGGCTGCAATTGTCTAAGCAAACTGCAAAGTCAGGGTCCAGAGTGAGGAGATGTGGACACCCAGGGATTGATAGGCCTACGGGACCTTGAGGCACCACTTTCAGTCCCTGGAATTTGTTGGTGTCTAGTTCTTCCTGGTCTGGACCTGATTAGAAAGAATAAACTGTTATTAAGATGTTTTAAATTTAATTTTGTTTTGTTTGACATTTTTGCTACTTGGCATGAAATCATAAGTATGATTATATCTGACAAAGGAAGAACAGTAAAAGGGAACCAGACCGTGTAAAGTTAGTACATGAAACCAGTACGGAAAGTTAAACTTATCACTACATCAGACAGATCCTATGTTATAATGTTTTATAAGACTTTTAATATAAAAAAAAAAAAGAGAGTTTACCTGATTCAGCTGAATCTGTCTGTAGGCCTGTAGAGTTTGAGTCAGAGAGAACACAGTTGGATGGATCCACACAATGAGTGTGTGTCTGCGATCTCTTCAGCTTGGAAGCAGAGGCAAACTTTCTCTCCTCCCTGTAACGCAGCACTCTGAGAAAACCTTCAGCCAACATGGCTCAGAATGACTGTCCTCTTCTTTTCTGTCTCTTTTCAGCCCACTTTGCCTCGTATTATTGTCAGTCTTAAGAGCAAATGGCACAGTGTGAGTGCGTATGTAAGTGTAAATTTCTACTGACCTGTTTCACTTCTGCAACTGAGAATCAGCCCCTCCACCCACACCACACACTTCCTTTATTAGTCTGTACTGAAAATCACAGTTGAGAGAAAAGAGAACACATTTTTATATGAGCTGTAAAAACTCTCTATGGTAAGCTAAGTGGCAGAACTCTTCACTGAAGTAAAAGTACCAATACAACATCAAGGAAATACTTGTAAATAAGTACTTTTAAATACTTACTTAATCCAGTAATATTATCATATTAAGTATTATCAGCAAAACATATTTAAAGTATCAAAAGTAAAAGTATTAATTCTGCAGATAAACTGTCACTGTGAGTGATTTATTATTATATATACATATTGTCATTATATACATATTCGTACCCCATTTTTTAGGATTGCGAGCTGCTTAAAGGACCAGTGTGTAGAATTTAGTGGCATCCAGATTGCAACAAACTGAATACTGCTCACCTTCCAAGTGTCTAGGACAAATTATTCTTATTTTCAGGTGATTATATACTGCAAATATATCTTTGAATATTATATTCCTTGTATTATAATACTCCTAAATGTTAGTAGTAGGTCGGTGCTACTTTATGTACAGTTAGGTAGCTTAATGGTAAATGTCAGGCCTGCTCAAAAGGGTCAAAAGAACACAAAAAAAGCATATACTTTTCATATAGGGCCGGTCTAGAACGTACTCCTTATAAAATTAATCTACCTGATTGGTTGCAGATTGCAACTACCTTGCTTCACCCTCCCCTTAAATTCGCAAAGGAGAAACTATGATGGCCAACATGTGAAAACCGCAAATGGCCCTTTCTAGTTTTTGGTTTGTCCATTCTAGGCTACTGTAGAAACATGTGGCCTCCATGCAATCTGTGGCGTCTGTAGATATAAATGTCTTTTTCTAAGGTAACAAAAACAGAACAATTTTCAGGTGATTATACACTAATAAAATGTTGTGTTATATAGTAATGCAGATTTTATTCAACTTTTGCCAATAGATCCTCCTAAATGCTACAAACTGGACCTTTAAATGAAACCATCTGAGAAGAGGAACAACTCCCACACAGCTGAAACATGAGAAGAGGACCCCACCATACACTGTTTTTTGTAGCGGGTCATAAGACTGGTTTTAATAGTTAAAGTAAGTATAGGAAAAAAATCAATGTAACCTCAATACAAGAGACACACTGGAATCTCAGCTCCTATTAATTTCATTAGCAGCATTTCTGTGGAACGGCACCTTAGTCAGCGTAATTGGAAACCTGTGTGTTACCCTACTATTTCATGTTAAAATGGCTGCTGTGAAAAGGTTTATTGTCTGCCATAGTGTCAATATTGAAGAGGTGGTATGAGTTTGAGTAGTCATGTGCACATCCACAAAACCCCAGTGGGATGGGTGCTGGATACAAAGGGAGATGTGAGATGTGTTCATCTGAAAAGTAAAAAGTAAGAACTTTTACAACAGTTCTTTTCGAAACCACTGTTGAGAGGAACTTTGAGTGGTTGGATAAATATCTGGGGAATATCTTCAGAATGTTCTCAGGAAATATCAGTAACTCAAGGAGCGACGACTTCCTCAAAACACGTCTCTTTCACAATCTCTTTTTAATCACCTTTCCAAATGCTTGAATTCCTTGAAAACACACGTCAATCCATATTCAATGAAAGATTAGTCACATCCTGTAAACTTAAAATCATTTATTGTGCATAAAAAAAACAGAACGTTATAAGAAGGCAGAATTTATTTCAGTTTATTTCAATGTGTTTGACTATGCCATTACTGAAACTTCACAACCATGAAGGACTACTGAGAGTCAGGCTTGCAGTTTTATTTGCAGTCTTATTTTTATTTGATTTTAGGGAAGATACTAACTTATGTAAGACAGGGATTACCAACACAATGTGAAACAGGATGCTTACAGCGAAACGAAACAGCTGTTCAACTCCCCTAAAAACAAAAACAATACATAAAAAAAAATAACAATTTCACATCCCTCTATGTTTGCAGTCTTGTAATTTTGGCATGTATTATCTTTTTTTTTTTTTTTAAACATATATCATCTTGTAGAAAAAAGTTTGCTAGTAAAACAGCATTACGACAATAAAAAGTAAATAAAAACATAGATATTGGGATTGTAATGTCACTTCTACAGAAGATGCTGCAGTCTTAGTGATGACAGGACTAGCAGGAGAACAATATTTGACTCACTGTTTCCAGGATTAAACATATAAGACTTGTACTAATTCAACCTGTCGAGTTAAACAAATGATGATAATGTTCCACGATGTGATGTTAACATGGATGATGTTCCGTTGGCCGAATGGTGAATCTGTGTTACAATTTTCAAAGTGTGTGCATGTTGTTGCGTTTGATGATACACGTTCATGCTAATGGTTGATTGACATGTCATTAGGCCAATAGGCTTAGCAGTCTGAGGTTAATGGGAGGAAGCAGTGCTGTTTGTAGATACCCATAATGCTCTGCTTTAGTACCTCCCTTCACTACAGCTGACAAGGCACAGCTGAACACAGATAAATTAAGAAAAACATACTGAAAAAACGGTCCACATTTTTATAAGCTGAGTGAAATGTTGCTTTTTTTTTTTTTTTTTCCTGGATCAGTTCCAGGTCAGTCTGGGTCCAGGTCTGGGTTTCGGTCTAGGCCTGAGGTCTCAGGTAGGAACGATATAAAGCTGCTACTGCTGTGCTTTCTTCGCTAGAGCCTCTGCCTCCTGGAGAAAGACAGAGACAGAGGGGGGGGGAAAGGAAGAGAAGAGGGAGAGTGTGTTATATTAAAATGGAGGATATTGGTTTATATATCCCCTGCCACAGCACAGAGGAAAACCCCTCTGTTTCTATGGTAACTGGCACACCTCCCTGCAGTTCCTGTTGTGGCAGAGAGGAGGCACCAGTGTGCAGGAGTGAAAGGGAAAGGCAGAAGAGGCCTGCTTGGGCGTAAGGGGTATCATGAACAGATGTATTATGTAATATGTGTGTTTTCTGTATAGAAATCACACTGTGAGGATAAATATATATTTAGGCACATAAGCTGGTGTTACAGGAAATATGGTTAGGCTGTAGGAATGTAGTTCAAAATAAGGACAGATAACTGTGTGTGTGTGTGTGTGTGTGTGTTTGTGTTCATAAGCTTACCTTCGAGCCCGGGGGAGCGGTCAGACCCAGAAATGCATAAACAGCGTTGTCCTCTCTGGCATCGAAGAAGGCCTCGTAGTTCTGAGGACGAGGAAGACACAGAGAGAGAACTTTAGAAGCAGATCAATAACAGGATGAGCTCGTCTCAATCTGAACTCCAACCTGAGGAATGATAATGTGAAACAGGCCACATTATGGATCAGGGCCTGATGGCGACAATCTGAGGGGCAGTGCCACATGGACTCTTTGTGAGAAGCAGCCGAGGTTGTGTTATTTGTCCAGGGACAGGCCTCGGTAGTCAGTCTGATAGGAGGGTATTGTCTTTGAGAATGTAACCCAGAGTAAACAAGCTAACACATTCATCCATCTGCTGCGGTCTTTCTCATTCTTGATCCCTCACTCCCTCACGTTCCTTTGTTTTCCCTCATTTCTCTCCCACACACACATACCGGTAAACACACAAACAGCTGCAAGTATCCTGGGAAATGCTGTTCTCTTTGTCTGTGACATTCAATACAGCCCATCCTGCAAGTGCAACTTCGATTCCAGCTGTCCATTAGCTGCACAGCATGACATCTCGGTGCACCCAGGCTAAAGGTCTTTCTAATAGGAGTAAATTAGCATCTGCTAACACAGGGCAGAAAGCTAAGGTACATGGTAGAGTATATCTGAGCAGGGTGGTAGCCACAATGTGAGAAATACTGCAGCCCCAACCCGAAGAGGAGCTATCCAGAGAAAAGGCTGTGGGATTTTCTGATTCTTCCGTTCTCATTTTCTCAGTTCATTAAACTGTTTAGTTCTGTAATTTGTATTTACACACATGATGTCTAAAGGACCAGTGTGTAGGATTTAGCTGCATCTAGTGGTGTAGTTAGAGATTTCAACTCCCTTGCTTCACCTCCAAGCATGAAGGAGAAACTATGTTAAAGTAAACTGCCCTATCTCAAGCCAGTGTTTTAGTTTTTCGGTTCTAGGCTACGGTAGAAACATGGCTGTTCAACTCCATAGGAGAGAATCAGCTCTCTCTGCTGATAAAAATGTATCATTCTAAGGTAATGAATATACAACAATTCTTGCTTTCAGGTGATTATACACTAATGAAAACATATCTATGCGTATTATATTCAATTTCTGCCAATAGATCCTCCTAAATGTTAGTGGACCTTTAAAGGAATATTTTGACATTTTGAGAAATACATTTATGGACTTGAGAGTTAGAAGAGTTAGAAGAAGAAGATCAATACGAGGCTTATTTTAAGCTGGAGCAAGGTGACGGTTAACTTAAGCTAAGTGACAACTGAAGTTAACCACAAAGTTAAGCTCAAGGACAGGAAGCCAGCTAGCCTGGCTCTCTCCAAAACTTAAACACAGTCTGCCTACCAGCACCTCTAAAGCTCACACTTTATATCATGTTGTAAATGTATATCCAAACCGAAGTGAAGAATTCTTGTTACTTTTTTAATTTGGTTTTTCTACAGATTAAACAAACTCTCTCTCCTTTTAGCTCTGTTTACATCTCCACCTAAATGCTCCACTATGTTACCAGCTAATCACTAACTGTGTCTGCCATTGACAGTATATATAGTTAACACACCTTCTGGGTCTGTGACGTGAAGCCAACTGTGTTCAAAATGCATTCTATGTAAAGGTCAGCAGGGGGCAGCTCCATTGGCTGCAAAAGAATTGAGTGATAGTGTGGAGTCTTATGGAGAAATGACTACTTCTCACCTGATTTATTAGCTCAGGTTCATTTATTAAATTATGCTCCAATTTAGAGTAAAAAAGGTGATAAAGCAGGGTATGCTTTAGGGTGTGGCTATCTTGGGAATGACAATTTAATTCTCAGTGAGTCCGTCCAGCTCAACGCACGAAACTCAGATTAAACTGTCAAACTATGCAGCGCTGAACAAATATGAATCAAGATTCTGTTCTGTTTTTTTCTACAAGGTTTACATCATGCTGTAAGGAAGAAAACTTGTAGCTAGTAATTAAGGCCATAAAATCATTAGGAAACTGTTTACTGAGCTAATAAATCAACTGAGAATAGGGTCATTTCTCTATAAGACTGTATGGTATTGATGTTTTAGTGCAGCCCATGGAGCTCTATGCCATTACTTAGAATGCAAGTTTAAGACACTTCTGCATTGACCAGGTAGCTCTGTTCATTATATATACTGTCAATAGTCCAAACAGTACTTCACAAATGTGACGTCACAATAGGTTAACACTTGGTCTACACTCTGGTGCTGAGCAAGTGGTGTACTTATCAGAGTGTTTATCAGAGTGCCTTCTACCACTGAATACAACGCTGAAGAGAGCCGTGAGAGAGACTAAAACAATAAAGTTGCAGGCCGTGAAAACCAAAACAATGACCTGAGAGACACTAAAACGTTCTGCAGAGCTAGAGTGGGGTGATCATTCTCAGTGCGGGGCGTCACTACAAGTAACACCTTACACATTACACATAGTAATTTAATGTGTTGTTAATATAAAAAAACACTGATTAATGCAGCTTTAAACATATTTAGTCGAAAAACCCACCATGCATGACTTGTGTGCTTGAAGTGGTAGTTACAGCTCAGTATGTGACTTATCACAGTAGTGCTGTAATTGCATGAACAATTATAATTCAGAGCATCTGTGTGCATGTGTGCCTCACCCCGCAATATTTGCTTTCATTAAATATCTGTGGGGGGAGAGGGTTCCCCGTAGCCGGCCTGGACTCCTCTGGAACGTTCTCTCTCATCCACTTTCTGTTGGCCTCGTTGGCCGCGATGTCACACTCTTCGAATTCGATCTTATTGGCCGCCAGGAAGCCCATCACGTCTTGCTGCTGCTTTTTAATCTGCGTGCGGGGGAGAAGAGAGAGGAGGACAGAGGGGAAGTTGTCAGTTAGACATGTGTAACAACTTCAGCCTTCTGAGGAAACATAAGGGGCCTCGGTTCACCATACTGTCATCAGTCTGCTGCAAAAATAAGGACACTTCTTCTCTGCTGTGAGAAATTACACTACAGAGATCACTGGCTGCTCTGTTACTAAGTTACCACTCATTTGCTGACAAATGAATGAAGCAATACACGAGTATTGAAGAGGGTGAACTCAGGCAAGGCTAAGCAAGGACAGATTGTGTTTGATCTGCAAGAAAAAAGCCATATAACGTAGAAGACGGCAACTCCCAAGACTCCAATCATCACTTACATTTTAACAGGAAATCTCACTGTGTTTCAAATGGAACCACTTCAAATGCATTTGTAATGTGTTGCATACTTTTAATTTGACAAACTGTCAAAGCCTATCATTTTTATACAAGATGGGGAGCAAAGAAAGACTCTGTTGACAGTTCCCATGTGAGAGCTGCTGTCTTTCTCACTATGTGGGATTTTCATGCAGATGTGATTATTTTTGAAAGGCATCCTATTCTCACAACAGGCTGCTCTGTTGCATTGGAACAAAAGCGTATTGAACACTTGTCTCATTGTGACACTTATAAAATAGTCCATCCTGCTCAATGCAAACCCATAAGATTTGTATCTAGTAGGATGCAAATAACCAATAACTCCACAGGAAGTGTATCAATAATGGCACAGTGACATCATATAGGATCACACATTTTTCTCGAATATAGCCACACACAGGAAGACAATAAATAAGCTACAAAATGGATAGAAATGTGTGCTTATCTGGATGTGTTGTTCCTGCTTCTGCCTTTATCTATATGGATGTGTGTGTGTGAGATTCAGTGTATGAAATTGTGGTCCAATGAGGTCTCAGTGGGTGTGTGTAAAAGGGAGGATGCCCCTACAAGGCCAGACGGAAACAAGAGCTCCTCTGGGACTCGAGAGGAGGTAACTGGTCAAACACAAGCCAAATAAGGCCTGCTGCAAGGAGACACACACACACATCCAGTCTCAGCTGCACACACACACTCACACACCTAAAATCAAACTAAGCCAACTTCATTGTGGAAGCACTACAAGGTTCTATTGATGATTGTCAATTTATTGTCTTCCTGTCAGCCCAGACACCTCCATGTGAGGGCTCCTCCCAGCTTCCAGACAGGTGGATTATCAAACAGCCATCTGCTGAAACAACACTGGGACATGGAAATGAGGGAGCTGACAATGCTGGCAGATTAGCCGTGGTACAGTTGGAATCATTTAATGGCAGTTGCACTCCCGTGGCCAAAGTCCTAAAACCAGCTCTTTCCCCACCTGCTCTGGGACAAAGCAATGGAGTGGAACGCCATGAGCTCGAACTCACTTTAACTTGCTCTGTCTCTAAACACAGACAATCCTCTTTCTGTCTCCTTTTTGCATTGTACTCTTAAACAACAATAAACTTTATCCTAAATTGCTAAAATGTTCAAAGTTCAACACAATGCTCCACTTTCTCCTCTTTCCTGCACTCCACTCCCCCAGCAAGCCTGCATTGTACTGTTGCCAAGCAAAATTAATTTGTAGGGCAAACTGGCCACATGCCATCTGCCCCTAACTCTAATTGTACAGTGACAGCTCCCTCCCAGCTTTGCCCCGTTTAGCCCTTCGCATTGCTCCCTGGTGGCTTGTGTGGAGTGGCTGAGCGATTTTAATATGGAAGAAAACAAACTGACCCTGGCTTTGGGTGTGGTAATAAACAACTACTCTTCTCTGGTTGCCTTGTATTATTCACTCCTTATCTATCTGTCCCTGGAATGCTAGAAGATTAACTCCTCAGGTCTTACAAGAAAGAGTGAGAGAGATGAGCCAGTGTCAGGCCTGCAGGAAGTACCTGTAGGCCTCAAGTTTTGATATCCATAAGCCACACTTTCTCTCACAATAGGTAAATAGCTTGCCTTTGTATGCAAATACTGACATTGAGCTTGACAAAATGCAAAAAGCAGGCACTGTCTCGGAGTAGGTTGTTTTTTTCTCTAAATGTGGCTCAGGCTACGCTAGCTGCAAGGCTATTTGGAATGCAAAAATGGACGGTCGTTCCACCACTTCGGAAATATCTCAAACACTATTGAATAGATTGCCGTTCATGGTCCACGGATAATGGATCCTTCTTGGTGTTTACTTCTTTTCCTCTAGCACCACCATGAAATTGACATTTTTGCTTTTTAGTGAAATATCTATTGGATGGGTTACCATAAGATTTTGTACAGATATTTATGGTCCACGGAAAAGAAATCCAGATAACCTTTTCTTTGGTGACACAAGCAGATAAAATTTTTTACTGTGAAATAGCACTCATTTTTGTGCAAACATTCATGGTTCCCAGACGATGATCCAATGACTTTAGAGACTTTTCTTCTAATGCCACCACGTGTCACCAACATGCTACCATTTGTAGCTTTGGGTAGAATGGCTTGACAATGGAAGGATTGCCATAAACTTTAGGACAAACGTTCATGTCCCCCTTGGGATGAATTGCAATAACTTTGGTGATTCCCAGACAAGCAACATCATCAGGTCAAGTTTCTATTTGTCAAATACTTTGGTTTATGACTTTTGATCGTTTTGGATCGTGACGTCACCCATTGGTTTGTGGAGTACCTTTTGAAGCCTTGAGTTTGTCGTTTTGACTCGATGGCGGCTCACCTGGTCACACACAGCTAAACAGTACACTAAAATATGTTTCTGAAATGATTTTAGGTGAGAAATAGGCAACACTTTAACAGAATCTTGATTTGTATTTGATCAGCACTGCCTAGTTTAACAGTATGATGAAAGTTTTTCGTGTGGTGTGCTGAGAATTACTTGTCAATCACAAGGTAGCCACGCCCAAAAGCATACCCTGTTTTATTGTCTATTTTACTCTAAACTGGACCATAATTTACTAAATGAACATCATGCTGTATGGAAGAAAACTTAAAACTAGTGATTAAGAGTATAAACTCATTAGGAAACCGTTTACTGAGCTAATAAATCAATTGAGAAATTGGGTTATTTCTCCATAAGACTTCATGGTATTGGTTTTTATTGCAGCCAATGGAGCTCCCCCTGCTGGCCCGGAAGCCCTGTCCATGGTATTTGTCATGGTATTGGATTTCTCCAGAGTTCCTTACCCCACCTTTAACATGGTAAACATTATACCAGATAAATATCTGCTAACATGCTCACAATGACAATGCTTAAATGCTGATATTAACACTTAACCCTTAAAGTACCACTGCTTAGCCCTCACAGAACTGCTTCTGTTTTCACTTTAGTAAACAGAAGTTTACTAAAGTGATTTCAAATGTTTCCTACAGAAACTGAATGCAACAAACACGATCTGACACTAATCTGTTTTTGTTTTTTTTAAATTGCACACTGATAACAATTTTATCAGCTCTGACCTGGCACTCTACACATGCGCTATCACACTCCCAAGACAGTCCATGTTCACACCCATGGAAGAACTGCAGCACTAATGAGATGATTCAGTGTGTGTACAGAAGACAGTAAGTCTGAAATGAATGCATTCATGTATACATGCAACAATATGAGAGGTTATATATGCACACAAAAAAGCTCATTTAAGTTATTTAAAAACATTTTTAACAATTAATTTCCCATGTATTTGCTATTGAAACTAAGAGGCAGTAAAGGAGAGATAAATCTATTGTTGCATGCACCATTATTTTGTAGAATCTAAGAAAACTGCAAATGTGGAGAAGGAATCTGCGACATATGCTCTTTGGTTTACATTCCACATCATCATCATCGTCATGTGAGAGCTGTGGTGGGGCAATGAGATCAGATCCAGACCAGATCAATCCCAGAAAAAGGGCAGAACTATGGCAACAGCTGCCAGACAATGGCCGGCATTGATTAGACACACTGTATCCACAACACAGGCTTCGATCAATATGCTGGGGACTGATTCATTCTGTTATGTCGACTCAGGCTTGGGGTCAATTCATGTTCAGTTCACTCAGATGAAAATGAAAAGACATTTAAACTGAAAACTTTATAGATAAGACTAAATGACTCTTCTGTAGTCCAACATTGGAATGCAGCAAAGTCCACTGTCTGGACTACCGGAAACATGAATCAACCCCAGGCCTGTGTGTTTGTAAGGGATACAGGTTTTTTGTCTTGATTAGATCAAGTCTGATTTCTGCTGAAAAACCGACAGTCACTGGAATTTTAGCAGCAACAGTAGCCTCCACCCAATCCTGAGCTCAGTCAGCATTACAACATTGTTACAAAAGAGCCTTACGCTGCTGCTCTGGCTGGGTTCCATCGCTGCTGCCTAAAGGTGAAACAACAGCGAAAAGGCCAAAATGACCTGGTATTAAAAAAAAAACAAGTAGCTGACTCACTCGAGCAGCCGTCCAACTCAAGCCTGACGTATTAGACCCTAATGTCAAACCTGCAGTGGAATGAAGGAGGATTTGGACTGTTCATATGCAGTACACAGTGAAAGAATATTCCCAAGTTATTGTGATTCTAGATACCTTTATTGCAGCAATGAGGAAATGGTACAGTGTGGCTGCAGTGCATAAAGGGAAATGAAGCAGTAAAAGTACTGTGGTGCTGGCCGATGTTTTTGGCTCTTTCCACAGACGTACTTTCAGTTTTATGTTGGCTTAGTGCCCCACCGTCTAGATACACTGCTACAGGTGTGTGTGTGTATTTACATGTCTGTATGTAAAAATGTAAATCCTAATTTGGTATTCAAATCTGGCCTCCATATAACCAAAGAACAAGGAAAACGAGAATAAATAGTACTATTATTCTCTAAAAAGATATTTTACGTATCAAAAGAATGTATTTATTCTTTCATTTTATTTCCGTCACACAGCTCATGGGTATGGAGTATGACCTAATCTTTACAAAGCCATTGACGGTAACACTAGAAGTCCCTCTGGAGAATTCACGAGTCACAACACCATTTCTTCAGGTGACTCAAACACTCTGCTACTCATTACTGGGTGGAAATATGATGAGATCAGGCCTCATTCAGGACTAGCACAGGTCAGGGGTCGGGGAGGAGGTCTAAGCTGGCAATCAGTGCTTTGCTCTGGGACTCTTACCCACATAAACTGTGGCAGGGAGGAGACCTATTTTTTATATTTTGTATGTGTTAATATATGAGATAATATATGAGACTGTGACTATGACTGGTATTTACAGAAAGAAGAGCCGATGGGACACACCCTCTATTCATGATTCGTGCAGATAGAAGATGTTAAGGAACAGTAATGTTGACACAACTCACGTTTTTTCTTCATTATCTGTCCTGCCTATACTGTACCTCCCTCTAACTGACCTTTGTGCACTATTACACATCTGTTAATCAGCTGTGGTTGTCTTGTATTTGAAATGGAAGAGTTCAGTCCATTAAACCTTATGGTTCTTGAGATGTTTACTGGCCTTGATGCCACACAGAACCGGATTCTGCATAAAACCAATAAGCACTAAAAGCTATAAATGTTCTCTAACTTGGAACAGAATTTTATGTCTTTACATCTGCCTGAATAATGCTGACTGTTGCAGCTTGTCAAGCGCTGAATCTGATACATTCCTCCAGCTAATTTTACACTTTCACTGACCTGCAACTATTTCCTCAGTGGAGCAAAATCTTTAAAATGTTGTTTTTGAAGTACTCCCACTTGTCTCCCTGTTTGGACTGTTGCTTAAGTCTCATGCTGAACTAGATTGGAGTGATTAATGTAGCAGCAGACACTGCTGGATAGTGGAATGCAATCGCATTGTTTTTTCATCACCGATACCATCGAACTGCAAGCTTGGTGAGGACAAATTGTCACTCAGCTTCTTTTTACTAGTCTAAATGTAATGGTATTACATTCAAGATATATGTTAGAGAGATTCTAACATAAATATTAGACTAAAGTCCTATAAACTAATGTGAAAGCATGTCTTATATCTAAATCAATCCATAGAAATTAGTTAAAACCTACATAAAATGTTTATCGCACTTTAATCGATTTCTTCCAACTCTAAAACAAAACGTAGAATGGAGATGATAATATAAATATAAGTGTGTATATGCTTCATTTAAGAAGACATAAGCAAAGTCTACTTCCAACACACTCTACTAAAGGCTGATCAATGAGAGGTAATGCATTTTCCCAGACAGGCTCCAGCACAGTGATGGCATCACTGGCTCTAAACGCAGACCGCTCGGACTTTAAAGGAAGCTCCCGTCCTGTAATACTGCTGCTGTCATTTACTGTAAGGGCAATAAAGTCACTCGGCGCTGTCCAACTGAAAAGAGGCTCTGTGCTTGATCACTTCCTCTGAATGCAAGCTGCGGAGACAAGTTGCTTAATGAGGGTAAATCATCCTAAAGGTGATCCAAACCTCATGGAATGACGAGGCACTTTAATTTCTACAGTGACAGCGAGGAAATACGGGTTTTTAATGGACTTGAGTAGATTTACTGGCTACTATCTCTGCACAGAGCACTTTCAAAATTGCACTTTTTAACATTTATGTAACAATCTAGACCATTAGATACACTATGTTGATGTCAGTAATATTTAACTGATCGCCAATCTTGTTGAAAATCATACAGAAACTGTAATCAACATATATTTGATTACAAAATTCAAGCTTTAGAGCACTTTTTCAATATAAATGTGTATATTCCCACAAATCCAGACCTCCAACAAGTCCTAAACAGAGCATAAGTGTTCCTGGGCTGCAGCTGCAGGTCTAAAAAGGGGCCCTGGAGAATTGCATCACCATCATTCCTCTCCACTCTGGAAGGAACTGGCAAGAGTGAAGCTGAAGGTCTTCTCGACTGCAGGACAGTGAAGGCAACACTCAAGACTCTACTTTCAAGTCAGATCCGTCCCCCTAACAAACACAGCACACTGTGAACCACCCTGTCGTGGCATCAGGTGACAAAACAGACCATCTTGAGTGCATTTGTAGATTTTTACAACATGGCTTTCCTGTTTGCTCAGCCTGGTTTCAGCTGCAAAAACACTCAACTGTCACGTCAGGAAACCCTGTGACAAACCACAGCTGAGAGAGAAGTGTACCCTCAAACTTCCTCTCTGTCTCATTCTCTGTGACAAAGTTAAAGAAGGCAAATTGGTAGAGTAGAAAAGACACTAAGAGACCCCCCCCCCCATCTGTGTCCAAAGTCTTGAGGAGGGCAGAGCAGCATGCTTTCTGATGAGTCAGACCACTCCAGACTGAGAGGATGACAGCCTGGACATCAGTAAGTGAGTTCAATAAAAGTTCATGCTGCCTTTCTATGGCCAACAACAAGCGCTGGTTGCTGCAGATGAGTCCAGCTTTTTAAAAAAAACAACTCACATATTAAAGCAAATTCAATTCCTGTATCTCTTACCGAAGTGGATCCAGAGGACGATGCTATGTACACTTTGATCACCATGATTAAAATCCCTGATGCTGATGCACGAGTCCGGTAAAGCAGAGGTCGGTCGCTCTGCTCCTTGCAGACACTTTGCAGACGGATTGCTCGGCAGCGAGACAGAAAAACACAACAACAACAACAAAAAAACTTCCCCGGCTAAAAATGCTGTGTGTCTGGCGAAGGCAACGCAGACTATCTGCGCAAATGCTCCGGTTCTCAGCACTGGATGGAGCTTGGCATTCCTCCTCCGCCTCTACCCTGCCTCCCCGCCCCTTCTAGTCTCTCACCCTCTCTCTCTCTCTCTCTTTCTCTCTCTCTCTCTCTCTGTGTGCAAAAGCGGGAGCACACACTCCGAGACACGTACACGCACGCACTGAGAGGCAATAGGCCCATCGTGACGGCAAGACAACAGGGTTTATATTGTCTGAATATTTCAGCATCGAGCCCATTGTCTGTGCAAGCCAGACACGGGCTATTGTTCCGTGCACACTGCACATGTGCACGGTTGCAGGTGTTCCAGTTAATGCTGGTGTGGTAAGGGTGAATGATAGGGTGGAGGGGAAAGAGGGTGCATAGAAAAAAAAAATTAAAAAATGTGCTGTGATTTTGAACACTTACTGTGCACAATGTTTTATGTGTAACAGCACAGCCACTGAAGCGCCGTCTTGTGCAGCCACAGCATTACACGGGCTTTGTGGGCCCCCTGCAGGCGTCTGGGGCAGACGACGCACAGCTTTTCTCCCTGTAACGAATTTAGGAAAGCCGACTGACAAACAAAAAAAAAAAAAAAAAAATGTGTCGGTGAGGAGTGGGCGCCATATTGGATTCAAACACGAACTGAATTTATGGTGATTTTTTCTCCATACTGGGCCGCTGCAGATGTGAGCCCCGGGTTTTTAGACGCGCCAGCGAGGATGCATGGCTTTACACCGGGGCATGTTGCCCGCCGCCGGGGCCTTGTACAGCGGAGAAGGGAGGGAGAAAAAGGGGGGGTGGGTTGTGTTGCATGCACGTTCACCCCAGCTCGTGCCTCTTTTCTCACTGTAATTAAACACACTCGTATGAAGGCAAACACGTCCTCGGATGGCAACCTTTCCTCCCATCTCTCCCTGCAAGAAGCCATTCGCGCAGACCCCCAGATCATCACCGGCTCCAAAAATTCCAAGTGTTCTGCAGCCCCGAATGGCGTCACCTGATTGGCTGAGGGCCTATCAATCATGCCTTTAGCCGCACCCCTCCCCCCATTCAACCACTCGCCTCTCTGTTCCAGTGTGTTTACTACACTGCCGAGCATAAGGGAGACACTCGTCTTCACATGCACTGAAACCCACTAAGAAAAACAGTTTTTAGTTGTACTTGTAAGAAAACCTCCAAGAGCTCAACATGCCCAAGAGAAAGGTACGTATATTAAAAATAACAAAAATAGTTTGGAGGGGATATCGGCTGTTAATGCAATGCAAACGATTGGGAAGACATCCCTCTGAGACATTACT
Organism: Dicentrarchus labrax; assembly: GCF_905237075.1. NCBI lineage: Eukaryota > Metazoa > Chordata > Actinopteri > Moronidae > Dicentrarchus > Dicentrarchus labrax. Next base: position 16,832,434 of record NW_026136713.1, read on the forward strand.
TAATTATAACGCAATGTATAACGGGTATTTATCGCTGGTAATTTTTGCCTATTTTCTAGATATAAAATCCATTTTTTGTGTGTTAGAATGAATATTTTCCTGCTCGGACACGGCCTATAAAACGCGTTTTCTTCCGAGAGCCGCTGTCCTTTTGGAGAGTCAGAAGTCTCTCTCGGTCTCCATGCAGTTAAAGCACAAGCAGCAGCCATGCTTTGCAGCTCTTGTCCACCTTCGTCGCCGACCTACCGAGAACAAACGCTTCACTTATCGCCATTTCGCCACCAAACCGGCCAAAAACGCCACTAAAAATAGCTTTAGTGCCTTTGCTTTGCATTTTGGCCACAAAAACAAACATTCGCCGTCGCGTTTCGATAAAATTGTATATTTTCTCTCTTTGTTCATAGTCCCAAATGGCTGCGATGGCGTGGCTCTGCCGCCGGGTGGCGCGCCTGAGAGTAGCAGGTCCCTCCCCCTTCTCAAAGACTCCCGCGCCAGCTTTCAAATCTGAGCTTCATGCATTGAATGAGAGAAAGAGATGGGGGAGTGAAAGGGAAAAGCAGGGCCTGGGCCCTCAAAATATGGCTCCAGAGGCCCACATGGCTGAGCTCTCACAGCCCATTACTGAGATCATGCACTGCCCCAACATTTCTGGGCTCTAATCCTTTAAAATTACCTGTATTTGAAATAAATTTTTGTTTTCGCATGAAACTAAAAAGTTTTTTCAGCAGGTCTGTAATTATTCATAATATGGGCCTGAAGCATTTAGCAACTGTTTACTGTTAATACAAACACTATTTAAACTCTTAATGATGTTATTTTTAAATTTTTCCATTTTAATTTGTTGTGTTTGTGTTTTTCAGTCACAGGGAACAGAAGGAGGAGAACGGGAGGAGGTAAGAGTCGGGGCACGTTGAGTATTACACATACACGTGATTAAAATGACATTTTAATCAGTATGTGGGACATGTGAGGGCATTATTAGGAAGAAAGTACATAAGTATTGAATTCAAATGTGTTTTTTCCTGAATACAGCCCCAATCAAAATAAAAGCCCCGTGATAACAGTCTTTGTTCTGTTTCAGCCCCAGAGGAGATCAGCTCGGTTATCAGCGGTAAGAAGACGCATATACAAACTCAACCAACTCATTTACATTGACAGGTTCTGTTAAAAAACACGTAAAACATGTTAAAATGTTTAAAAGTAGTTACACACACGTAACTGATCAGAAAAAGCAGCACTTTTCCTTCAGAGAAGCAAAAGCAAGTATAGAAGCAAGTTTTTCTATTATATAAAGTACTTATATTAGATTTGTAGCAAAACAAAACTTCAAAACATGTAATTTTTACATCATGGAGCCTAAGAATTAGCTAAGATTATTTAAATAGTGAATTATGTAGTAATTAAGTTGCTCGACTTACCTTAAAGTTAATATAATGCCTTATTATACGTATAAAACATGATTTAGAAAGAGTGTAGCGAGTAAAAAGTGCAGGGCTGGTACAAAACACACTAAATACCAATAGCGGGCATCATAGAGGCTCTCAAAGTTATGAGTATAGTGTAGTATCTTAATATTGTCTAAATTCCCTAATTAATCTAGTTAACGGCAGTATTTTTAATGCTATAAACACTCAGACAATATGTGTATTTAAAGGAGCTTCCTTGTCGGGCACATTTTTAGAGTTTATTTCTTAATCGGCCATTTAAAAAGTCTCTTATGGGAGCCGAAGTCTTCCGGTACCTTCAGAAAAACAAGAAAGATTGCAGATTAGCCAAGAAAGTACTATTGTATTCAACTGTAGCCGTTCCTTCATCCCTTTTCCCCCTTTTCTTTTCACAGAAACCGGCCCAACCCAAGCCGGAACCAAAGGCCAAGAAGGCAGCAAAGGTAAGAGATAGTAGGGGCCCGATTCTGAACGAACATGCACCTCAAAGCAGGAGCGACGTCGTGTGTGTGTGTGTGTGTGTGTGTGTGCGCATTCGGTCTGCTAACAGCCTGTTTCGTGCCGTCCGCAGAAAGATAAGGCTGTGAACGATAAGAAGGAGGACAAGAAGACCAAGAAGGCGAAGGAGAACGCAGAGGCAGAGGCAAACGAGGAAAACCACTCTGAGAACGGAGAGGCCAAGACCAACGAGGTTTGTAAACTCCAAAAAGTTCTTTTAGACGTCACAGGGTGAGCGTCAACTTGAAAAACGGCTCAAAGTTTTGACCACGGCCCGTCTGCTTTCATCCCACAGGTGGAGGCAGCCCCCGAGGAGGCCAAGGAGGAGGCCAAGTCCGAGTAGCACCACTGCCCAAGCTTCCTCCTCCTCTACAATCCCTCTCTCCCCCCCACCCCCCTCTGAACCCCCCAGCCAGCCAGCCAGCCCCCCCAAGTCTCTCACATGGTTTCCCTCCAAGGCGTATTGTTAACAGAGGAATATTTTTATCAATGATTTTATAAGTATCCGTACAGATTTTTAGCACAAAAAGCAAAGCTGATTATGGAGCGCCTTGCAGATTTGCAGTGGTCATATCAAGTGTCTGCAAGCAAGATGAACACACTAAAATCTTTTTTAAATGGCATTTCATGATTGTTAAAAGGCTTGTGTGGTGTAGAAAGTGCATCCCTGCCGGATTGGCTATGTTGTGAGTTGTGTATTCCTGTGTTTTTCTTCCTTCCCTAACCACCCCCCTTTCTCTCTCCCCTTCTTCCCTCTTCCTCATCCACAGATTAGACCTTCCTCCTGCCCCCCCCTACAGTTCAGCCTTTATCCATGTTTTATTAACGGTTCAGCCATGTTAATGTGGGTGATTCTTTTAGACCTCTAAATGTGCAGTGAGTTCCCTTTTGCTTCTGTCTCCTTGTTTTTTTTTTTTTTTGTTTGTTTGTTTTTTCCATTGAAATCGTGTTTAAAAAAAGTGTGTTGAAGTGTGTTGTCCACATAAGAAAGAGGAAGATGAACATGTGAAACATTCCGGGAACAGCGATTGCCTCCGACCTGTCTCCTAGACGACCCTGCGTGTAAAACAGCTCCTGCTCCATCCACGCTGTCATGTCGGCTTTTCTAAACACTCTGGTTTTTTTAAAACGATTGAATTTGGAAACCTTCTCTGACAAATGCAGGTGTCTGGTCCCTCTCTTATGTTCTGTAATTCTCTTAATAAAAAGAAGTCCTGGGAATTTTCCTCGAATGAGTGTCTCCAGTTTGTTTCTTTGAGAGGTAAAAGTTGAAACTTCCACCCTAAGAGTCCATAACTGAAAAGAAGACGGGAAGTTTTCTGTGAACTTTGTAAGGATGCATCTTCAAGCACATTCCACTTTAGTAATACCCGAAGTGCTCAGCCTGAAACTCCTTTATTGTCTAAGTAAATGCAATACTTTATCATCTTAGAAATTACAAGTTAAAGCTAAAATGTAGCCTGTAATCCTTTACTGAACCTAGTTCTGATGCATCTCTATTATTAACCACATGTGAGAGCTTTTCAGTGTTTATCTGCATAGGGAGACGTAAAATCAAACCTTTAATGCTCATGTTGGATTCATTTTAACAGATGCAAGACATAAAACATGATTTAGACAGTTTGCCGTGACCTCTTGACTAAATGAAACATGCCTGTAATGTAATTTCACTGTAGATAAATCTAACATTTCCTTTGAGACAGCTGCTACAGGATGCAGAGCCTTCACAGAGACACGTCCATTCTGCTTATTTGCTTTGTGTAATCAAACAATGGAAGTTTGTTGATCCTCCAAACTGTAGGTCGGTACTCGTTGAGCTGAGGGATTGAAACCAACACGGTTCATCCCACGGATCTGTTGCAACAGATCCATAGAGAGGTCAGGTCAGCAAAAGGTCAGCCACAGTTGAGACACTATTCTAGGATTCCTCGATGAGAACTGTGTGTTCGTTCTTCATCCTTACATAATGATTCACCCTTGTTTTGAGTCACTAAAATATTAAGGGACATGATACCCAACAACTGATTAAAGGCCTCTTCTGAAGCCTATACCTTTCACGCCCCTGCCTCGTCGCCCTCACCAGAGTTAAAGTGCTCTGTATGTCTTCGCCCACAGAGGCCTGTCCCCACTGAAGGAGCAGACCGGCATCTTTATTCCCCTTTAGGCTTCACACACTCAGATTTAACTCTACGCGTACTCAAGTGTGAGTGTGACCCACATTCACCTCGACCCTCAAATGAAATATCACCGATTTATTTAGCAACATCATATAAAGAGAGGTCCATATTTAGTTTTACGCATACAGGGCTGCATGTGCCACTTCATGTTAGAAGCCTGGGCAGCAGCAGGCATGAGAAAATGCATGTAGTCTACTAAGCAAACATGAATGAATACGGCTACTTTTTTGTGTGTCTGTGTTCATTTCCCTCCAGCATAGACTGTGTGAATGGGAATGCATGTTTGCTCTGTCCTTTCAAGCCCAAAGCTCACTTTGATATGCATTAAATAACGATTTTTTTAATGCCTTTTATTTAAAAAAAAGAGCTTAAATAAGATTTGGCTGCAGTAGGCCTTCTTTCTTAAACACTACAACACCTGTGAGTGTTCATTTAACAACGAATCACTGCCTGCATTTTCTACTCAAAGTCACGCTATCTTCTGTGTCCTCCGCTGTTTTGTGCAGCAGTTGCAGCCCCTCTGACCTGCATTGTCATGGCCGAGCACCGGGCTCCATTTTGTCGATATTTTGTCGTGTGCACGGCGTTATAGCACCGCGCCACCACTAGATGGCAGCCTTGTCTTATCTTTATTCCTGCAGGGAGCCTCACTCATGGCATGCAATCGAGTTCTGATTAACCTTACAATCTATTATTTATTATTATAAAAAAGTGTTTTTTTTCTAGAGGCATATTATTAGAAATCATTCAATAATAGTAGACAGATCATACATTTCATCATAAAACAGCACTTCAATCATGAAAGTAGATTCCCCCCGCCCCCAGGCTCTTTCATTCACATCTCCCATCATACTTTCTTTTAATCTTCTGTCAGCATCATCTGTTTGATGCTTTTCTATCTAACCTGTATTCAACCAGATGGTTCAATTAAGTAGGAATTCTTAAGCCCAGGTTATAAATTCAGCATCCTAAGATCTGTTGATGGAGTGCTGTGGCGTGGGGGGGGGACTAAAGGAAATACATTATTGATCAGACAGAAAGTTTCTGATCTCAGCCACGGTGCTCTCTCTCTCTCTTTTCTGTGCCACCTTCTTTTCATCTGTGTAGTCCTTGTGATATTCCTCGGCTCCTACACCTTTATTGATCCGTCCATTTATCCGGTCTCCTGTGATCAGCCCTCTGACTCGTTAACAGCTTTGATACTAAGATGCACACACTGTCGGACGTAGACAAACAGTCCCTCCCCCGAGGCATTCTTACATCAAAGACCTAATTACTCCCATATTATTTTATATCTCGCCTGTGGATGCTTGCTGCCCGGCTTGCACGGACCTAATGTTTGTCTGCATGTTTAACTGTCTGTCTGACCATCTGCCAGTCTGCCTGCTTGTCTGCAGTTCATCCTCTTCTCCTGTCTCCTTTCACTGTCTAGTAATCAAAAGGGAGTTGTGCCCCCAGCCTCGCACAACCCCCCCCCCTGTGTGCACTCTCATTCTGTCCTCTCCAACTCTCTCTGATGGGTTATGATATGTTGACTAAAATAGCCCCATTTCCCTTTTTAAACATCCTATTTTGTCATCCCACGCATTTCCAGCCGCTGTCTCCTCCCCACACTCATCCATTCACACACACTGTCCACATCACTCTGGTCAGGCTATCGCACACAGGATGGAGTGTGTGTGTGTGTGTGTGTGTGTGTGTGTGTGCGCCTCGTGTTTGCACACACCCTCCCTTGTGCGTTGGTGTGTGTGTGTGTAGTACAAAGAGGATGATAGGGGGGTGGGGGTGGGAGGAAATTCTCTGCGTAAAGGATGAGGATGACCTTTTACGAGGAAGTGATTTAAATGATGTCCTGTCGTCACCAGGGATACCACTGTGTGAATGTGGATGAGCATTTGTTGTGGAAAGAACGTCACACTTTTGCACATGCTTACACACACATACACACACACACACACACAGAGAGAGAGAGAGAGAGAGAGAGAGAGAGAGAGAGAGTAGCCAGAGGACAGTATGCGCATGCACAAGTTGCCAACAGGTACACACTGACATTTTGTGTGAAAGCCTGAGTCAAATGTCCTCCCTGCAGACCGGACCTCAGTGATGCTTGAAATGAACAGATGTTTAGTGGCAAGGTTCTCTAATATGCTACTCGGAGTAGATGTTTCTGTCTGGCTGTCTTAAATTGTTTGTGTTCGACAGTCTTGTTTATCTGCGGGGCTGGGCTGCACTCTACGGGGGTGGGATGTAGCCTACAAGAGAGAGTGAATGGGAAGAGGCAGGGTGAGAGGGAGAGGAAGAGAAAGTACCGGGAGGTGAGGAAGAAGGGGGGGAGAGGAGCTGGATGCAGATGGGGATCTATTCTCTCCGCGCACGCAGACGAGATGGAATGAGTGGGCGTCTGTGACGTCAATCAGTGTAGACACACACACACACACACACACACACACACACAAGAGTGAGACACTCCCCTCCTCTTCCAGTCCCATGCTAATACATGCTTCACTGCAAACAGCAGCAGTGCCACGGATCACAGGCATAACCATCAGCACACATACATCAGACAATCAGGAGCACACACACACACACACACACACACACACACACACACACACACACACACACACACACACACACACACATACAGATGCAGATCTGAGTCTCATGTTAAGCTCTCTTCTTCTCAAAAAGGCCAACATCTCGCATCAGTTTTTAGGCTATGGGCTCAAGAGTCAGATGTATCTTTGCTTATTATACGTATTATGAGCTAAAAGTAGTAATAGAAAAATGGCCCCTTCTATAGTTTATTACTATTATATGTGATGCAATTAGTTGGTTAATACTGATGCAACACTCTGTAAATGGTGTACATTTTATTGCTGTAGTTAACCAGTTCAGTTCAGTCCAATGGTTCCTAAACTGGGGGTTGAGATGATTACTGGGAGAGGAGAGTAGACGAATGAACTTCTGATACCCCAATTTGTTTGTTTGGAATTTTTCTCTAATCTTTGCTTTTTTGTAAGATATTGGATAATTTTACCTCTCCTGTTGAGGAGTCAAGAAACCATCTGAGACATTCAAAGAGGAAATCTCTTTTTTTGGTGGACTCACATATAAGTTAAATGTGACAAGGAGCCCCCATTTATCATGTGTCGGGTTAAATCGTAATGTTAAAATTAACTGATCGAGCAAATATTAGATAAATGTGTGGGAACAAGTAGAATATTTACGTATGAAGTTGCATTAAACATACTCAAATAAAGTACTATCATTGTATTTGAGAAAAGTTCTTGCGTAAGTTGTTAATTCCCACCACTGTAAAGTCCATTTTACTTAGATTGTACAAAATATTAAAAAAAAGTGTTGTACCTCCATAAAGTGGCCGAGATATTCAGACTTTTAGTTTCTAGTATGAGTCCAGCACCAGTCCTACATTTCCCAACTGGAGAACATCGATTAGACCCTATCTACCTGGTAAAACCAACGTCTTGCACATTGCACACTTTCAATTTGTAACACAGTGCTGTCAAAAATATGAAGTCTCAAGCCCATGCCAGATAACTCTGATGACGTCACTATGACATCATCAGGGTTATTTATTGCAAGCTCCTCCAGACGCTCTGAAGACAAGTGACAGGCTTCTTCTTCTCATGACAAATAAACAGATTTTTATGTGCAGAACCAGTGAAATACCCATTTAAGACAACAACCCTCGCTCATTTTTATGGCTATATGAAGTGTTATATATGAAAATACACGTAGGTGCTCAAATGGCACTGTGACACTTGGGCTACTATGTGAAGTAAATTAATTAGTAAAGTTCTACACCAGCCAGCTGCATGTACAGCTGTGCTTGCCTTTTTTAGTAAACTGTACCCGTCACTCTGTTGTAAATCTGCCTTTCTGTCCGCCTGATTGATCGCCTGTTAAGTAAGCTTGTGTCTTTGTCACATGGCTAACATCATGGAACATTATGCTGCATTTAGTTTGCATAATTAACAAAGTAAGGTCTCAGTGACCCACAGGTTCCTGAATGGATTTGATGCATAAGAGACAAGCAGACAGGAAATATAATTGTCTCCCACTATACTCTGCATCACTGCACAATTTGGATTGATGTAAGAGGAGTTAAAGTAATGACGGTACAATTTGAGCCGGAAAACAGCACAGATGGGTGGAAGTTGTGAGTGGAATAACAAAGTAATATGATCGACAGGTTTGATTCCTCAAGGTTTTCTGATTCAGGCTCCTTGTATGGCATGTATTTGGCAAGTTCGCCTTTAAGAAATCATCCATCCATGTCACAGAGTCGTGACGACACAGACTTCTATCTAGAGAAATGAAAAACTATTTTTGAAACACTCCTCACTGCCTTCCCTTTTTTTTGCTGTTAAGGATGAATTAGCGTATAAAGTAAGAGTGCATCAATTTCAATATGGGGGCGGTGTGTGTGTGTTTCTGATGGGAGCGTTGGAGGTGTGTGTGTGTGTGTGTGTGTGTGTGTGTGTGTGTGTGTGTGTGGTGTGCGTGCGTGTGTGTGTGTGTGTGTGTGTGTGTGTAGTGGGTGGCATTAGAACTAAAGATGCAGCAGCCACTTGCCAATTGCTCTATTTCTTTGGGTAAAATGGTTTTCTTGGCTGTTTTTCATCAACGTTTTTATCCTCTTGTACCCTCAGCTGGAAGAAGACTGAGTCATAGCAGTGAAGGAAGCAGGTGGGTGGGAGGCGCACAGTGGGTGGGTGGGTTTCTAGATGGTGTGGGAATGGGGGGTGGTGAGGAGACACATAGCGTGGGTGGTTCAGGTTAAGGGGAGTAAGAGGGAGGTTGTAGTGAATGAAAAAAAATTATGAATGGTGAATACTATAGATTCATTTCATTTCTTGCTGTTCATTAGTCACAGAAACAAAAATGTAATCTGCAAAGGAGCATAATGAATGATTATGGTTTTTATTAGTTGTGTGCCAAGGGTTTTATAATAGCAGGTTCACTGGTGACTATCATGGTAATCAATAAACACTGCTCTCACATGAGACTTGAGAGAGGTAATTAACAGAAAGTTACAGAGGAATTAATTTAGACAACAAGATGAAGTGAGATACAAAATAATTGACTAGCAGCCATAATAATCTCCATTCAGATTTAAGATAGAGCACCATGTTTTATGCCTTAAGCCTCTGCTAACCCCAACTTGATGCTTCTGTTTTTATTTATACTGCAGAGGCTGCATGTGCCCACAAATCATTCCTATTTTAACTCTGAAGCATGAAAAGATTCCAAAATATGAACAAATAAACAAGCAATTTACTTGTTTGTTAAAGCTGTCAAACCTGTATGAGAGATTGTAAAATGATACTCAGAACAAAAATCAGATGTATTCGCTATAGAAAGCCAGATGTGTGGGTGATGTTCTCTTTTTGTCCCAGTTTGAAACTGTTTGTTGAGGGTGGACGGGTGAGCAGGCCATTAGGAAAATTGATGTGTGTGCAGCTGTGTGTATGTATGCGCACGCTCCCACGTGTGTGTGTGTGTGTGTGTGTGTGTGTGTGTGTGTGTGTGTGTGTGTGTGTGTGTGTGTGTGTGTGCTCCTGCTCTAACATCACTGCTGTCGTCACTGCAGCCACCTTACAGTGACTCCCCTGTGACTGAAGGCCTGACAACCTCCCACGCTCTCCCCATCAACTCCCCTGCTCCTGCTCCTCTCGCCTCGATTTATCTATAACCTCAACCCCCCCAACGCCCCCCCTCGCTCTCTCTGTCCTTTGCTTTCTGTCTCCCCCTCAACTCTATTTTCTTCTCCATCCATCTCCCTGTTCACTATCTCTTTCATTTCTCCCACCTCCTTTTAAATTTTTACTTGTTTTCACTTCTCACCCCCTCATTTGGTGTGTGGGTCTTCCCTGTCTTTCGTCATGCTCTCTGCGCCCACAGTGCTGCCTGTCTCTGTCTCTATGGAAACCCTGAGTGGACAAGAGTAGCTCAGAGGTCTGTGAGACGCTGATACAGTCCCTATTAGATCACACGCTCTCTTTCTCTCCCAAAGAGCCACATGCTTGCAACCTTGCAGGCAGTGCAATACTGTGTAAATACATGGTGTGTGATGGTGCCACTACCTGCCATCACACATAAGCCCCCCCTGTAGAAAACTATGCCCCATCTCCTCTTTTGCTCATGACTTGGTGTGAAGTGGGAGGAAAGGGTGGAGGCAATGAGGGAGTAAGGAGGGAGCCCTATTGTTTCATTATACTGCAGGTCTCTTCAATTACTTGCTGGAGAAGGGGACCACCTGATGCCGCCCTTGCACATATATTCCAATCTGAACACACACACACACACACACACACACACACACACACACACACACACACACACACACACACACACACGTATAAACACACTCCTCTCTGGCCCCCTCCTCTCCCATCTCCCCTTTCAGTCTCACACCTCACGAACCATATTCTCCTCACATTTACACATTGTTGAGCCTGCTGTGTTGCGTAGACCGTGCGTCATTCGGATCCAAACACATCTAAAGGACAGGTGATTTGTGATAAGAGGCCTCACGCAGGCAGAATTTCGCAGCTTTGGGTCGCTCCTGAGCACCATCGTGATTTGACGGTCACGCTTAAGTGGATCATTGCAGAGCGCAATCATGGGGAGGATATGTAAGCTCTACAGCATGGGGAAAAGTGGAAAGGGTGTGAATGAGAACGGAGAAAAAAGACATGAAAAAAAGTGATGTTGGAATTCTTTTTCTTTATAAAGTCAAGGCTTAGTTGCTTTTGAAAGAATTAAATTTCTCTCACATCTGAAGGTTTGTTGAGTTTCCCATTTATTTTTTATCAAAATGTACATGAATAAACTACAACAAAGGACTACATTAAAGAAGACATCAAAACGGGCAGCAATAACAGGGGTCAACAACTGAACACACACCCAACCCAGCCCCAGGCCCACCCCATTAACGCCCCCAGTGCAGTGAGATAAAGACATGCCAATGATGTCTCACATTTAGGCACTTGATTTTCCCTACCAAACCATCTTTGGTCATAGTTGCTGTTGCACGGCTTTGAACTTGGATTCAAACAGGTTTGAGGTGGATTTTAACTTGGTTCATGTTGATTCTGAATTAGAGGATGCTGATTCATGCTGAGAGGTGTCATACAGGTTTAAATGTAATTCTTTCGGTTTTGCCATGTTTAGAGATGACCCAAAGATGGTTATAACCGGACCACCTCCTTAGAGTAAACTTTAGCATTAAATAAATCAACACTAGATGGTACAGTACTTCACATGATTACAGAAAGGACTCCACAAGGGAAAGGAATCAAGCACTACATCTTAACACAATTTACCTGAAAACAATGCAGTGTATCTGCACACGATATACTGTAATCAATACGCTGTACAGTCTATTGCAAAGGCATTGTTGTTGGCATTTATCTGTAGGAACTAACCAGTTTGTTTACCACTGAGTATTATCTTGGAAAGTCTTGCAAAAATAGATCAATTTTTATTAAATTAAAAGCCTTTGCCTTGACTTCGGGATGTGATATATATTTAGCTACTCATGCATGTCTAACTTTGTGTGCATACAGTATACTGTATGGTTGTGTGCATGTGTTTGTGTGTATGTGTTGTGCATGCATGTGTGTGTTCTGATGAAAGTACTGTACACACTGGTAGACTTGTCCCTCAGTATCTTTTCAGAATACACCCCTTAAGTAAAGGATTAACAAAGTTACATTAAACTGTTTAAGAAGCATAGTAGTCACACAGTATTTGGCAGTGAGAGAACAGTCCTAATTTATCCATGCACAATATCAACCACAGGCAAGGTCCACATTCTGAACAAACCCATTAAGAACAACACAGTAAGAACATGAAAAGAGTGTACAAGAATTCAAGAACCTGGAAGTGTGTGTTTTGTTTGTGTGTGTGTGTGTGTGTGTGTGTGTGTGTGTGTGTGTGTGAATGTCAACAGCACAGATGGTTTCCTAGGGAGACCAAAGGGCTATGACTCATGCAGTGCATACAGCATTTTCTGGAATTTTAGCAATATCGGAAGAATTATTGTTTTCCCACAAAGCCCAGATAATTACATATAATTATGTTAGAATCTTACAGAGTTTACTGTGAAAATCCACTCAATCCCACCCCCATAGGTCTATTATAGACCAAACAGTTTATCCCTGGATTATATTTCCATTCTCCAGCTCTTTCTTCATGGCAAGCACCTGCCCCTTGCACGACTGTGTGTTTTGTGTAATGACGTGTGTGTTTGTGTGTGTTTTAGACTAGTCCAGTCTGTGTGTGCAAATGTAAGGGGTACGGTTGGTATAGCAGAGTTGATCCCCCTTGGGGTATGTAGTAGCTGCAGTAACTGGGTTCTGCTAAATAGGGGGCACTGTGCTCGGCAAGGTATGGGGCAGGCTGGTAGAAGCATGTCACATGGTCTGTGTTGGGGATAATGTTCTGCTCTCCTAGAACCTTCAGTGCCAGCACTGTGATCATGTTCAGTGTCTGACGCCTCTCATGTCCCATCAGACACACCGTGCTGTCGTCTACCACACGACGCAGGGTCATCAGGTACTGGTACTTGCTTCTCTCCTCGCCGATAAAGTGGTTCTTCAAGTAGGACAGGATCTTCCTCTGCTGCTCCTGCACGTCAGGGAAATCGATGAAAAACCGCGAGCACATGTAGCGCTCAAGCGTCTTTATCTGAGTCTCGCTTGCCGGTCGGTAGTCCCTGACCAACAGGTTGCTGTATTTCAACAAGCCACCACCTCGAATCTCCTCGGGGTTCCTGGTAGCGATTAGGCGGTAGCGCAGGTGGTCCATTGCTGCCTCAAAGTCACCATACATGCTCTCTGCCAGGACCTCGACAGCAGGGACAGAGTCAGATGCCTGAGGACCGTTGCTCTGTTCAGGCATGTCTGCGGTTACCTTAGGGACCTCTTTGTTCTCAGGCACAGAGCTGGATGCCTCATCAGCTTTTGGAGGGGCAGATTCCCCCGGGCCTCCAGACTGAGAGTGAGGCAGCACATGTGAGGTGGAGCTCGGGATTGTGATTGGAAAAGAAACAGGCTCTGCAACCCGAGGCAACGATGAGATATAATCTTGTTCCTTTTCATCCTCCAGCTGTAGGAGAGGAATTCCTGGCTGTGGGGAGGACTCTTTAATCTGTTCCTCGCTGTCTGTATTCAGTATCAAAGGCTCCATGTCTGAAGATACCTGAGGTACAAGGTCCTCTGACTCCACCGGCGGAGTGAGGCAGAGGAGGGGAGGGCTGAAACAGGGGGAAGGGGGGCTAAGACAGAGCGGAGGAGGGCTGAGGCTAAGCATAGGGGGGGTCAGGTAAGGAGGTGAGCTGAGGCATGATGAGGTAGGGCTGAAACTTAGGGGTGGAGAGCTATAGCTGGTAGCAGCGCTCAGCATTGGAGATGAGAGGCAGTGAGATGGAGGAGTCAGACATGGGGGAGGGCTGAGGCTGGGTGGCGAGGGAGTGAAGCAGGGAGGGGAAAGACTGAGTACGGGAGGGGTGAGACAGGAAACAGGAGGGGTGATGCAGTGGGAAGAGGAGGGTGAACTAAGTGTGGTCTCTTGTGGGCTACCGGTTGGCTGATTCAAGTCCAACTTTTTGGTCCCTAGTTCTTTGTTTTCATCTTCATCACTGAGCTCAACTTCTGAGGTATGTACAGGTTCTTGGGTGTTTGAGCTAGACGTGTCAGTGTGTGAAACTAACACGTCCACTGGGTCAAGAGGCTCTGATAGTTCGGGTGCGGGGACAGTTTCTCTAGGGGAGGACTGGCTTTGCTCATCAGAAGCCACATGTATAGATGGTGTCTCTTTTAGGCTCTGAATACTTGTGTCATGTGAACTCTCTGTGATTGGCTGTGGGGATGATGGCTCTTGAGGTAAAGCAGACACGGGCTCCACAGCAGTAGTGGAGATTATATCGGGGGCTGGATCAAGAGCCGAGGTAAGGTCTAGGTTTGAATCTAGGTTAGTGGGAGGGTTGGGTTCAGGCTCAGGGTTTGTTTCAGTAGGGGCTGTTGGGGTAGTTGTAGGGTCTGGATCGGGAGCTGTTGGCTTTGGGTTAAAGGCTATCTCAGGTTCAGGGCTAGGGCAGGGGTTTGGATCTAGACAGGGCGCTATGACAGATTCATTATCAGAGACTAGATTGGGGTAAGGATTGGGTGGAACCTTCCTACACATCCTACGGGGGGGTTTGGGAGAGGAGTGTTTGAGGACCACCATGTGAGACAGTCTTTCTGAGGCCTTACAAGGGGGTGGAGAGGAGGTCTTTTTGTCAGAAACAAGGCTGGGTGGTGCAGGTAAAATATCCTGAGTATCTGGAGGGCTGACGGCATCAAGTGTGTTAGGTGTTTTATCTGAGATATCTGTGTGTGGTGTGCTGTTAATCTCCAGTGTATCCTGTGTGCCAGTAGGCTCTGTGTTGTAAAGTGTAAGAGATACGGAAGAGGTGGAGCAGGAACAATCAATACCCTGTGTGTTTTCTACATTTTTTGCTTCTGATGCTAAAATCTCTTCCGTCACTTCACTTATTTCCATGTCATTTTCCCTCTCTGCTTGCTCCCCTGTCTCTGTTTCTTCCTTTCTTTCATCTGTCAACTGTGTCTCTATCTTCTCATGTGAAGATGTGCTGGAGTCGGGAGCAGACACATGTTGTGTTATACCATTCTCATTGCTTCTCTGATCCTCACTGAAGTCTGTACTGTGCCATTCTTCTGCCAGGTTTAGTGACTCCGTCGGGGTTTTGTTTGAGGTTTCTGGCGGCGCGGACTCTCCCAGCTGCTCTGTGAGTTCTTTCTGTTCGTCAGGGGGTTTTGTGTGGTTAGATTGTTCTTTCTGGACAGAGATTTCTTTGTGATTTGACTGTGCTGGTTGTTGGCCATCACAGGACTGCTCTGACTGTTCTACCTTCGTGGAGCATTTGGTTTCATCTGAGAGCTCTGGCTCGTCTCTAAGTTCAATCTGAGTTGGTGGTTTGGCTTTCTCAGAGGGTTGTTTCTTTTCTGACAAAGGGTTTAGAGATATTTGGTCAGAGAAGTCTGTCTCACTTAAGTTTTCTCTATGCTCTGACAATTCTTTCAACTCTGCAGGTGTTTCCTCTTTGTTGTCTTCTTCAACTTTGGAGTGTTTTATCTGGTTTGAATGTTCAGTTTGTTGCAAGAGTTCTGTCTGGGACTCTTTTTCATGCCCCTCGTCTCTCTCTTGAGTCTGACTGATCTGAGCCCCCTCTTTGCTAGATAAGTCTCTACCAGTGGACTTCTCTGTTTCTGGAGCTGTGGCCTGTTTGAGCAGAGAGGGAGAGTCTTTATTCTGATTCTCTGCAGGCTTAAGATCAACAGTATTTTGTTTGTGCTGTGACTCCTGCTGCATGTAGGACTCAAGGAGACGATCCAGAATGATCTGAAAGGAGTCAACGCTGAACTCAAACTGCCGCCTCAGCACGCTCACAAATTTGAGCTCCAGGTTTTTGCCACTGTTGTTTGAGAGGGAGATGAGGCTCCAACGGTCGTGCTCATTAAAGACCTTGACCATTTTCTGGACGTATGCCTCCTTCATTGTAGCACTGCTGATCCGCTCCCTGTTGACCCCAGCAGGTAGGCAGTCCAGCAAGCAGCCCAGCACTGACTCTTTGATCACCTGGGAGGAAAAGAAGTCAACAACATGAAAGCTACAACCGATGACCGCAATCTGACTGCAATTTAGCTTGTATCACTGAACTGAATATTATGATGCTCTTGTGGTTTCATTTTCTATATAATGTAATTAAAAATATTAAAACCAGTACTATTGATTCAGCCCTATGGTAAAACGGTCTACAATTAAATTATCGCTAGGATTACTATAACATCATTATCAATATAGCGTCACAAAAATCAATACTGCAACACCCTAGAGACAGTAGAGATTCAATGGCCTACTCAAGGATAATACAGCAGAATGAATGCTTTTTAGGGGATTGATTGCCAGTGCTCAACTCTTATTAAATTGACCTGCTTCCTTTTCATAACCAAGCAGCACAGTAATAATACCTGGAACTCTTCCTGACTGGGCAACTCCACTCCAAAGATGATGTCCAGGTCCTTGTAGCTTGTTCCGTTGTCTCGGACGAGGACGTGACTGGCCGTGGAGCCGTTCAGACGCACATCTCTCACTGTGATTCCCTGCTTCTGCAGCCTGGCCCGCACGGCTATGATGATGTCTCGGGGACGCAGCTCCAGCGTGGGAAAATTCCCACGGCCGTGGATTGGAACCACCTCCGACAAAACCTGATGGAGGACCTCCACTTGCTCAGCATTCAGGCTGTGGAACCGCTGACTGGATTTGGTTTCAGACATGCTGCTGCCCTGAAGGGAGGGATGGAGGACGGCAATGAGAGTTTATTACAACTCCCCATCAAAATGCACTATGTGTTTAAGTATTTCGCTCTCTCTGTCTCTCTCTCTCATACACATATTTAGCACTCACTCACACTCATATGCACACTCCCTGCCAGTCTGCTGTCTGCAAGTCACAGCTTGGCTGACAGCTTTTCCACAATGCTAATGTAACTACTGTGTTGACAAGCTGACACATGGAGCCATCCACATAGATGTGTTTAGCATAATTATTCTTCCACTGCTTAACCAGATCACAACAAATTTAGAATAAACACATTATATTATTCACTACCTTAAACTTCTATCACATCAATTAGTCCCTTTGTTTACACTCCATCTCAGTCCGATAGGATATCTGATTCACTTATTTTTAAAACATTAAACAGAATTACAAAAAAAATGAATAATTGTGTAAAATAATAATAGTAATAATAATAATAATAACAATAATGACATGTAAAGGCAGACTAAATCTTTGTTTATTGATTGTTTCCACCAGAGGAGCAAGGGTTAAGCTGAATGAGTCATCACCAGCAGACTGCATTAATCACACCAACGTCACTAATTAAAGACACACATCTGTTTTTGTGTCTGTGTGTGCACCACATGATGTGTATACATTACATACAATGACTCCCACACACACTCGTGTGAGCGCACACAAGCTTTTACAGAACACCTTTTGTAAATTGTAACAACAAATTGGAACAAAGTGGGATTTAATAACAGCCAATTATTTTTTTGTTTGGCTCTCACATGTGTAATCCTCCTGGCAGCTACGCACGCAGCCTCTGCATCCAGACTCCATCAATCAATCTCTACAAACTAGACATATTTTTCAATAATGCCAAACAACATTTGCCTAAGCAAGTCAGTCAGAAGACTCTATGTGATTGAGGATATGATTGTGGGTGCACATAAAAGTGTTTCAGGGAGTGAGTGCTCGTGTTTGAGTGTGCAACTGTGGTTCATGGCAGCCCATTATGATCTATTGTTTGCTTTAATCAATATATGTCACTCAGTGCTACAGTTGAATGCTGCTGATTGCTATGATTTGTCAATACTAGCAGGGTAAACACCGGGATACTAATGAACAGTAATGGGATGCTTTCTGGTGGCAGTTTGTCAGACATCAGAGGGCTATAGTCTGTAACAACCACAAACAATATATTATAGGGAGTGTTTATAAATCTTCTAATTCACGTTGCACACATAACAACAAACACCGAAGAACAGCACTTTACTCCGTAGCATCTGCAAAGCTACAACAGGCAGCAACCTTCTCTGCTCATTCAAAGGGAACTGAATATGCTTACCAGAAGACAAAAGAAGTTCAGTCTGAGAACACAAAGATCTTAAAAAACTGCCGTGGATGAGACATCTGTCTGTGCCCCCACTTCAACAAGCTGAACTTCAAGTTGTACAAAATAGCAATCCTACATCCAGAGCCCGTGAATACATTTCCAGATGTTGACACTGATCGTATATATATGATGAAACAATGTGTTGAAGAGGCAGAGAGGCACTGCGGGACTGTTTTCCAGCTAGCCCCTGTATCTCCCCCTCCCCTTTCGTACTCTTCTGCAAACTTGCAGCCTGAGTGACTCATCCAGGCGTATCGGCTCAGCACACACATAATCTATGGCCATTGAAAACCCAACAAATCGGAGGGTCTCATATGCACTGGGAATATAAAGCTAAAACAAACACAAACAACAATGCTGTGTAACTCCAGTTACCATGTCCAGTTTTAAATGTATAAAGTAGTATATGAGGGGGAAAAAACAATTAAGTCCTGTGAATAGAAAACTCTAGATAAAGCCCTATGTGTGTATCTTTTTATACAAAATTATTTTTAAATGATACTAATAAATTATTTAAATTGTACAATAATCTTGTGTCTATCTAAATATCCGTTTTTTCCCCCCTCTTCCACTCACTTAAACAATTATAATCCCATGAATTGTGGTTTAAAAAAAAACCTCAGTATTTATCCTGCAAAATGTAATTGCAATATCTACTGAACACACATTTTGTATAAAATATACAGAGTATAGGATCTTTAAAATGTTCCTGCTTAACTTGTGCCCTGACAATACTTGTGGTTTCCCCATAAAATAACCACCAACTGGATGGATTGGAAGTGATCCAGAGCCCTGCTGAATTTCACTCTGCCCTTCTGATCTTCACTCTAATCACCTAATCACGCACTTACTTACTCCTGAGATACCGGTGAGGGTAATTAACCGCAATTAAGTGCCTGGCAGGATAAAAAGGGCAGATGTACTTCTGAGTGCCAGGATTTAAAAAACACACGCACACTAGAGATACACCGGTCTGTACGCTCCATGCAGTCAGCAAAAAAAAAAAAAAAAAGAAAAAAGAAAAGTGAATTAACCAACTTTACAGAGCTGGAGGTTCTTACCTGTTGCTGTGGCGTTTGAAGGAGCGACCGGCTCCCGGTGTGACGGCGGAATTAAACCTCGAGTATCCACCGAGCTTCGGGACCGGAGTGTCTCTTCTTCTACGTGGGTTTGTTGTTCTTTTGAAGTCCCTACCCACTCCGGCGAGGCTCGGTGCTGATGCTGCTCTGTCCCTTATAAGGCATGTGAGGCTGGAATCTGTGCGCGAGTTCATTCGGGCGCTGTCCAGGAGCTCGCGTGGTGCTGAAATGAAGACTGAAATGAGTCCTCGCGCTCTTGTTTTCTCCTCCGGCCGCCCGGAGCGTAACGCAGTTTCCATAGCGACCTGCCGTCATTCAGTTATGACTGGGGAGTGTGTGTGTGTGTGTGTGTGTGTGTGTGTGTGTGTGTGTGTGTGTACGGTCACAACAATGGTGGTGGAGTTGTGGTGGTTGCACGGGAGGGGGGAGGAGGGAGGAGGGGGGGGGCGTTAACAGGTGTAATATAGCCTATTTCTAATATGCGTGCCAGCTCCATTTGTGTTATAAATAAAGTTTAGGCTATATTCAGAACCAAATACAGCCTGTATGTTGTCCTGAATGAATGAATGAATGAATGAATGAATGAATGCACTCACGGGGCTTTTATAACATACGCCTGCTGGATGAATAAACACTTTATTGTGTTGCCTGCTCTGGTGTGTTTTGGTCGAGTTAAAATGGATAAAAATATCACCTCAGAGTGTGTGTGTTGGAGGAGGGGGAGGGGGAGGGAGGGGGGGAGGGGGGTGAGGCCAGGGGTCGTCTATGTTTGCTCACTTCCTTTTTAAAAACATCTTTTCATTCACTCCTTCACTCTCCCTCACGCACACACACACACACACACATCTTTATATCCAGTGCTGCTGTGTCCATACAGAGTATCAGCAGATACAGTATGAGTCATCCATGCTCCCCCCCCCAACCCCAGCCCCCTTCGATGCACGCACATACCGGACAGTTTTTTTCCTCTCCCCCCCCCCTCTCCTCCACTATATGTTTCCATCAGGTCACACAGCCATTTCTCTCCATGCACAACTCCACATGTGTTTACAGATGTTTACACTTACACACACGCGCGCGAGTTCAATGATAAAAGAAACAAAAATTTAAAAAAAAAAAGGTCAATTTACTCCTTCGCCAAAAAAGCGCAAACGACGTCACTAGACGTGTACCACAACCTACCGATACCGGGTACAAACTATTTTTAGCCCGCATGGGACTTGTCTGCCGTGGACACGCGCGACCCTCGTCCGCTCTTGAACAATCGTGACGTAGGAGGCGCGAGCAAGCCGTGCGAAAAAAAAATAATAATAAATAAATAAAAAAAATCGTGACCGTGTGACGACGGCGGTGAAAGGTAGACAGAAGTAGCGCCCTGGTGTTCAAAGATCAGAGGTAAAGTCAAGATGGGTCACTCCAGCCAATCGATCCAGCCAATCGATCCAGTGAATCGATCCAGTTGGGACGACAACAGTCATGTCGCACACAGCCACGTCCGTTCAATACATTATATATTTGTTTATAATTAACACATATTAGGTGTATGAGACAAAACAGCGTACAACTACTGTTCTGCGCATGCGTAACACGATAGCAGCTACTTTTCAACGTTTTATAAGCGATTTACAGAGTTTTTTAAACATGAATAGATTATAAAAGCTCCCCCAAAGGAAAAAAAACATGTATTTTTTTGACTATTTTGACTGCAAGAGAAACAAAAAACTGCCACAATGCCTAAATGAGTTAAAGCGAATGCGGAAGTAAACAGAAGTGAAGCCTCTCGCCTCGCTACGGTGACGAACGGTCGCTAGCTTGCGACAAATCAAAACAAACAACTGTGAGTGGCTGGATGCTACTTGGTAGCAGCACATTAGCAGACTGAGTATTTGTCTCAGAAAGAGACCTTCATCATGTCGAATATGGAGAGTATCCTTTCCTGTGAATGCATTACTGTAGATACAGTAACGATATAGCGGTAGCTGGCCAAATGTAAGCTGGGTTTAGGTAGCTATCGTAAGTCCTGTGCAATAGCTTCTTCTTACTTCTGCCCAGTCATTCACTGAGAAAGGAAAAGAGTGGTACATGGTTGGTTAGCCAGCTCTCCAGACTATTTTAATTACTCTTTGGTTAAAGTTTTACTTGTTTAGGGGTTAGGTTGAGTTTGCTCTCTTTGTGTCTTTCAGTTTATACTCAGTATGTGTTTTGTTGTTCAGATTTATTACCATCATTAAAATAAACCATTCCCTTAACTACCAATACAGAACATTTGTTCAACCTCAAGTTTGCTGCCAAGGATCTGCAGCGCAACTCCAAGAAATGTGACAAAGAGGAAAAGGCAGAAAAGGCCAAAGTCAAGCAGGTTGGATGGGAATAATGTAGATTTACTAGAGCTCAGGATCCAGGGACAGGCAGGGCTATTTAATGTTTGTGTATTTACTCCTCCTTCCCTTTGTTTCTCAGGCTATCCAGAAGGGTAATATGGAGGCAGCCAGGATCCACGCAGAAAATGCCATCCGTCAGAAGCATCAGTCCATAACCTTCTTGAGGATGAGTGCACGCGTGGATGCTGTGGCTTCTAGGGTCCAGACTGCGGTCACTATGAACCAGGTCAGGCCTGCAGGTCAACATGGGAAGTAGGGGTGTGCCGAGGAGGCTGCAGCACCCCCCTACAATCTGGCATAATGAAAACCATTATTTCATAAACATTGATAATGAGTTTCTCCCTTTTTTACTGGGATTTAAACGTGCACACTGGCATTTATGGCAGAAGAATTACTTGTTTTTTTTATCAGTTTTATCCACTAAACAGTTATACAGTTATTTTAATAACTACTAAATAGACTATACATTATCATGGCCACTCAAATTAATGCAAAAAACATGAATTCAATGCATTTATATGACATCATTATATAGATAGAGTTTTTCTTAGCACCCCCTGACTGACTTCCAGCGTCCCTGCAGGTCAGTGGTTTGTAGAAGAATTGCCTTACCTGATGCTAGGTAAAGCAGGTAAATGACAACCAGTGAAAAGCATACCTGACATATTTACTGCAGTCACACATCCAGATTTAAAGATAGTCTCTTATCCACTTAATTTACCCAACTGCCTCCTTGATAGGTATCTTAAGAACGACCCCCTGTGTTTACTGACAAATATGTAGAAATGGCTTTTATATGAGTTTATAAGTTATTCTGGTAGAAATATGTTACACCACTGTGATAGATATGGGTATGCATATTAACTATATATTTCACTGTGCATGTAGTTTTCAAAATGCATATTTAGAAAAGATCTCACATTCAGTAACTGTTTCAGGGTTAAATAAAAAAATAAAGTCCAAGGTAGTCTTTCCTTAAGAGACACTCCGTCAAAGGTCCTACACAAAGGAGACAGAGGGAGTGAGAGTGAGGAAAAAAAGGCTACCAGACATGCAAACAAAAAGCCAGCAATTACGTAATGTCATTAGATGTGCTTCAGACTTTAGGCTTTTAGCTTCTCGCTCTTTATGAGAGTGACAGCCTCTTTAAATTGCTTTAATTCAGGTTCACTGTAGGACAGACATTATTTCATAGAATAGAACTTAATAGTGTATATAGAAATGGGGGAACAGAGTGGTAAAGCTAAAAAAACATCTCTTATAGCCTCTGTATGTTGTTGTAATACCACTGCCTGTCTCATAAAACTCAATATAATTTATAATAAACTTCTTTACACTAAGTTGGTCAACTATTGGTAGGTTGGTCTTGACATGTTTAATCGTCACTCAGCGCCATCCTTGAAATGTAAGGAATGCTTTTAGGCTGAGAGGTAGTCATGACAAAGTATCTGGTTAAAAAGGTAAAAGTGACACCTAGTGGAAGTATAATGACACAGCACTTTAAGCATTGCCATATCAAGAGCCATCTCCCTCTGACTTCAGATGCCCTGATCCTGTCTTGATTCACATATAGTTAGACAAGTAAAGAGTGAGGAGACTTCAAAGGCTTCAGTACTTTATTTTATGTGTTTCTTTCCCCCCAGGTATCTAAATCCATGTCTGGAGTGGTAAAGTCTATGGATTCTACACTGAAAAGCATGAACTTGGAAAAGGTAACACAGGCACAGACAGACACATATACAAACAAAGTCAAAGAAGATATGTTAATTAAGATGTTTGCAATGTTGTTTTCTGTATCTATCGTTCTCTACAGATCTCTGCATTAATGGACAAGTTTGAAAACCAATTTGAAACTCTTGATGTGCAGACAGCTCAGATGGAAGACACAATGGGCAACACCATCACTCTAACAACACCTCAGGTAATGAGCACTCTCCTTTTACAACCAGGGGAAACTATGCTCCTGTGTCTACTTTTGAAGGCAGTCTTAACCCCAGTGATTGTTCAAACATTGAATCCTCTACTCCATATTCTTTAAATGACTGTTTGCCTGATTGGTCCCTAGAATGAAGTGGATATGCTGTTGCATGAGATGGCTGATGAAGCAGGGTGAGTATGGCCCAAATCTCTAAACAATTTGAAAAAACAAGTATTGCCACAGTAACTGTAATGTCAAAAGCAAGAGCATTAATAAAGGACAAATACAAATACAGGGAATTAAAAACCAACTGCACCGACTTGTTAAAGTAGACAGGTTAACGTTTAAGAACACACATAAATTGTACTAAAAGCTTTATTTAAATGGTTTTGATATAAAGATTAGGGAACAAACCTCTTTTACTGTTTACAAGGCTTCCTTGTACTACAAAAAGCCCATTAAGATTAAGGCTACAATTTTAAAGAAGCTATGTTATGAGGTCAGAACTACTTTAATAGCCCCCATTTTGCTGATTTTGCTGAAGAGCGAAGAAGCCAAGCAGAAGTTACAGTTAAAATGTTCCTGTGTTTTCTTTTTTTTTAGGTTGGATCTTAACCTGGAACTTCCTTCAGGACAGACTTCCTCACTGGCTTCATCTGTGGCATCAACAGAGCAGGTTAACACATTCACTCTTATCATTATGCTGTCCCTATTTTAATGTGTTACATCCCAGAAACAGAAGTCACATACTATGTTTATTGTCTTTGACAGGCTCATTGGTACACATGAACTAGTGTCACCCAAATGAGATTTAAAGCAATCTCCTGTACGATTGAGAGGTGGCTCTTAAAACATTGACTGTGGTCAGCTTGGATTATTCACAATATGTAGGTTCAAATAACTTCTGAAAACACTCCTGCAGCTCAATACATTTCTTCATCTGTATTCTCAGCATGTTCAAGACAATAATTGTTTCACCAACAATGACTAAAAGACGCAGCCCCTGGTGGGGCTCACGAACATCATGGAGAGTGATAGTGTGACACAGAAGCAGTATATGGAGCCATTTCTTTACCTAAACAATGACAGTTTGGAACATTCGTACAGATGGACGGCGGAAAGGTGTATTTTGTGGCAGGAAGTGTTTGAGTTGTCACTGAAGAAGTCTTGATATGTTGTCCATTATGATAACTCACCAGAGGAATCCATTGTAACCAACATAATTAAAGCTGACCACAGCCACTGTTTATTTAAGGACATAGCTACAGGGTGGAGTGATACTATTAGCTTGTCAATTTCTCAAGCTGCCCATTTGACAAAGTTTGTTTTTTTTGTCACATAGATTATTTATTTTCCTTTCAAGGAAATATGTTGCCACAGTCTGTACATAGTCTCCCGTAAATACATATACACCCATCAGCCATAACAGCAGCACCATACGTTTCCTTCCTTGGATCACTTTTGATAGGTCCTGATCACTGCACACCGGGAACACCCCACAAGAGCTGCAGTCAGATGCTCTGACCCTGTCGTCTAGCCATCACAGTTTGGCCCTTGTCAAAGTTGCTCAAGTTCTCACACTCCCCACTTTTCCTGCTTCTAACACATCAACTTTGAGGACAAAATGTTCACTTGCTGCCTGATATATTCCATCCAATGACAGGTGCCATGATAAGCAGATAATCAGTGTTATTCACTTCACCTGTCAGTGCTCGTAATGTTACGGCTGGTTGGTTATTATTACATTATACACCACAACATAACTACAAGACAGACATAAGACACAGTACATTTATACACACAGCCCATCCGCATACCATTGACACAGTGGTTTACACAAAGCACCATTTAAACCTAAAAAGGTGTTTTTATGTTTTGCAAGTTCAGAACTGCTGATATAATAAAAGAAACATGTTTTGGATTTAAAACGGACTCCTTTAGAGAGGAAAATATTGTATGGCTGGCCTTTGTAAGACCAGTAAAACTTTGTCTATATCTCAAGCTTTCCCTTAACGTTTTACCTGTTTTGTGTCGTTATCAGGACGAACTCTCCCAGAGGCTGTCCAGACTGCGAGGCCAGGTGTCATAATGATGTGGAAAATGACAAGATCAGGAGGAGGCAGAAGAGCAAGAGAAGCAAGAAGAGACAGGGAGAGAAAAAGGGGAGATTAAACAAAAAAGGTGCCATGTGCCTGCAAGCTCTGTGCCCTCCTCTGTGTTCCAGATTCGTTCTTTTGTAAGAAATAAAAGAAAGGGGGAAAATGGATATTTACATCCTGGTCCTAACTGTATCCCACACAGTCCTTTCATATTAATGTTCATTTGCACTCTCATATTTAACGTGTATTCTAATTATTTATTAGCTCGGCATTAGGACACTACTCACCGTGTTCTCTTTATTTTAAGGTGGCACACCTTGGACTGGATTTTTTGCTCGAATTGTTGAAAAAACAATTGTATGTTGTTTAATAGCTAATACCTCATTTCAATATATACTATGTATAAAATGCAAAAGAAGCAATATATTTATTTATTTGTTTATGTATTTATTTACTGATTTACCGACTGGGTATTGTTAAGAGTATGCTTGTATTGTTACTGTTCTGCATGACTGAGGATGCAGGGACCTTTAGTATTGTTGCCTTGTCTTGGCTGTTTAGTGGTGAAACTCACTTATTTTATTTTTTATATTTTACCCAAAAAGAGGGCTCATTGTAAATGTTTGCCTGGGAGAAAGCTGGAATATTTTTGCATGTAGCGGTTACCACTCTAGTGGCTCACCACGCACTTATATGCAAAGACAGAGTCATTAAACATTAACATGTTTTACTTCTCACCTTTTTTGGCCAGTTTATTGCAGTGTTTTGGGAAAAGTATGTATCCCTGCATACCTTCCTGTCCCTCCTTTTTCCATCTTACCCCTCCTCTTTCTCTCCTCCAACAGGGAACAGATGAGAGGTCAAAGGTGTCACCTGTAGAGGAAGCGGCCTTCTGCCGCTCGCATGCCAGTGCCCCATTACACACACACAGAATTCACCATATCCCAGGGGGGAGGCAAGTCTCAGCTGGGAGCCATTACAGGTGCTGTCCAAGCACACACAAGTATCTATACATGAGCACACCCACTGCCCCATAGCTGATGGGAGTCTTCCAGAGTGACACTCAGCCACCTCTGACCCTTTTTGTGTCCTTTCTAATCATCATCAGCACACACTTAACTACATTCACAATCATCATCAGTGCCCCCAGACTGACAAAAGTCTCTATTTTGCCTATTACGCACATACTTCTTCAACTCCTCAGACGTTAGAGTGATCCAAAAAACACTGGCCCCAGTAATCCAACAGCTGTCAGTCATTTCTGCTCAGAGTTAGATCATCTGAAATTAAAATTCCATGTGCCTCAGCTGTCAGAGCTGCAAAATGTATTCAGTAAGTTTTGTTTTAAATCTATTTTTAACCTTCTGTGGCCATCTCTTTAAGCATGATTAAAGCTGGGAGAGTCTTTCATGGCCTATTTTCCTCTCCGCTTTGTGCATCTCAACATATGTGCAGGGATGCCTCTTCCAGATGTGCTGGAGACAGCTCCTGTATGAGCGCGGCTCTGGAGGAAACCCTGTGTTTGTATATCTGTGTGTGTCAGGTGTTGATACCTAGTGGCTTTCTTCCCTACTCCTAGAGGAGTGGAACTTGCTGACAGGCAGGGATCCGGTGGGCCGGTGGTCCTGTCCCTGTGGCCGACCTGTCTGGTTTCTGCACAGGGGGGGAGCTGGTCAGAGCCACACACACGCTGGCTCGGTCCAAAAGCTCTAATTACAGCTAGTGGATTGGTTAGACTACTATTATTCACACACAGGATGTGAAATAGTCCAGTTAGTCACGAGCTGGGATTCAGCAGGAAAAGATACATGTCAATAAAAAACATTATTTTTAATATCAAGAATAAAGCTTATTGTAACACTTTTTTACAGGTCTGTAATTTCTGAATTATTTCCAAGAGGTCTTCTAGAAACAACTACGTCATTTACTAAAATAGAGTGTTCACCAGGAAAACTTAAAACCATTGTTTATTTCAAATTAATTGGTGCATAACTCAGAGTCTTTTAGTCAGTGCACAGCTGGAAAAATTTTAAAGTAGGCAAGCACATAGTTAAACATACAGTATATTAGGAATAAAGTTTCCAATGATAAACAATGAATTAATATTTATTCCTTTATATCCTGATTATTTGATTGACAGCCGTCGTTAGCAACTGCTTTCATAACTGTTTTATCCTTTAAGTATTTGTTAGAGCAGAACTGAAACATTTAAGGAAAGCATTCTCTGGTTTCAGCTTCTTCACATGAGATGATTTACTGCTTTTAAGGGTCGTTGTAGACCAAATATCTTCCACGTTTTTTGGACTGTTGGTCGAACAAATTAAGACCTTTGGAAAATGTCACCTTGGGCTCTGGTAAGTTGTGATGGGCATTTCTTCACTATTTACTTTTCATAGACTAAATGTTTAATTGATAATGAATAATAAATGAAATCGATAATAAAATGGATCCTTAGTTGCAGCTCGACTAAAAAATTGAATTCCCATTCTCCCTATAATTAGTACAAAATTACATAGTTATTTCCAGGAAACTTCCTAAGAAATTACTGATGATAAAATATGGAATTAACACGTCTCTGCTGCATATTATAAAATATAATAAAGGTTTAAACTGATATGGTGGGACTACAAGTATAGATACACATTTTACTTAATTGTATTTCACAAGAATATGTGTATATTGCTTGTTTTTGTTGTTTATATTCTTTCTGGTATACCTTTTAAAATTATTTTATGGTCACAGTTCCACCCATTTTTGTTACAGTCTATCATCACTTGTGAGTGTAGTAAAGAGGTTCAACGTCTATTTAAGGTGGAGTTTGAGATGGAAACGTTTCATATAGTAAGGCGGCCGCAGGCTCTTTTTTCATTCTTTCCTCTCCCGGTCTTCTCTCTCCTCCTCTGCCTCCCATTTGAAATATTCTATTACTATGCGTGAAGGGTCAGGTCAAACACAGGAAGCCGAGCTGATTGGTTCTACTCGGATATCGATGGGCATGTGTGACCAATCGCTGCTGCCCAGGGTTTTCCCCTGCTTTTCCCCAGTCTCCATCTGCTTGTTGCTGTTGCTGCTGCTGCTGATAAGTGTGTGTCTAATCGGTGCAGCCCAAGGCTCTCCCCAGTTTCCATTCACCTCTTGACCATTGCTTCCTGTCAGATGTGTTAACGCTGCTTTTAATCAGTTTTACTGTCTCGTGCACACACATACACACACGCGCCGATACAGCTGGCCCTATCCATCCCTCCTGTCCAGAGCACGCTTCATTAAGATTTCACCTCACCCCATCACCCACCCCGATATCTCTTACAGCCAAACGACCCGTGAACATGGACAGCCTTGTCTTTTACTCTTTATTGAGGCTGTCTGCCAGTCTTTGTGTCTCCACACATGAAGGCGTTGTGGATTGGGTGCCACGCTTCTTCGTAGTTCACCAACTTACATTTGCAACTGTTGCTCCAGGCTAATTCAAACAAATATGTTCTCATTCACCCCATGTCCCAACAAAGCCCTTTCTTCCCTTCTTTGTTCGGCTGTCCATAGTGTCTATAGTATGGCTTAAAAGAGTTGTCTCAATAGCAATCAGATGGATTGTCATAAGATTTGGTTCAGACATTCATGTTTCCCCGAGGAACTGAGGAATTATTTTAGTGATCTCTTGATGAAGTTTTTCATCGCTTTGATTTCTGGCCAGAACACCTGCAAAACTGAGGACACACCCCAACCTCCTCAGCTCAGCTTTGTGTTTGGTGCTAATGAGCAAATATGAGCTTGCTAAGACACAAAACTAAGATGTTGAACATGGCAAACACAAGAATGGTAAACATCAGAATGCTAGCGTTGTTGCTGCGTGCATGTAAGCATGCAGACGTTAGAATGTAGCTGTGTCAAAGTACAGCCTTGCGTTGCCACTTGCATGGCTGTATACTCCGGTTCATATACATTGCATGTTTCTGTGAGTTTGTTGTGAATAGTGTCAGCTTCTTCAAAGATTCTGACAGCCCATGTGGACAAAAGCGGTAGTGTTTCCACTGCCTTGTTTAATTGAGGCTTTAAGAATAAAATTGAAATAGCTAATCTTCTCACTTGTGTGTGCTCAGAGGAAGAGCGGGTCGTCCACTAATCTGAAGGTTGTTGGTTTGATCCCTGGCTCCTGCCGCCACATGTCGAAGTATCCTTGAGCAAGATACTGAACCCCCAATTGCTCCCGATGCTGTGCATTGGTGTGTGAATACGTATGAATGCATTAGTTTGTGTTTGATGAGTGAATGTGTGTGAAAGGGTGAATGTGGCATGTAGTGTAAAAGCGCTTTGAGTGGTTGGAAGACTAGAAAGGCTCTATACGAGTACAGGTCCATTTACCATTTACTTGGTCTGATATGCTCATGTAGGCCATATAGAACCATCTGTATTAAATTAAGACTTTTCACAACCATTCAAAAACCCCTTTTACTACGTTTAACGTGATATCTTGATTTATTTTTCTTGGGGAAAAGTACAAAGTATGTTAAAAGCAATTCAAATTAGAAATAATCATAGTTAAATAATTTGTGGTTGTATTTATTCTCTTGTAACCTACAAACGTTTATTAATTATATGAATTATTTCAGATTCAACATGCTGTAACAGTGTGTCTCACCTTGACTGGTTGTGTTGACTCTGGGTCAGGCAGTGAAGTTGAAGGGGTTAATAAGGTGTTTGGCCTAGTTGTTGACAAGATGACTGCCTCATGATAACGAGAGAAAGAGGAAGAGCAGAGATCTATTAATAGGATTTATACCTCTGGAATTACATTATTATTATACTAGTGGATGTGACTGTTAGCAGTGTGTGTGTGTGTGTGTGTGTGTGTGTGTGTGTGTGCTGCATATGGTAAAACACTCTGCAGGTCTGCTGTTAGTCACACTCCCGCGTCTCAAATTGAATTAGCGTTGACAGCGGACAGCGCCGGCCGCGTGTATGTGTGTGTGCAAAGGGGGCACTAGCTGTTGGCAGGCTGTCTGTGTGTGTGTGTGTGTGTGTGTGTGTGTGTGTGTGTGTGTGTGTGTGTGTGTGTGTGTGTGTGTGTGTGTGTGAGAAACAGAAGAGAAAGAGGGCCTTCCCTCCCTGAAATCAATTAAGCGAGTATAGGTTTGTAGTTGTGGGGTGAGGGGGGCACATCCTGTAGAGGGCAGCCCAGACAGACAGCACCATCTGGGGCAGCAGGCGGGTCGACCCTGGGTTGAGACATGAAAGAAGCGGGGCAGGGATAAGAGGAGAGGAGAGTACAGGCCAGCGTTAAATCACTCTTTTCTCTCCGCCCTGTACCCTCACCCCAGCCCCTCATCTGCCATCCGATACATCAGCCACGGAGCATCATTCTCACTCAATCACTCTTCATCTCTTTCCTTATTCTCCCCTCTCTGCTGTATCTGTCCCAGGAGTGATAACCTGTCATACACAGGAAGCAAAAAGAGGTAAGAACGATCTATCCCTCTGTCAGAGATAGGGGCAAAGAGAAAAAGAATATCTCACATCTCTTGTTCCAAGAGGGTTGATTTATAGGTCCATATTAAATAAAACCAATGCCAGAGACTGCCTCTCTCTCTCTCCGACTCTCTTCTACTCTCCCTCTTTTGAGACACACACACAAAATGCACCTGTAGAGTCCCTCTCAAGTCCATTAGACAGGGGAGGAATTAGCACACACACACACACACACACACACACACATACACTCTCTCTCTCTCTCCTTTAGGGGGAGGGGTGGCCCCGCATGATGGACAGCCAGGGTCAGAGTGTGCGTTGTGTTTGTTGGTCATGAGCTGAGTGCTGACAGCCCTCTTCCAGCCACCCTGCACTCAAACACACAGCTCCATTGATGACAAAAGAAAGGGTAAAGAAAGTGAATTAACCTACATTAAGAGGCCATGGTGAGTTTGAGCATTCACGTGACTTTTATAAAAACTTATGGTGGGTTTAGTATGTACAAGCGTATATATGCAGCACTAAAGGCTCAAGTTAGTATGGCAGTGATGGAAGAAGTTATCACATCCTTTAAACAAGTGAAAATAACAGTACCATGTAAAATACAAAAGAATATGAGTATTATCAGCAAAAAAGTAAAACTATGCAGGCACAATGGCCTCAGTCATTGTAATATTAGTATATTCAGATTATTACTGCAGATTAAAATATAGCACTTTAATGTTGTAGCTGGTCAGAGTGGAGCTAATTTTAAATATTTTATATAATGTTGGGTAATTTTATTCATCATTTTTGATCATATGTCAAATCTTAATCTGCAAAGCAACAAGCAGTTATAGATGTGGATGTAGTATTCTGATTATTTTAAGTAAAAGTGGCTACACCACAATAAACACTCTACATCTAAAAACCCTGCACTGATAATGTAAGTTAAGTATTTGCAACAAAATGTACTTCAATTATCAAAAGAATTGGATTTTTTTTTTCAGGAGTACTAAATAATTAAATATCACTTTATAAATTGAGAAAATCTGCCTACTTCTTGAACTAAATACCCTATTTAAAAAACAATTAGATTATCAAAGTATGTCACACAGCTGAAACAAGGGTTTTAAAAGTACTCATTATGCAGAATGCCCCGCATCACAGTTATATTATTATATTATTGGATCATTATTATCGATGCGTGTAGGCAGTAGTTTTAAATTGTAGTTGGGTGAAGTGGATCTTATTTTACCTGATTATTATACTTTTTGGTGGTTTAATCTTAAACCAGTTCAGCATATTTTATAAACCAATCACATGTTGTTGTTTTTTTGCAAAATCTTAATCTGAAAAGTAAGTGTTAAATAAATAGTGGAGTAAAAAGTGTAATATGCTTTGTGAAATGTTGTGAAGCAGAAGTATAAACGGTACACGAAGTACGGCAGTGCTTTGTTTTAAGTCTGTTACACAAATCATTCACATGCCCGCAATTAATGAACAGGCAGCATCAGCGAGTGTTCATTTCACAAAAATGAGGAAGGAAAGGTGAAAATAGGGAGGTGGGATGTGAGGGAAAGTGCAAGAGCTGTTTGGGTCATTAACACTTTCTCTGATAATGGCATGTGTGAGGCCCAGACGGAGTTCTCAGAGGAAACCCCAAAACACACACAGAAACATGTAGGCCAGGTGCCAGGCCACATGTTAAAGCTGTTTGTCCTCCACTCATCTAACCTCTGCTCCTGTAAGACAGACGCCTGTCGGGGAGCACATGCCGATGCAATGCCCCAGTGACCCGTGTCTACACACACTTGTGGCTGTACTACCAGGAGTAGGCATTTACACACACATACAAAGCAACAAGCAAATCAGCAGAGGCTCCTGGTTCTGTCAGCACTCCTATGATCTAATGCTCTGATCACAATCAAAGTCTCAGAGTCTTGGCCCATGCAAAACGGACTTGTTTATGTTTCAAGCAACAGTTTGAGATAAAAAAGAAGACAGTGTATACTGTAAAGTTTGAGCAGTGTATGCCTGCTTGATAGGGCAGTAGAACAGTATAACCGTAATAACTGTTAAACTGCCCTTGCTTTTCACATTACTCACTCAGTGTAATTCAATTTCAGCCACAGCTGGTTTCACTTTCAACTTTACAGCTGAGCTCAGTCACGTCCCATAATCTGACCTGATAAATAACCAGCTTTTATTGAGTTTGCAGAGAAAATAGCGTCCAGTATAAACCTTCACGAGAGACTTGCGGAGCCAAATACGAGCGAAGGCTGGAGGGCACAAAGCTGACTGGCAAAGGACTGTGTGTATGTATGTGTAGGTGTGTGTATGTATGTGTAGGTGTGTGTACATCTGGGTGCTTGTGCTTGCGAGTATATGGCAGCTATTATTAGGAGATAACTGACGTATGTGTGTTTGTGTGGCGTGTGTGTGTGTGTGTGTGTGTGTGCCATGTATGTTAATCTAATGAAGGCAGAGTATATTTACACGTCCCAACTCTCTGCCGAGCTTCTCTCCTGTTTCAGGATGCCATTTCACATGATTGGAAACAAATGACTTCAGGGTCAAGTTTCTCTCCCTTTACTGCCTGTCAATCACTCTGGAACGTTCCAGAAACGTCCCTCCTTGTGTTATTACAAAGTCGAATCAGCACAGTTTCCATGTTATTTCAGCCACCACCTTCAAGAGGATTATGTTGACACATTATCAAGCCAATTAACAATGTGGGGGGACGGACAGCGTGGTTAATCATCAACAGGCTGATGAAAGGTTAACTCAACAGTGGTTTTCAACCAACTTTGGGGGTCTAAGAAGTTCTTAAAGTTTCATAAAACAAGAAAGACCAGTTTGAAATAAGCTTATAATATAATAAATATATTGAAGCTACACTTAAATAATACATTTATGCTCATACAACCTTTGAATTTTTACAACTCATTTAAAGGAATAGTTTGGGAAATACTTTTATTTACTGTCCTGCTGATAGTTAAATGGGAAGATTGATACTCATACTCGACTGGTAGATATGCTACAGCCAGCAGCTGGGTAGCTTATAGCCTAGCGTATAAATTGGAAACAGGGAAACAGCTAGCCTGGTTCTGTCCAACAAAACCCCAAACCACCCAATAGCACCTCTAATGCTCACTAATTAACACGTTTTAACTTGAAAATGGTAAAAATGTAAGTAGTTACTAACTAACTAAGAAATAGCTCCATTCACAACACGTAACCTGTAGTTTTTACACGTTTGGTTTTTGTATTAAAGAATATGTATTTAAATAAATTAGATCTAGCTTTATGTTAAATTATGCTAACCGGCTGCTGGCTATAGCTTTGTATTGAGCCGTGTTATCAATCTTATTATAGCAAGAAAGGGAACAAAGCTATTTCCTATAATGTCAAACTATATATTTTACTAAGAAGGCTGTTGTGCTTTACTCACTGTTTCATAAAGCACCACTTGTACTGTTACAAAATATGCATGTACACAAACACATAGTCATATTGAGGCACTAATAATGACAGGTGCTTATTCTATGTGATGTGTGTTTTTGTATTACTCTATCGGCGAGTGGCAGGTGCAGAGTTCAGCTCTCCCGGTATGAAAGCAATTTGTCTAATTGAAAGTTCAGGAATTAGTTGGAGGTTTAAAATGATTGTCCTACATAGCCAAACATGGAAATGACAGACAGTATCAAATAACCAGCAAAGATTATGTCTCTCTGCAGACAAAGGGCAGGCTGTTTGATAGCAGCGCACCTGACCGCGTGGAGAAACACGGGCCATCCCCTAGCCTGAGTTCCTCAATTAACTCCTTCCTGCTATTTCCACGTCCAGCGCGCATTAGCTCACTGCCATGCTTGGCCATGACAAGTAAATTGCTGTTTGGTTATGACCGTTTGTCGGGAAACAGGCCATTTCCCCCGCTTTGCCTAAACCGCTGTTCCTAGCTCTGCTGAGAGGGAAGGAGGGAGGGATGGTGCAGGGTTTTGATTCTGAACTGAAGGCAGGAATTATCACATCAGCGGCTGAACGGGCGTGCCCCCTTTGGTATGGACAAAAAAACACAGCATTAGGTTGGCCCACAGTAGTGAGAGGCTTTCATTCGGCAAACTAGAATTCACTTTTCTCTAAACCTTCCACATGTCTCCGAAAGTCCTCATACAGCAGTATTGATTTACTGTTGATCCTGGAACAATGTTACAACAATGCTTTAGCACATTTTAGAGGGGAGCGAGCCTTATTCCAATCATGTTAAAGACTGTGCCTAATAAAGGCCTGTATAGAATAACCCTTTCACCCCCATGCGTCTCTGATTAGTCCTGTTATTGGTAATAAAGTACAGGAATGGAAACTGGCCGCCTGAATCCTGGCAGCTGTTGTTCTTCCTCTAAAATCACAGAGAGACTTGATGAGCTCATGTTATTAGTCAGGGGTGGCCAAGCCTGACACTGAGATTCAGTTTAGAGCTAGAAAAGCACATGCAAACATGCTTTTGGTTCATTTCTTATTCAAAATCACCTCCTGTTGCACAATATGTTTTTGATGGTGATGCACTGGGTATTCATGTGAATACAACTGGAAAATATGGAAAAAGGTTTTTTCCTCTTTTCACTTTGTTTATACACAGTGTGTGTGGAAAAAGAACATTTTGAATGCTGGGGTATAATGTGAACAAAACAATAGGAAAAATACTTTAATGGGCACTTATGGTCAGTTTAACAGTCATTCTCATGTTCATTAATATTGATATTACATACCTTAGGTCTGATGCTCTTTGGTAACACCATTACAGCATGTGAAGTAGTTAAGGCGGAAAACAGGTTTTGCCCTGCGGTAAAGAAACTGTGCTTTCTGTCCCAAATAAAAAGCTACATCCTGTCTACATTTCTGTTCACTCCAATGTTGGTCTTTTTGGCTTTACTTGAGTGTGCAGAGTGAAGAGGAGCAGCTCGTAAACCGCTTCTGGAGGAGTTTCTGTGCTGGTAAATCCAACACAGTGTACAAAACAGTTTTTAAATACAAAAAAGTCCCCACAGCCACAGTTCTGTCTTTATTGCTCCTTTGGGTCTTGCTTGAATAGAGAACCAGCCCTCTCTGTTTTGTTGCAATAAGCTTTGGCTTGTTACACTCAATGGGCCGGAGCCTAAAAGTGCGGTCCAGCTGTCAGAGGCAGTGGTTCGTGGTGGGGTGCCACGGAGACTGGCGCAGCAGACAGTCTGTGGTGTCTTCGGCTAGTTTGGCGTGCCGGGAAATAGCTGTGAGTTGGGGGTTCAGGGGGAAACTGTAGCGGTAAAGACAGTAGGGGCCCGCAGTGTCAGAAAGATGAGGGAGGAGAGAAGGCCCCTGGGGGCTGAGGGGGCTGTGGAGGGGGAAGAGGCAGGGGGAGCTCCCCGGAGACCCGTGAAGACATGGGTCCCTACAGTGGGGAACCTTCTTTGCTTGCAGCGCAGAGAGGAGCGGGAGGTCTGTTAGCGGAGACAGCGGGGGCAGGCCTCTCAGTCTGTCTGTGCCCAGGGAAGAGAAGGCTCTGCCAGGCAGCGGGGAACTGGTTGAGGTGGCAGAGGCTTTGCCATAGAGAGGAAAAGCGAGGGTGTGGAGAGCGGCGTCCTGGCAAGCGAAGGTGGAGAATGGGTGAAGGGATGAGGAAGAGGAGAGAGGCAGCAGACTCTTCACACCGCTGGCTGGTGACCCTGAGCTCCCTGTCGAAAGAGGACGTCAGAAACTTGATTCGCAAAGACAAAAACAACGTGGAGCTGAGAAGTAATAGGAGCTGCAGCACTGTACCTTGAAGCTGTATGGTGAATGGCTTGAAGTCCAAGTTGAGAGGGCCTCTCCAGGGATATGATTCCAACAAGCCATCCAACACTCCCCTATACACACAAACACACACATATACTGTAAAAGCACTGAAAAATGTTATTCCCGGTATTTAAATGATAGTTCTGAGAGGTGTGAAATTCGGCACTACACAGTTCAACTTCATTTGAAGGTTTTACGTGGTGTCAAATGTCAGTGGTTGAACCTTAAATCCCTCTTGGGTCCTTTAGCAGAGTACTTTCTGAGCTAAACCAAGTGTCGATGTTTTGTGAGGTTTTCCGTACCTATTCCTTCCTGGATCTCTGAAGCCCTTGGCGAACGGGTTCCTGTCGATCTTTAGTTTCGTGATCTTGCCCAAGAGAGAGGAAAAGACATGGGTTAGAGTGGACGTGTCAAATGCTGATGTGTTAAGCTAACAATGAGCTCAGCTTTACAACAGCACGGAGAGCGGCAGAGCTCTCCCTCAGGGACTGCATCTCCCAGCAGCACCCAGGGCGATCAGCCATGTCAAACAGGGTTCTTGGAGGTCGCACAGTTTTATTTGGTGCTTTAATGGGCTGTGGACTCCAGCAGTCGGCCCAGTCACAGCTTGTTACTGAGTTTCTGTAATAATACGTTCGCTGATCGTAAAATGAGCCCTGATGAAAAGAGCTGGCAGTCCCCGTGGACGGCTCTGTTACTGGGGGAATGGTAGCCAACAATGGGGTCAGCTCCCCTGCACAGGAACACACACACCAGCTCTGAGCAACTGGCCTGGCAGAAAATCGGGACACTGAAATTTATGATTTTGCTGATACCACAGGGAAGTGGGCCTCATCAACTTCATGATATTCCGATTAAAGCGTTAGAGGTCAAGCAGGCCTCAGTTGTTGGCTCATTGAGAAATATAAGTCACTGTGTGATATTTGCTCTCTCAATATTTCTGGCAGATAAAAGATGTAGAATGTAAATGCACATATTTTTGCACAGAAACAAAAATTTGGTTGTTTAAAACAGCAAATAACATTTTAAATATATTGTATTCTGTCATAAAACACATATAGTTTTTTGACTGATAGTCAAATCAATTTGTGATGATGTTTTAAAGTATTTTACTGTTCTACCGGATCAGTTTCAGCTAGTGTTACCTGTTGATTCTGATATGCAGTGACTGTGGTGAACTCAGTTTCTGGGAAGGAAAAGCTGTGCACTCCTTCAGCAGGCAGTGACTGGATCTGAGACAAGTCCATCCGAGGGTCGTGCCGGATGATGTGCACACGTGGCTTGTATTTATGCATCGACTGAAGGATAATCTGGGTGAAGAGATGAAGAGCATGTTTTAAATTTTACCAGTTGAGCCTCAATCATATCACTTTCTTTGAGCTGAACTGCAGAAACAAACATACAGTGCTGCAACTAAGGTTTCATGTCATTCAATTAACTGATGAATCATTTTATGGATGAAATGTTAGACAATAGTGAAAAATATCCATCACAATTTCCTAAAGGTCAAGGCAATGCAAATTGCTCCTTTTGTCCTAATATCCAAAGTACTATCATGTAAGAGAACACTGAAAACAATATTTAACTAACTAGAAAAAATTTAATTAACTTGCCGTTAACTTTTTTGACACTTCACTAATTCATAAATAGACTAAAGATATTAAAGATTAAAGATATACACATTTAAAAACATGTTCTGTATGCAAATAATTTCAATTACACATTAACTATAATAGGTGATATATGAAGGTAACATCATAATAGAACAAAGTATAATTTTACAACAATGTCACAACAGACAATATTTATATTTATTTACATAATACTTCAACAGTACAATACTACATACTATACAGTAATACAATAGTACATGGGCTGTTACGTACATTAAAATGAATATAAATGTATAGATTTAAACATCATTCAATTAGTGTTTCATATATTAATTAGTGGAACTTGACATTATTTTAATTTGACATCTTTAATCACATTTCAAGTACAATCATGTTTGCCTCAGGGAGTTTAATATTGCTAAAGAAAAAAAGTTTGTAGGAGTAAAACTAATTTCCTAAAACACATTTTTTTTTTTTGCAGAACTAATTTTGTATATTTGGTAAATTATATGGTGAAATAAACTAATTAAAATATATTAAAACTAACAGTTGGACCGCTCTGGGGATCTGAGGTCTACAAATATCGAGTTTTCCCTTTCACCTGTTAAAGCAGAAGCCAAATAAATATTGTAATATATATATATAAAGTTTCACAAGCTGATTTCTTTTTCTGAAAGCAGCTCAACTGCCAGATTGAATGCCATAGCACTGCAATATGTGTCAGCTTAAAAAAAAGGTGATTGACCACAACAACAGCAGGGACTATGAGGCGGTTTAAGAGAACCAAGTTTCGTTTCCAGTGCAAACATCTACACCTACATCCCTTCATCTTTTTTTTAAATAATGAATCCTTCTAACACATAAATTCCAGGGTGGTTTTTATAAACATGAGGATCAAGTGAAAAGCCTCCTGTAGTCTCCCCACTCACCACATCTGTACATCACTGAACCTTTACAGGAAGTTCTGGAGCAGAGAAGGATTTCCACTTCCTCTAGCCCTAAAAGACATACAGGCTTTCTCTCTCGAAGATATGGTTCAATATGTGTGCGACCGCAATCCAAGACGGACTGAAGCTGCCAAAGCTCTTAAAGACTGACTCTACTGCTCCTTTACCATTATACTACCAGCTGATGTGAGCTCTCTCAAATTACACTCACACTAAGAAATGTATAGAATTTATTTTTATTATTATAAGTCAAGACATTAAAAATACACAAGAATAATAAACCAGAGTAAGAAAAAAGAAATGTACCTCACACCATTTTAACTTAAATGTCTCACCAGTAGGCCTACTGCATACATTGTCACTATCAGCTGGACAGGGAGAAAGAGGAAGAAGCAGCGCATGCTCAGATGGGTTACCTACATGTCCCTTATCGTCCATCTCATTGTTGGTGAGCTTGACCCGGTCAAAGCTTACGACCTGACGCATCCACGTCTCTCCTGCGCACGGCGAATCCGGGTGCACATAGAGGCGGGGAGAGATGCAGGAGTGGTCCGTGTTTCCAGCCACCATCCACTGCGAGCTGTGGTACACATACCTGCGGGGGTGTATGCATGGACGTAAATACACCAATAGATAGATAGAGAGTGAGTTATAGTAATAAACACACACACACACACACACACACACACACACACACACACACACACACACACCTGTAGCGTTTTGAGTCCACGGGCATGACGTCCATTGCGATGTAATACTGCTGGCACGGGTCCAGATTGCGCACTTTTACGCGCACAGACGGAAACATTCTCCTGAAGAGAGGAGAGAAAATACACACACAGCACATTCGTTAGGAATTAGAAATGACTTATTTATATCTCTTTTTAACAAAATCTCTTTTAAACCTTTCTTAAAACGGGTAAAAGTGTGTTTGACCGTCGTGGATTTTACATCATAAAACCACACAGAACGAGATCACCTTAAGGCAGAAATTTCCTGCCTGTCGCGGCCAAGTTCAGAGGGAAAGTTCAGGGAACTCGCGGGGCCATGAGGGCATCTTCACTGCCGAGATTTATAGCGTGTGTTCTCCGTAATTGAATAAACGGAACCTAGATTTCAGCAAGTAGTTATGTCCCAATAACTCATTTCTGGAAGGACGAGACGCGCCTGACTACATATCAGACCACAAATGGATTTCCTTTAAAGATAAAGATAATGTAATCGACCAAGAATACATCTGTGTCACATGGTTCCATTATGTAATTGATAGTCCTGCATCATAAATAACTAGTTAATTCAGTTCGACAAAATCTAATAATTTTTATAAATTTCAGTTACTTTCAGGAGAACATATAAATCTGCTTCACATGATAACCTTTATAATATGCTTTATTTCTTTTTTTATTCCAAAATATCAGAGAAACAATAAAAACGCATAGACTGTGAAATTAAAAGTATATTTCCACATGTTAACCCAAACAAGATAAGACAAATACACACTAAAAACATACAAATTCTGGTGTATAATGTATTAATCATTAACTCCAGAGTTCAGCTAATTTGTTTAGAGTGTAAACCTGACGGCTGCAGCGCGTTCAGAGCCGTTTTACACCTCATAAACGCGCACCTGTGACCATTGAACGGTTCATGTAAATATCCTATCATAACCTCTCATTGATAGTCACCACTCAAGCTTGTGCTTCATTTACAAAACACACTCGAACACGGAAGCAAACATGTTATTATAACCAACTGAAAACGAAAGACTGCTTAGTCTTATGGGTCTTTACTGTTAAAGCAGTCCGGCCCGGGTTTCTGTGTGGGGCCTGCTCTTATTTCTGTGTGATTAACTTTTGTAAACTTTTGTTTATCATATTGAGAGAAAGTATTAAGGGTTTTTTTTTTAAAAGAGTAAATGATCCCACCCTAAAGGTCAACACATTATTTTGTTTTAGGTCATGTGTAGAAGTTTTCTTCAAAATAATTCAGCAAATATACCAAATAATGGATAGTATTATAAATAGACCCAGTAACTACCTGTTGAATAGTAATGGTTCCCTTGGGAGTTTGAAAGTTAGAAACAATGCATAAAGACACCTAAAGGCCAGGGTTTTTATACAGCCCTCTCCATATTTGCTACCATTATAAAATCGGTGTTTCTCATCCACATTCTCTACCTGCCAGCTTTAGTGATGATCATCTCGGTACCGATCTCATAGAATCTCTTCCATAGCTCGGAACCCTGCAGCTCTACCCGGACCTCTCTGTCCGGGCGGCAGTCGCTCTCCTTCGGGTTACTCTCCTCCCCGCCGGGGTCAGCCTCCTCAGCCCCTGATCCGACAGTCTGTCTCTCCGGGTCACAGGAGGTGTCCTCTGTCCTCCTCGGCGTTGAACCTGATTTCTTCATCTGGCTGACCGAATATTCGTTCAAGCCTATAAAAGGACAAAGACTGGGTTGAGAAAAGAAGTCTAATAATATGCAAATATGCAACATTTTGCTTTCCAAAAGTTTAAAACTTTAACTTTTTGATTTGAATAAGCTGCAGATTATGAATTATGAATGTTTAATCTTACAAAAGGAAAGTTTTCCAACTAACATGGAGAATATTTGTAAAACTTTCCCCCTTTATCTGATCATTTTGTTTTTTAACTGATGGAATATAAAAAACAAGTTTAATTGTGAAAATGTAATAAAATAAAATACAGGCCGGATTGAGGAAAATAATTGTTAAATGCCTGTTTTGTAATGGCTTTTGTTGTTCCATATTGTGCTTAAAATGCGTGTATATTAAAGGTAGGCTATTGTCGAACATCCAACAGTCCTTCTGCCTCACCGGTGAAGATGCTCGTATCACTGCCGGTGTCTGAAGCTGAACTTGACTCGTGTCCCTCCGACACTTTCATCCTCTTACACGGTTTCCCGACCAGCGCTTCCACCGAAAAAGCGTGAGCCCGGGAACTTAGACCCTGCATCTTAGCGAAAGATCCCGTCTTTCTACGAGTCGTATATCCGTTTGAACTTTGACTTTGTCCCGCACAAGGTTCACTGTTCGAGCTCATTCAGGACAGTACG
Source organism: Dicentrarchus labrax (assembly GCF_905237075.1). NCBI lineage: Eukaryota > Metazoa > Chordata > Actinopteri > Moronidae > Dicentrarchus > Dicentrarchus labrax. Next base: position 16,874,697 of record NW_026136713.1, read on the forward strand.
GCGCAGAACAGGCAGCAGCAGCAGCAGCAGCAGGAGCAGGAGCACCTCAGGGAGCCCCTCTTCTCTCACGGCGGCTCCGTGACGCTGCGTAATTGATCCGGTGCGTTCCCATGTGTTCTCCAAGACGCGCACCCTCATCCAAAATCCTTGATTATTGGCACGCCTCTCCTCCCCACTACAATATTCCCCTCTCTCCCCCTTTATCCGTTTCTGTGTCTCCCCTTTCCTTTCTGTCTCACAGAGGGCTTGTTCCTCTGGTTCCCCTCTGCGCGTCACAGAGAGGGAGGGAAGAGCGCAGCATGCATTCCTCCACATGGGCTAGCGCTGCAAAAAATACACACACTGATACTTATCCTGGTCTTCAATCTTAACTTCCTGAGACAAATGACAAATATATGTTGCTGCAAAAGTGAAATAAAACCTTTTTTTTAATCTCTGCAGCAAGCACATTCTTTCCATTTGGAACTGTCACTATTTGAAACGATGCAAAATGAGGTAGATACAGAGGTAGGTAGGTAGGTACTTAATCAGTATCAGCAGGTGTAATTTGATGCAAGACAGTTTAATTCAGTTCATTTGTTAGGAAACAGGTTAAATAAATTAAGTAAATCAGTTGCCATTTTCGCACTAGCTGGAGAAAACTAATGAGACTCTATAAACAACTGATATTTTTTGCAGTGTTCGCTTGGTCTCAGTGGCCTTTGAGCATCCAGGACAGCCAGCAGCATCTTTACGCGCAGTGGATGATGATACTGCTGAGGGTGAATGCTAAAAGATGGATTTTTTTTATGTTTGTGGCATTTTGTAATATAATGCAGGTTCAAAAATAAAATGTGAGAGGCCTCAAAACAATAATAATAATATTAATGTTAGAAAATTGATGAAACATCTTAAAGCTGATGAAGTATTCCAGGCAAGATTTAAGACTCCAATGTGATTTACTTAAAAATTGAGGAGCACATTTCCTCTAATTGTTTGAGCACAAGCAAACTTTTTGATTGACCCGCGTGTTTTTCATGTTGCTTTTTCCCCATTTAGACATCCGATAGATAAATAGAAAGGACATTTTAGAGCGCTGGGGAGGGAGTGTAGGCACAAATATTTAAGTCTTTTAATTCAGACCATCTGGAAGGTAAAATATCTCCATGAAACTCGCTGCATTTCTGTTGAAGCTAACATTTCCTATATTAATTTGAAGGCTTTCCTTAAAGCGGTCCCTTGTCTCCCGTCCCTCCGGTATAGAAGTGGGATTTTTGTCTTTGCGGTGCCCGGTGAGGGTGTGCGCCAGTCTGGTTCTCATAAGTGCGGAGATCAGATGGAGTTCGGCGCACAGGGGAAAACTGGGCCGTAATGACAGCTCGGGATTATTACATTACTGCTCGACATGAAATAGATCCGCTTTACACAAATAAAAGTCAGCGAAGGCTCTATTTAAAATGTTTTTTAATCACATGATATAATTGCTGTGAGGAGAAAACAAATGAGGGCTGTGTTTACGACACGGTTGGTTTGGTTGGTGATGGAAATCTCAGACAACAGCCGGGAAATGGAGAACTATGACCAACCGGAATCACATGCTCTCTGTCATCATAACCTGTTTCAGGACTGCGTGCTGGATTTATGTTTATTCTTTCCTAACTTGTCGTTTTCTTTCAATAGTGTAAAAAAAAAAAAAAAAAAGTGCGTCCCAAACACGCGGCCTTGAGGGAAAAAAGTGCAACAGAAATAACCGTCCGCATATTTCCGAGCGCGCAGGCCTGCTGCTGCGTCTTACTGAAATAAAAGACGAAAGAAAGCGATAGAAATAGCCTGTGTAGTTTCCTTCCACTGCAGTCTGAGAGATTATTTTTCCATGTTGTCTTCAGCCGTCAGCCCATAAATCTTCGTCATGGGATTATGGGATGTCAGCCGAGTGACGACGGGCGCGCAGGCGAGTGATGCCTGGCTCTGAACACAACAGGAAGCTGCTTCTAGTTGTTTTATGATTCTTAATCCAGTGCAAATCTGCGTTTGTCCCATTCAGGGATGTTTGGCACACATGTTTCCTCTTATTAAGCACAATACGCACGCTTGGCGGAAACTAGAGACTCAAATCCAATTTAGCGTGGGCCTCAGGTTTCCGTTAATGCGGAAGTTTGATGACCAGCTGCAATTAAGGCTTTCCGATCATTTTGCGCCTTCAGGCCCGCTCGCATGCTGTTGATGTGCGGATCCACGGCCCTAATTAATAATCATTGGTGAGTAATTGGTTTGCAATTGAAACATAGTGGCAGGCCTTATAGGCTCAAATGCAACACATCAATCATGAAGGTAACTTACATTTAAGTTGGTTAAAGGGGGATTGTGCTGTTTATGATATATACAGCTTTTATGAATTACAGTTTTTATCTCAATTTTAGGATAAATTATTTGTTTTATGACATTCACAGTGACGTGTTTTCTCTATGACCTGATGACTGACACGTTGAAGTCTCTGTGTGTGTGTGTGTGTGTGTGTGTGTGGCTGAAGGCTGGTGCCCAAAGAGTAATCACGACCAGCCATACACTCATGTTAGTCGTCTGTCTGTACTGTATATGTGCACATGCTCACAAATTAGTTCATGCACATGTGTGTTTGTTTGTGTGTGTGTGTGTGTGTGTGTGTGTGTGTGTGTTTATAAACAGGTCTGTCTTTCTGTTGCTCAGTGCTGAGTGGATGTGACGGGGCCCCCTGATGGTTTGTTTTAAGTTGGATCCTGATGCTGAGCAGTTAGTGTGTGTGTGTGTGTGTGTGTGTGTGTGTGTGTGTTTTCGTGTGTGTGTGTGTGTGTGTGTGTGTGTGTGTGTGAGGGTTATTCTGGGCATGGGCTGCTGCAGCGGATGCCCACTCACTGCCAAACGTCAAACTTCCACCACCCGTCCACTGTGACATGTGTGGAGTGTTTGAATATGGAACGCTGTATACACTTAGTGTGTCGTGGCGCTAATGGGATGTGAGTTTTCTGTATTGGACATGAATGAACGCTCACCTGGAAAACACACTAAATACTGAGACAATGACGTGCTAATTGTTTCCAACTCATAAATCTTGAAAACCTCATCTTCAGTGAGGATTTCAAGTAGCATATGGACTGAGTGTTATTTACTTATGTTGTTGCTGGCTGCTTCTAATTCTACTTTAAACAGGCGGTGCCAAAACATCCTGAGCTGATGCAAAACAAAGATGAAGAAGAGGAGTTGAGCAGAAACAGAACGAAGGCAACCAGTCAAAGCTTTTTACAACACGACCGATTACAGAGTGACAAATTCCTTCGACCCTGACATGTCATCAGCTCCCATGGCGTGTGTGGAAGTGTGGATGAGTGTGTTTGTGTAGTGTCACATCTGCTACTCATAACCTCCTTCTTGTCTCTCTCTCAGGGGGTACAGCTGTCTGAGGTACAGAGTGTTTCTGAGAATCCCTGCAGGGATCCTGTCTGTGCAGAAACAGTCTCTTCATGGCTTCTGCAGCAGTGCTAATGGGTGAGTCAGTGTGTCGCTGATCACATCCTTCTCTGCCTATAGGAGTTAACTGATTGTGTCTGCCAGCACAGTTTCATTTCCCCTCCTTGATTTGCTGTTGAAAAGCATTCAAATTCGCTCTTCCAATCAGCGATTACCGAGAGAAGCGTTTAATCTGATTTGGCTGCTGATGACACAGAGGAAAATCTCTCCTTGTGAACCACATGAGAGTTGACGCTGCTTTATCATCACCCTCCTCCATCAAACAATCCAGGAAACTATATGTAAAGCATCTTTCATGCAGGTTTGTGCAGTACAAAGTGCTTTACAGATGACTGACACACAGGACAGTGGAAATAGAAACAGTAAAACTATAAGAATAAAGACATATGTGAATAAAAACACATTGTAACAACAAAACTGAAATCATTAAAAAAAGATAATAAACTTTTTTTAATTTAGACTTAATATATAAAAGTTTTAAGCTTTTATTTAAGGATAATAATCTATATTTTTATTATTGTAAACAAATACTTTTGCCCTTACTCACAAGTATTTTCTATTTCTCTGTGTTGTCCAATAACTGTTAAAAACACTGGCTGACACGTTCCTCGCATGGACATTGTACCAAACCAGCGGCTGAAAATCGTCCCCAACTAATTCACTATTTACTCCTTTATAATGTTTGCCAAAAAAACAACAACCTACAGAGCGCAGCTGTTTAAGGAAATTAGGAAGCCGTGTTAAAAACAAAGGTATGTTTTTGACCTTGTTTTAAAGATTTACATCTTTGGCAGGAACCGATGGGCTACGAGCTGAGAAGCACAGACAGAGTTGGGAAGTATAAGAGACAGACTATGGCTCTGTTGGTTTTAGTGTTTTCATGTGATTTGTTTACTGTATAAAAACTAAAAATTATTACCAGCCTCATCCTTTAAAGATTTCAACACTCTGCCGCTCTCTGATGCCCGGGCAGGCCGTTCCAATTTAAATTTGATGCGTGCTAAAATGTGTTCTCTCTCTCCCTCTGGTCCTAGTCAGCACTCGGGCAACATATTTCTGAATTAACTGCAGCACATTTATAACACGATGAGCGTTACAATAGTCAAAGTTGAAAGAGATAAAAGTGCCATTAGTTTTTCTGTGTTGCCATCCAGCACCTTTCCTTTCCCTCTGTGCAGCACCTCTCTGGGTCTCCGGGCTGGCAGCATTTGAGGAGCCTGGGCACGAAGCCTGGTACTACCGCCTTCCCCCTACCCACAGTGTAGGAAGATTTAATGGCTCATGTGCCACGGCATCCAGCCTTTACTGGCTCCCTCTGCCTCCGCCAGGCCTGGGCGGGTAACGAGGGATGAGGGCAAGGGGAAAAGAGGAGAGGAGAGTAACATCTGTGCCAAGACGCAGCCTCCTCCTCTCACCACAAGTGTGTTGTGAATTATCTTCTCCCACTCCCCCCTTCTTTCTCTCTTTCTCTTCCTAAGCCTTTAGTTATCCCTTACTACTCACCCTCTTCCTATTAAACACATATAGATCTTCATCTGTCCACAGCGCTTTCATGAGGCCCGCTGTGAATCCGACTCTATGGCACATTCATCTCACTTGTTTGGATAACTAATTCTTTTTGATGAAAATTGCCTTTTCTTTTCTCTCTCTCTCTCCCTGACTGCCAGTAACTGTGTGGTTAATGGTTGCGGTAAAAAGAAACAAAAACAGGCGTAATTGATAATGAGAGTCAGACTCTGCATGTGAGGATCTCAGTCGAGCGCCTTTTCTCTCCCCACCGTCTCATCAGATCCTCGGAGTGATGGCTCAGACGGGCAGCTCTGCCAAGCAGGACTCTTCCCAGAAGGATGTCAAGGGATGGAAAACTAATCCACAGGGTGTTAAGAGTGTAATTTCCTAATACCATAATGTGTAACTAGCACATTATATTGGGCTGTTTGGATAAAATAATAAACGTGAACAATGCCAGCACTCAAACATAAACACACTTTCAGAATGTTAGCTGACTTAAGGGAGAGTTTGAAACGTGTTGAGGGCTCCTTTTGGTGTTGTTAACATGCATGGTGAGGGGAAGTAGTAATTATTTAGGGGAAAACCATCGTTCTATGTGGTGGGAGGTTGTTGAGGAACCCCACAGTCACACGTCTTTATCTGTTTTTGTCCCACTGAGCGCAATCATTCCGAACACAAATATTTTTTATCAAAGCCTCGCCACAATGGAGGGGAATTATTTTTAGATTGCTCTGATAAATGAAGGGTTTCATATATCTGGATGTGGTCGTCGGGGGGGGGAGTGAAAATGTAGGAGAAAAGGGAGAAAGAGCTGAAAAAAAATCTGGCAGAGCCACAAAAGCTTTTAAAACAACATGTGAAAAATCTGCAGTTCTTTAACAGTTAGCTTGTCATTTTTATTTGCCTCTTCAGATGGTGGCAGCGGTTGTCTTTCAGGCAGTGCCAGCTGGGATTGGCTGCTGGCTAGAAGGCGCAGGCCTGGCCCCGGGTAGCACTCTTATTATCATCACCACACACTGTAATTCACATGTCAATCACAGCCCAGAGAGTGCAGGGTTGAGGGGAGAGGGGCTGGTTAGAAGGGGCCGCCGACTGGGGTGATGGGCTGGGCGGGGCGGGGGCTATACGCTGAATACTTCCAGCAGGCCCTAATCGGACCTTTCATCCCTCATCTCTGCAAAATGGGCCTGGATAGAGGTATGATTGGTTATACAGGGCTGGCCTGAACTGAAGCAGGAGGCTTCAGTTCTGGACTGGCTGCTGTAAGAATAGGAGTGACCTCTGAGAAAGGTTAAACTGTCAGAGTTTGGCCGGTCTGGCCTGGCTCGAGTTAGACTCTAGCTGGGGTAGACAGGATGAACTGAGCAAAGAATGAGAATAGAGGAAATAGTGTTAATCTAGCAAGAATTCTATGTTATTAAGCCAACAGTCACAAAGATGAAAAATGTCTTTTTAGGCTGAAGAACAGTTGGTCATAATGTGCGTGCATAGTTTGGGCAATGAGGGTTTTTTTGAGACAATATGTTTATTGAGATTTTCCCTCTTCTCCCCCACCACAATGAACAAAATATATAATACAGTCAATCAATACATACATTAGACTAGGAAATTAGTTTTTTAATGCTTAAGTTTGAATCAGAACTGTTAATTTTGCATTTGATGTCCCTCCACTTAGTTGCACTAACGGTACAACTGAGTGGAGGTATATGCATCTGTTTGGTGTGATGAGTCAAAGAGGTCCTGTGGATTATGGTTGACACTTCTGACCATCAAATGGGAGCTGTGCCTTGGTCACTGCGACAAAAGTATTAAGGGATCAGGGATTGCCCTACTTCTGATCCGAGTTACATTTCACATAATTACAAAAAGTCTAATAATACAATAATGTTTTAAGTAAATGCCAAATGTTCTGGAGGTGAGCATTACTAACATTCAGCTGCAGGGGGAGAGAGGTGTGGAGGGAGTCGTTTTGAAGCCTCGAGTTTGGTGTTATAGCGGAGATGACGTACTGCGAGTTGAGCTGCTTTCACTGGCTGCTCTGTTTCGACAAGTTCGGAAACAATTGCTGCTCAGCTGGTTACGCAATATCTTGTATTACAGCTAAACAGTACACTAAAATATGTTTGAAGACTTGAAACTAGCAATTGAGACCATAAACTCATTAGGAAACCATTCACTAATAAATATATGAGAAGTCAGGTTATTTCTCCATTAGAGTGCATGGTATCAGTGTTTTATTGCAGCCAATGGAGCTGCCCCCTGCTGGCCATTACATAGAATACACATTTAAGACACTTCCGCATTGGCTTCACTTCACAGACCCGGAAGCTCTGTCCATTAAATATACGGTCAGCATAATTACGTAAACATTCATCGTTTTCAGTCTGTTGTGCTTGTAAGAGCCAAAAGTCTTAATTCCAGGTGTCTTCGATCTTCTGATAGACACTGTGCATATTGTGTCTCTGAGCTTGTCTCATGCTCACAGTGAGTGAATGTGGTGGGCACGCGTAGGTGTGTGAATTTTATGATTTTGTGAGATTCAGCAGAAATGATGTTGGCACTGGCCGACACAACAACTGTCTGCCGGCAAGTTTGTGATAAACATGCGAGAGTTGTAGTTAACTTTCCCAGTGTAACATTTCCACACCTTGTAACCTAACATGAATTTGGCAAATGTTAGCTTTCAGGCTATTTCTCTGTTAGCCCGTCATTTTGATGGGATGCCAATTGTTCCGTCGGCTCATTATTCCGAAACCCAAATAGTCCAAAAAATATTCCAAAAAACAAAAGCCCAGTGCTTCGAAGAACACATTCTACGTGGAGTTCTTTTTTGCCCTCACTGTTGGTGTATTTGGACATGTAGGACAGGATGAAGTCAGGTGACCTTTGTTGTTATAGTCAGGTGACATTCGTCATTGTAGTAAGGTTGTGCAACAGAGGTAGTTTGGTTTGAAGATTATAGTTAATTTCTGTCAATAGCTCCTCCTAAAAGTACACACTGGACCTGTTAAATAAATTGGAATTAGACAAAAAAATATTATTTGGTGGTCTGATAAACACGAACAGTTAACAGTAAGAAATAATAAACAATTTGGGTTTTTTTTAAACTTTTGTTCTGTTAATGATTTTTCAAAAATAATGTAAATTAAAAAAAGTTATGTCACGTTTTGCTAAATGGCTATATTTCCAGCGTATTTCCATTTATTCTAAACTGCTTTAATACAACTAACTCTGGAACACATATCTCTCCATTTATACATATGTAGATGAAATAAAGTAATACCTACATTAACAAAGGACTGAAAGTTAAGATGTCTTAACCTATTTAAAAGTCTTTACTAGCAAATACATTCCCTGAAGTTTTGATGGTGCAACACAGTTTAACTAGTAAAAGTTACATTTACAGACACATAAGCTGGTGAAACACAGGCCTCTTGCAATCCCACTGAATGCCATCACCAGTGATACACTGTGACACAACACCTGTGGACATTAAAATCCACATACACGATGTTAAAGGTTTTGACACTGATATGTAAGCCGGAGCAACTGCGCCACTGAAGTCACTCTTCAGACGAGCAACATGCAACATGTCTTTAGTCGTATTCAGATTGTCCTCACATATATAGAGAAGCCTTTTCTCTTTCCTGACTTTATTCCCACTCCAAGAGACTTTCTTCAGCCCCGTAGAGACACTATAATTTAAAGGCTGCCGAAATGGGAACTCAAAAGACAACATGCTATTTCAATCAAAAGCCCAGTTCAAGCCCCATCATCCTGCCTGCCAAAGCGTGGTGTAACTCACACACACAAACACACACATGCAGAGAGCTCGCCTGCCAACGTGTGGTTTGCATTCACGATGCCTTAATGCCTTGTGGTTAGTGCTCTATCAGGGCCATGAGAAATGATTTATTAGTGGCTCCCGCCTGTATTTATAGATAATGAGCCTCCGTCAGTGTTAATAAAGAGATCCATTCTCAGCCTGGAAATACAGCACCTCTTTAAGGGATTACTGTCACTGCTAAACAATAGCTGGTCCTCCAAAGATAGCCCTGTAGCGTGTGTATTAAGGAGAGTGTAATAGTGTGTTCATGTACGTTGTGGGATAGGGGTTAAAATAGCGACAGGCTGGAGCAGGAGAAACAATCTCTCTGTCCTTCTTTCCACAGGCTCATTCATTAAATATACACATTTATCTTCACACAAAATAACTTTCCTGCTATTGTATTCAAACTTTTCAAGTCTAAGCTTTTCTCCTCGGGCTCTCCACTCATCCATTTTTATAGAAGCTGGTGTTGGCAATAATCATTCCTCATTTGCTGTGGCTCAGATGTTGGAGGAGAGCGGAGCAGCATGAATAAGTGTTTCCCTTGTAGACCTACTTTTGCACTTTAGTCTGTCTACATGTCAGTCACATATACAAGTGTGTGTGTGTGTGTGTGTGTGTGTGTGTGTGTGTGTGTGTGTGTGTGTGTGTGAGATGATGAGGATGAAAGGGAGACATGGAGACACATGAGCACTCTGGCAGTGAAGTGTGTTTGTGTGACATCATTCTGTCTCCCTCTGGTTTCAATCAGCCCATCCTCCCCTGTTAATGACACCTGATAGATTAATGACTGATAAAGAGTGTGTTTGTGTGTGTGTGTGTGTGTGTGTGTGTGTGTGTGTGTGTTGGTAGAGGCCCACAGAAAGCCCGCAATCAGACGGTTCTCAAATTAGCGCTCCATAACTACATCCTGACCGGGGCTTAGACTTTTGAAGCGCAGGAAAGTCCTTCCAGACAATCAAACACACACACACACACACACACACACACACACACACACACACACACACACACACACATACACACATATGTAGGCTATCACTTTCATCCACATTATATCACATCACATTTGTCTTCTTTCTAGCATGGTGAACTTTGACATGGTGAGAAACGGGGATGGTGTTGGGGATGTCATCAATTTTAGCAGCTTACTCTTATATCCTCCGATCCTCCCCCTGCGTCAAGCACACACACACACACACATACACACGCACGCACGCACGCACGCACGCACGCACGCACACACACACACACACACAGCCTTACTTTAACAAAACACAATGATGCTTTTAGGTATTATGGGTCATATGAAATCATCAAGCCCCATGAAGACCACACATTTATCGTAGCGGCCATACACAGAGTTGCACACATTTTACAATCTACACCTCGTTGTTTGACTGACCTCAAGTTAGTTTATTTTTAAGTACTACTACTACTAATAATAACAATAATAATGATTATTTATATAGAATTCATTAAAAAGTCATGCACATTAAAAATTAAGATTAAGTACCAACAATAAAAATGAAAGAAAAGGAAGAACATATTATTACAAACAACACGCAACACTATAATTTACACCATTTGCACAAAGTAAATAATTCATTCAGGCTTTTTAGATTTAATAAGATATTGAAGTCAACTTTTGTCCATGTAAAAATTTTCATTTTGCCGGTAAATCCTCCTCAACCATTATTTGCTTTCTTTTAATGGCTTACCGATCCATAAAACCTTAATAAATTACTTATCTTTGATTTCACATATTTATCTATTGATAGAAGAAGTTGATTTTCTTTTAAAAACGCAAAAAAAAGACATTAACATTTATTTGTCCTGTTAAATATGGTAATATTTACACTAGATAAAAGCACATATTTTTGAAATTGAAGTTGTTTTGAATCCAATTAGTACCAATTTTTGCTATAACTCCTTGTAGAAAAAAAAAACTGTAAAAATGTTTCTCTGCACAATGGCAATACTGGAACAAGAAAATGCAACAGATTATAATTTTATTTTTGAATGTGACATAATGAAAATACATAATATGTGTGGATCAGAAAAGTATGAAGATCTGAAATCCCTAACTTTGTTTACGAGGCATTTTCCTGGAAAATAACTAAAAGCAACCCCTATTAGGACAAAAAAAAGTGTGTAAAGAAAAACTTAAAAGCTTCACCTCTAGATGCCACTAAATCTTACACACTGGTCCTTTAAGTGCTGTAAAGGAAAGTATTAAATTCCACGGTGGTAAAGTTCTGCATTAAAGGAGGTTTACTCTTTGTCGGCTTTAATTCACAGAATATTGACTGCTCTCATTGTTTTTCACTGCTTCACCCTTATTCACACCTGAGTTCTAGTACACCGTCTTCTTGGTCACTAGGAGCAGTTGGTCTTATAGTGGATTGCTCATTGGTACTTCAACAGTAGTTGCTGAAAGAAAGGGGAGAGTCTGTTTTTTTCTGTATTACTCCAGCCTGGTATATGACCAAACAGCCTTACAAAGACCTCTTACCTAACCTCTGCAGGCTACTAAAACCTGTAGCCTCATGGCTTTTAGCCATAAGAGTTTCAAGTCTGTCAGTTCTCTGCTGTACCCGCTGTATGATGTGAGGACAGTTTCTCTCTGAGTTTAATAAAGAGGCTGGAATAAAAAGCCTTCAAACGACCTCTGTGTCATAATTGAAGAAAAATACAGATCAGTGTATCGTCCTCCAGTGGAAAGGTGCTCTGTGTGTGTGTGTGTGTGTGTGTGTGTGTGTGTGTCTCTTTCTGTTCCTCCGGTGAACCTGACAAAGGTGACGTCACTGAATCTGGAAGTGATTCGACCAGGCTATGATGCTATTGGCCACGATTCAGAAGAGGGTGTGTGTGAGTCTGTCTGTCTGTGTGTGTGTGTGTGTGTGTGTGTGTGTGTGTTGTGTGTGTGTGTGTGTGTGTGTGTGCGCGCGCTCTACCGACGCAAAGTCAACATGGCCGAAGTGTACATGTAGCGCTCTGGAGCAGTCTCATGAAGATGAGGTAATTTCCCCAGAGTTTAACCCTCAGGAACATAACAGACATGCGTCCATTTCCATCCCTCCATTCTTCTCTGTATCCTTTCATCCTTCTAGATTCTGCTTTTCCCTTTCTACCTGTGCCAGTTGCTTACCTTGAGTTGTCTTTCATCACATACATGTGTGACCCAACTTTTTACTTTCTTCCTGTCATACCATTTGTCCTCTCCTTCACTCCTACAATTCAAAAATCCTTTGACTCTTTAGTCTTCTGTTTTTCTGTCTTTTCACCAGACAGCAACATTAGCTCACACAATCAGAATAAAAATACCCATTCCTCTTGAGTAGTTATAAAACATAGTGTTACATCATATATTATTTTAGCCTAAAAAAAGATTCAAATTGAATTAAAATTCAATGTGTTTGTGAGTGAAAGAGAGCCGTGCAACGAACAATTACAAAGAAGAAAGTTTTAATACTTTCAGGTTCATTGTAAACTTATCCCAGTTATACTTTAAGAGCTTACAAAGTGGAGATTTATCACAAATTAAATCAAGTTACACCACTTAAATGTCTTATATTTGTTTATTAAGATCCACATTAGCTTCTCCATAACAGCCATTATTCTTCCTGGAGTCCACACAGTTCCCATGGTGACAGTACTAAACAACTATATACACATTACTCCTCACGATACACTAACACACCGTAATGCACATATACTGTAAATAAAACAATAACTATCGACACAATAACACATGAACATACAGACAGAGCTAATGTTAAACTTCAAGAGTGAAGTGTAGATGAGGAATGCTAATATGATTTGATTAATTGGAACCAACAGAAATATTTAAAATTGCCCTTCACAAAAATAACACCTCAGATTTTCTAAAAGTTATGTCAGTAACATTTTGGTCGGTAACTAAATAACATCAGCTAGGTTAGTGTAATTGCTAACCTACTCATTCTAAATGGCAACACACATATTTCTACTGACTGTTAAGTTTAATATATATAAACTGTAATTTTCAGAAGGTGCTGCAGCCAAACAGACATTTCCTAGCTTTAGTAGCTATGACCCTCCTTAAGTTTTAATGGTGCAACACACTAGCTAAAATGTAGTTAAGAAGTTATGTAAGGCTTTACATATATATGAATAGCCTAACCACCACCAACCACCCAACCGAGCTCCTTCAGCATGAAATTATTACATTTCCCTGAGGTGAGCCAAACTGAGAGGATGAAGACCGGCAGACAGGCAGTGCTATGGGAGAGCGAAGGTAGCTTTAGAAGCTGATACTCACAGGAAAGACTCATTTGTCACCCTTGTCTCAAAGCCACATGTGATTGCCAAAAGTGTGTGTGTGGTGGGGCAAGGATCATGAGAGTGTGATGCACGCTGATTTTGGGGGAGGAGGGATCTGAAAAGGTCTTTGAAGCAGCATCACCGCTCTCTGCCACATGTCTACCCATGAGATCTGTTCTTCTGTTTCTCTCTTACATTTTCTCCATCTATGTCTGCTCTCTCTCTCTCTCTCTCTCTCTCTCTCTCTCTCTCTCTCTCTCTCTCTCTTTGACCACTAAATGTTCTCCCACTGAAGGCACATGGTGATTATGGTGGGTCCACATGAAGACATGTCAGTGACGTTATGAAGCACTGAGCAGTGTCTAACTTTTTGGTTCAACGCAACTCTGTGGCCAGCTGTTACCATAGCAGTTTTTGGACTGTGTGTGTGTGTGTGTGTGTGTGTGTGTGTGTGTGTGTGTGTGTGTGTGTGTGTGTGTGTGTGTGTCTGTGCTGTATGTATGGCTTGGGAGCAACGAAAGGGACAAAGTCATTTGTCACTTGCGGCTTCACATGTCTGGTATTGAAATTGATGACAAATCTATGAGGTGTGCGTCTGTGTGTGTGTTCATATTTGTTGGCTTGCATGCGGGTGATGTCATGCATGAGAGCTTCTTTTTTCTCACACTTTACGAAGCCAGCCATGCCCCTGCAGACTTTCACAGTTTGCTGACACTGCAGGCGAGGAGTGTGTGTTTGTGTATACACGTGCGTGCGTGTAGCGTGTGTATTTTTATTGCTTTTATTGGACGTTTGCTGCAGACCACAGGGAAACACTGGCATTCAAACTCCATCATACACGCCTGCCATCCACCATTATGACGACCCGCCGCCTCTGTGTGTGCCGTTGCACAAAAACATGGGTGTCCATTTGTGTATGTTTTGCTCTTTTCAGTCTGAGAGGCACAGAAATTCTACCTTGCAGCCATGTTAGAGAGTTTGAGACGTAAACTGGATGGACGGCGAGTTTAATCTGCCGTTAATCAACTCCTCGGAAAACTCACTCAAGCATCAGACACTGCAGATTGCTCTGCCTCTCCCAGTAACTCCCTTTCTGTGTTCCCAGTCATCACTTTACTCTCCCCCAGAATCACTCCCATTTCACCCCCACCTGCCCCTACACTTCTCCCCCCCAATCATCCCTTGTTTCCCTCTGGAAGGAGAGTGCGGTGGCCTCCTCGCTCCCTCCTCAGCTTTTTTCTCTTCCTCTGTTGTGTGTGATGCTGAGAAGCCCTCAGGATTAAATCTAAGTCTTTTGTTTATCATCTCAGCTATTACTGCTAATGCTGGCTCTCCCTCTCTCTTGCTGTGTGCCTGTGTGTGTTTGTGTGTGTGTGTGTGTGTGTGTGTGTGTGTGTCCACACATGCATGTGTGGGCAAGCTCTCAGATCAAACACAGCGTAAGACGAGCCCATAAACAAGCCTTCAGGACCACTTAGGATTTTCAGGGAGAGTCAGTTTGGGGGGGTGTGCAAAGGGGTAGTTAGGTACAGAAATCAGCTGCTCTGTTTATGTACCTTTCAGTGGTGATTACCGGTCCAATCTGTCTGTTTAACAGAGGAAATATCATAGCCTCGCAGAGTGCGTGTGTGCTTATGTGTGTGTTTGTGAGACTGGGAGATGCATATGGTACAGTTGCAGTGCAGAGGGCTGGAGAGATGCCACAGAGTTGCGTGGAATTAGAGCACTGGTGCAGCAGTAAGTGTTTATTTACTCATACGTTCAACCTTAACTGAGTCAGGAGAGTGAAAGCAGAGGAAGCAGAGGACCACCACAGACCAGAGGATTGAGGATATGTGTCAGACGTACAGTATAGCCTTGGCACTGGCCTGTGTTTCCACACAGTGCAGTGAAGGCGGCGTACTGTGTGTGTCAGTGTGAGTGGGCAGACACACTGGCAGGTAGTACCCAGCCTGTAGGAGGGAATTTATTTACAGAGTCAGTTTACAGAGTGGAATATTCACAGAGATGAATAGGCTACTTCATACACTCAAAATATGACTTTCATTACAAAATTGAGTCATTTTTGTGTCATGTACTGTACAGAATATAGCACGAAAAGGAAGGCAAGTTTAATTGAAAGTGTAAATAGTTCAAGTCTTGTGGCATTAGGTTCAGTCTAATGAATGGAAACTGATTTTTCTTGATAGGGAACATTTTTATTAAAGTAAGATGTAGGTATGTTCCACCTGTGGCCACTAGATGGCGCCAAAGCTACATAAATTACCTCTAAGACAGGCTACAAGAGGGCAATAAATGAGTCAATAAATGGTTTCAGTGGTGAATGTGAAACAAGTGGGCAAACAATGAAGTCTGAATGACCTCAAGGGTTTAAAAGCTGTTTTATATGTGATTTATCTTGAGGTTGACGGACTTCCCGTTGCGGATGTCATCTTAATCCCCCTCCAGCCACCGGAAGCGCTACATAAAGCCGAGGCTGCAAAGTGCGTCACAACGCAGAGCTGCTGAGAGTAAACGGATCCCGCACAGTCCTGCACCGACAGTCTTCCCCTCTTCTGTTTGCACAAGAAACCCGAGCTGAAGTTTCCTCTCCAGCATGGTGAAGATTGCTTTCAACTCGGCTCTGGCGCAGAAGGCGCTGGGCAAAGAGGTGCCAGCCGATGTGAGGGTGAGCTAACTGGGGGGATTCAGTGCCTTGAGCCCCGTGTCTGTTTTTAGTCTGGTTGCAGGCCTGCACCGGCCGCAAATCGGTCAGCTGTGACCGTGGGCTTAATGTGTGTGTGTGTGTGTGTATTTTATATTGCTCGCAATGTATTTTCTTGCTTTTTTTTTTTTTTTTTTTTTTTTTTTGCAAATTCGATATTAAGAGATTTGTAGTGGGGTTTTTTTTGTAAAATGCATGGAGGGGCCATATTGCACCTGCTGCAGCACTCAGTGGGACCGCCCATCATTTTCTGAACAGCTGTTCTGCAGAGGCCACACATTCAGTGGGATTAATGATTGCTGAGTCAAAGCTGTATTCGGTGAATGTTGATATTCAGTGCAAATGTTATGATTCATTGTATAATTGCTGACAGCATTACGTACGTGTGTGTGTGTGTGTGTGTGTGTGTGTGTGTGTGTGTGTGTGTGTGTGGTTTTTTTAAGGATCCTGAGCTGGCCTCTGCTCCAGCGGGCAACGAGGGCTCCACAGGTCGCTGTCTGCTCACCCTGCTGGGCATCGCCTTCATCCTTAGTGGGCTCATCGTGGGGGGAGCATGTCTCTATCGTTACTTCACCCCGAAGGTAAATATGTGTGTGTGTGTTCATGGATACTGTCCTTTAACAGTAGTAATTAGTATCCCCATTGTTATTAGACTCATTGGGGCAGTCTACCTGATATCTCTAAAATTTGTCAAACAATCACGGATCTTAAATGAGCTATATTAACATTAGAAAATGCTTAGAAATGTTTAATCTGCATTTCAATTAGCATCTGAATGCACCAAGATAGCCAATGATGGGATCATGTGCCCAGGTTTTTACAGTGATGTCATGTCTGCTCAGGATCATTGGGTGGCGTTGTGGTTTACGTTAAGGGGTTGATCTTTGTTGCATGACATACCCTCACTCATGCTGTGGTTCCTGTTTGTAACCACACTAGAGATAAAACCGTGTGCACATTTTGTTTCACTACTATAATAGTAACCAAAAATATCACTGTTATTAGTAATATAAATATATTAGTTTGTTTGCTGAAGATCTACTCTCTCTCACACATACACATCATTTCCCTTCAACTTTTACATTGAAAACCACAAATAAAATTAGCATCACTATGCACTTTAGAGAGTAGGTAACATTAAAGGTGTATTATTATTATTATTATTATTATTATTACTACTATTAGCAAGACAAACCATGACATTTCCCGCTATCATGCACTGAGCTATACATGACCTCACATTAGCTATTTATGCAAATCCACTGCAGACAACTTCCTCTTTTAAAAGGCTGAAAAATCTCCTATGTGGTTCCACCATGTTTTTTTTAAGCCCCGAATGCACGCTGCACCTGTCCACTTGCGTAAAAAAGGCAAAATGCCAAAAAAATTGTAACATTATTGTTGTTATGAGCAAACAAGGTGCGTCCACGAGTTAAGATAATTCAAATTAAATTTTATTTGTATAGCGCCAATTCATAACAGAAGTTATCTCAGGACACTTTTCAAATAGGTCTAGACCAAACTCCTTATAACATTTACAGAGACCCAACAGTACCACCATGAGCAAGCACTTGGCAACAAGGGCAAGGAAAAACTGCCTGTTAAAAGGCAGGAGAGAGAGAGGGAGAGGGAGAGAGGGAGAGACTTTCACTTTGACAAGAGAAGTGCAGGGTGGAGACACAAAGTGTTATTTGAGTTTTGAGAAGAATTCTTTGACCAGCTAATTGGCCACTTTTGCCTTTGTGGGAAATGAGAATGCTGACTCTCGCTCACATCCGTCCTCAGAGAAAGTGCATACTGCTCCGTTTTATGAATTTTGCTGTGTTGTCAGTAGGAGGGTCTCACATTTAAAACGGTGTCTCTGTGCCCACTGGGGTTCTTCTCTTATGCAAATGAAGCAAAGCCTAACACGTCTTATTAAACTATTAATACCATGCATAAACACTTCTTAGTTCAAAAGAAATTCAGCTTTGTTTTGGACGTTCATCCTACTCACAGATTGTGATATTAAAGACACCTATCTAAGTTTCTTTTAAGTGACAATAAATTGATTTTAAATATCATATCACGAGTCCCTTGAATTTGATATAGATATTACAGATTATACTGAGAATTAACAGTCCACAACATAATGTCACCCAGAAAACACTTTACAGACCTGTGGTTGAGAGACAATGGAAAGCATGGCTACAGTTCAAACTAATATTACAGTTGTACTCACTGGTAGTGAGAAAAAATAATCACATCTATGGCTCTGTTTCTGAGATGATGTGTAAATGACCTTTTGGTGGTTGCTCTGTAACTTGTAAGTTAGAGAAATATGTTATGTATTAGGTATGGCTTGTGCAGTTTATCGAACTTAAGACACTTTTAGAACGGACACTGCAGAGAAACCACTGACTGTGTAGGTCTAACATCAGTTGAGGGGCTTGCGGTTGCAGAGGTGAGGATCCACTTCATCACTTGTTAAAAATAAGACCACATAATGACATTTAATGCATCAACGTGTTGTTTTTTTCCCCTGTGTTAATAACCAAATGATGCAACGGTGTGAAAGTTCACACTAAACAACTGAATGTGTGTGAATTGAACTTTGTCTAAGAACAGAGCAGAAAAATAAAAAACTAGTTCACTTTCATTTCTTCATTTTTATTGTCCTTGAATGCCTCGTTCAACAGTGTCTGTTTCTTCATTCTTGAAGGCACACGCCTGGATGGCTGCAGACCAGTAACTAATCTGGTGAACAATGGCTTTTCTCTCCTACAGTGTAGTCTAGCAAGTCTATCTACTTGTTGATGGGGAAACGAAGATAACAGGTCTTTTACAAAATGACTTGAGTGGAGGAAGTTTGTGGCTTTTGGCTCACTGTCTTTACCATAATGGTTTCTTGTGATCATTCACCCGCAGATATTCCCCAATACTGGTCGAATACTTCAACTAGGTGTGCCGTCTCGCTTCAGCTTCGTTCAGACTTCTTTTTTTTCAGACCTGGACAATTTTGCATAAAAATGTGAGACTGTATCCATTAGACTCTGTACCAGTTTCATGTTTTCATAGTGGTCCATCAATTAGTCCGTCCCTTTCTCTTGAACGCGATATGTCAACAACAGGAGGTTCAACTTCACTGTGACATCATAATGTTTTGCAAAGTACTTTTCTGGCCATTATTCAACAAGCTTTAGGAACAAAAGGGGAGATTGTGACCATATTTCACATTTGGTCGGAAACTGAATTGGTGACACTAATTTTGGGTGCCCACCTTCAATCTGTGGTGATTGAATAGATGTATTTCTGTGCTGTAGCATCCACGTTTTAGAATTTGTAGCTTGTTTGCAAAAATATCCATATTTGGACCGGCTCATTGGTTTTGCTGATATTGAGCTTCAGGTGATTGTCGTTGCACCATGTGAGCTCTCTGTTAGTCCTCTGTACTCCTTTTTTTTTTTTTTTTTTTTGAAAAAAAAAAAAAAAAAATAATTAGTCTCCAAGTGAAGACGGTATGTTCCTCACTAGAGATGATTCACTGAACTCATACATGTCAATATAGTGGCAACTTCCATTTCGCCTTTTATTTAATTCTCTAATAAGTCTCGACAGACACGGATGCAAACTGCAACTTGCCGGAGGCAAACAACCATGTTTGTGTTTGTGGGCATCAAAGTGATTTATTTTGCTTGTTTTCCGTCAGAGGCTGTATCACGGTGCGATGCAGTTTGGTGACGTGTCAGCCGGAGCTGGAGGAGAGAGCCAGCCATACTACCTGCCCCGCGTGGAGGAGGAGGTAGAGATCTCTGACAGCATAGCCGTCATCAGCGTCCCACCTCCCCGCTTCAGACCTGGAGACCCTGCTTACATCCTCCATGACTTCAATAGGGTAACACCCCACACACTGAATATCCACATACAGTGCTATAGCCGTTGATGCACTCCAATTAATGTTGATTAAGTTCTTCCCTGATTACTCTCTCTCTCTCTGTGTGTGTGTGTGTGTGTGTGTGTGTGTGTAGAAGCTGACAGCATATCTGGACCTGACTCTGAGGACCTGCTTTGTGATTCCTCTGAACACCTCGGTGGTGCTCCCCCCTCAGGATCTGATCGACCTCTTCTCACAGCTGATGGTGAGTAGTGGTCACTTTGTGTCCTCGGGATCTCAGGATGCGGCTGCCAGTATAAGAGACCTAGCTTGGATAATAGAGGAAACTATACCGACGCAGCGCTTTCACTCAAGCTCATGCATAAGCTGTAATATAAAGGACTAAATATTACCTGGGGAAATCCAGGGATTTATAATAATTCCGGAGATTGCCTGTGCTTTAATCCTGTGCAAATCGGACATTTGTAAAGTAAAAATTCCCAGCACACATCACCTTCCCCTATTCCAGACAGTCTGGGATATTAGTAACTCTATATGATTCAGACTGAGTAATCTCCAAATTTAGTACTTACATTTTTGTCTGATGTGTGATACAGGGTTTTCTACAAAGATGTGGAGTAGCCAACCAGTGGAAAAAAAATAGCCTGCTAATGGGGGTCTGGGGGGTTATGCTACCACAGAGGAAAATTATTTATTTCTTCCTCTCAATGAGCACCAGGCACCATAAGAACCATGAACACCGTGAAAACTACAGAATAAAACAGAAGAAATACAAAATACTTCTCTGCAGTTTCACAAATAATTCGCACATAATTCATGTTCACATCTTAATTGTGTTTACACCCAATACAAATCATTTTAACCAACTAATAACGATGAAATATGAAACGTCTTTTAAATGAAATGCAATATATTATAATTGTTCACATAAAGAATATATTGCTTTTTATCCTGGTGACATGTGCAATTAACTCCTAAACAAATTAAGTACTGACATTCTCTTTTTCCTTAAACAAAATCCCATCTGATAATAATACACACGGTTTCCGCCATCAGCTAACATGTTCTCTAGCTCCACACACACTCACAGTTCAGAGCTCTTAGAAATAACGGCTACGAACAATAGAAAAATAATGAAGTAAATCACAAGTTAAACTCGTTCCTTACAGGATTAAAATGGATGGACATGATAAATAACTAATGTGTTTACAAGTTTTTAACCGTTCCTCCGACGACGCGTGAGCACCACATTGTGAAGAGAGAGTAGCAGGAAGTTTAGCGTCACAGAAACATCAGAAGAAGAAGAAAACGGTGCTCTTCAAAATAAAGGCAGAACAGACCACGAGGTGGCACTGTAGAACTACAATGTCTTGTTAACACATAAAAATAATACTGTGTAGGAGAATATTAATGCAGATCAGACATTTACAGTTACCTATTATAGATAGTTAGGCCAACTAGAAAATGCTCTTAGACCTCCACCAAGGAGTTTACAGAGGAGTGATGATTCAAGTTCTGATTGGCAGGAAATATGATTCATGATTCATTCATTAACAGTTACTCACCCGACCTGGTTATTAATACTACACATCACAGAATTCTGGAGTCAGCAAAACAAACTATTGTCATTTTAATAAAGTAAAAATTGGCCTTTCTCTGTGAAGTACCAAATTTTCTAAGACTTAAGAGTCTACAGCGATGCTAGGAGCTCTGTGAGGCAACTTAAGTACAGCCAGGCCTTCAGCTAAATGCTAACTGTCAGTATAATGTGTACCACAGTTTAGTGTGATAGCATGTTAACGTTTGCACAAAGCACAGTTAAAGGTGACTGGAATTAGTCTAGCAAGTTTGACTTTATCAAGGTACTAGATAGAAATTTAAGGGATCAGTCAGTTATTTCTTGCTCTCAGAAAACTAATATGCCTTTTTCACAGCAGCCACTTTGGCATGAAATAGTAGGGTAAATGCAGGTGTTCCAGCAGCCTGACTCTGTCTGACCTCAATGGTACAGAACCTTATTTTGTGTCATTGGTACCCTACTGTTTCATATCAAAATGGCTGCTGTGCAAAAGGTCAACTAATTGAAAATGCTACTGATGATGTTGTTAACTGGTAAAATATTTGTACCTTTTCTAAACAATATATATTTTTTATAATAAAACTGTTGTGCTAGTTGCAACTTTTTTTCATGCACACAATCAGCTTCCTGTAGAAAATCTGTGTTTCTTTAAAGTGTTTAAGTATGCGTGGAACGTGGTCAGCAAGACCCGGTTCGGGAACAGTCAGTCTCAAGACTGTAGGCACTGAGAGTTCAGTTGGCTTCACTGAGTCCTCCACCATGACAGGTTGTACAGCATTTGGCATTCGGTGGGTGGTGGCGCAATCAGCAAATTTCATTATTTGCTGTGAAAACACTTCGCAAATGCAGAAATTTGGGGATGAGTCATTAAGTGAACAAAGTACTTCCTTCTCTGTTTTCACACTTAGCTGCAGTCGTGTTCACTGAGCTGTTTTTTGAAAGACTAAAAGTGGTTAAAGCCTTCATGATCCCTTCTTTTTGTCCCAGTCTGGCTCTTACCGCAGCTACTTGGTGCACGAGGACCTGGTGGTGACAGAGCGCATCGATGATATCAAGCCTCTGGGCTTTTACATCCGTCGGCTGTGTGATGGAAAGGAAACATACAGAATGCAACGCCGCTCCAGCCTGCCAGGTCTGGATGTACTCTACAGCTAAAACTGATCTTTTGTAATGTTTGTTGAGCTTCAAAGTACTAGTTGACTTACTTTTCAAATGGCAGATAAATAGCTATAAATGTTAGAGGATAAAACCTTCTTTGGACACAGTTATCTAAGCTTCAAGCCTCTGTGAGGGGGCAGGCGTCAGCTCACATCCAAGAGGCGACAGTCCTCGGTGACATCTAAATAAAACCCATTATTAACACATACGCAGACTGTATCTGGTTTCTCATGTTAAGATATCGCTCTTACAATGTAACAACACACACCCAAGTTTTCTCATTCTGCTGACAGTGTGTGCATGTGGCATTAGCGCTGTGTTGCCTGTGAACGTTGATACAAGATGTCTTGCTACCTTTTTTTTTCAACAAGCCCACATAGCATTTGTTATATACCATTATATGTATGAAGTATTTGCAAGTGACCAGCCTGACACCCTTAATGCACAGACAGTGTACTATAGATCGTTTGAATAGGACCCAATGTCTGTAAGAACCAAAGATTCACACTAATGTAGAGGGGGCTGTAACATTATTTGTTATAAATTACAGTTTTGTATAATAAAACAAAAAGTACACAAGTCAAAGTAAACACTAACAATATATATACTGATTTCTCTGCAAAGATTAATTTCAGTTTCAATCTGTCTTGAAAGGGGAACGTCACTCCAATATTTCCGACTAATGTTTGTGTGTCTTTTGTATCTGTCAGGTGGAGGCATCGAGAAGCGCTCTGCAGACGAATGTTTCACCATCCAGCACTTTGAGAACAAGTTTGTGACGGAGACCAGGATCTGCAAGGCTTGATGGGAAAGCATGAGCGTAGGTCAGAAAGCGAGTGAGAGAGTGATAAAGGGAGCCAGAGCGAGCGAGAAAGAGAGTGGGAGGGAGTAGGCGAAGGAGGGAACAACTTTTAGTAGAAAGTTTCTTTTTGTATAAAACTTTTTGCCTTCCCTGCTTTAACCCCAGTGATAAGTGAATTTAAGTTACAGCGTTATATAGCCTAACCTCCCCCCTTCCTCTACTGCTGTATTCCCCCTTAAACCTGTATAAGTCATAGCTCAAATATTCAGTAGTTAGTCTTGTACTGATAACCAGCGTCCGCCTGCTTACTAAGAATCTACTAAGTTTCCTTTGTTCTGTTGTTTTTTTGTTCTGTTGCTGTAGTTTCCTGCGGGCTTATCTTATCGTTGTTACTGTATTACATTCTCTCACCTCCAGACGAGCGTTGTTAGTCCTTCTACTGAATATCGTAACGATACTGAGAACCCATTCCTATCAGACGTGTTTGTGCATCAGCCTGCTGTTCCCACTAGAGCAGCCTTGACGAGATCTACTACATGTTAGAGTGTGATATAGCACAAGTCACCCTGCAAATGTTTGGTACAGTACAGTTACACATGTAACCTGGTCGTCAGTGTCCGTTATCGATGGCGCCAGAGATGCTCAAGTCCAGAGCTCTCCGTAGCCATTTTTTTATTTTTATTTTTATTTTTTTTGTAGATATTTCCCAGAGTGCCCTGCTGTCTCAGAGCCCTCTGCTGTCCCGCTGTGTGATGACTTTATGTATTTGATGGTGTCATACCTGATGGTGAACAGTCCAGCACCCTATATGACCAGTGTTTGTGTTTGTGTAGAAACCTCATTTGTGACAATAAAGTTTAAGGATGTTTGATGAGCTAAAGGAGTAAATAAGCTAAAGGGAAATTTCACCAAATTCCACTTTGTATTTATGAATTTGTAGTCCCATGACATGAGACTACCTCTACTGAGATAGCTGTAAGACATAGCTTAATATAAGCGGCTACAAGTATTGTAGAACACTATATATTTAAAATTGTCAAAGGAACAATTTGTTTGTAAAAGTCCGTCAGTGAATCTGCATAAATCTGCACACTTGTCCTTGATTTTGAAAGCCCTTAAGGAAAAGCTTGAAAGTAGTGAGGAAAAAAAAAAGGCCTTTTGCCAAATAATTTCAAGTCACTTTGAAAGGTTTCCCACTTGATGCCTGCACAGAAAGACAATCAGACAGGAAAAGTACTTGTAAAAATGTGTTTCTGTCTCAGCTTTTTAACAATACTCTAATATTAGATAAAAACCAATGTTGTGTGCAGCTACTGAAATGAACTTCACTGTTGCTGAATAAAAATTGCATTTCTTTAGTTACTGAATGTCTCGGCTGTTTGCTTTTTATTATAGCACCAATGAAAGCTTTGTAAACGCCAACAATAACCCTTTTCATCATCCTGTGCAAGCTGTTCGCTTATCACAGAACTGGATCTAGAGGAAACGTAGCTGGTTTAGGGGTTTGCTCACGTTTTTTATTTCCTGATGCTTATTAGCTGTTAGCACTAAAGTTCATCCTTCAAAACAGGAACAGCTCACTCTTCACCAGGGCCATGCAAATTTAGAAAAAGACGCCTTTTATTGAAATATATAAATAGAAAAATTTCACATTTTGAAACTCTCACATACTATTTACATGTCAAATAAATCTACCTAGTTTGTATAGGACTTTAGTGGTTGAGTTTAAACTGTTTCTTCTTCAGAAAGAGAGCTTCGAGAGACTGACTGTAGTCTAGTCATCCTCTAAGCCCTCTCCTCCGGCTATACAGGACAGCCGCCTGCCGAAACCTATGCTCTCTGGTATCTCTGGCTTGCTCAGTCGCCTCCAGAATTCATCAGTTGTGAAATAGTACATGAGAGGGTCCAGGCTGCAGTTCAGGCTGGCCAGGCAGAGCGTGACGGGGTGACATCTCCGAATCAGGTCCGTGAAGGTGCAGCTGCCCAGGGCATTGGCTTTAACCAGGAAGTCCAGGGGCATAGTGATATGGTAAGGAGCAAAGCACAGTAGGAAGACCACAGCACAGCTCAGCACCATCCGTAATGCCCTCCGCTTCTCCCCTCTGTCAGGAATTGCCCCCCCTGACGTCTCCCGAAGGCTCCCGGCAGTCAGACAGGTGCAGGCTAACACTAGGATGAGTGGGATGATGAATCCCAACAGCTCTGCTATGATCAGGAGGGCCCAGGCTGCAGGAATACTGACGTCCCTCATGGGCAGCTCTGAGAAACACACCAGCCTAGGGATAGTGGCACTGTGTCTGTCACTTGAATTAGCGTTTAGCTCACTGCTGGAGTTCCTTAGCAGAGGAAAGGGCAAACAGCCCAGGAAGACTAACAGCCAGCCAAGGGCACAGATAAACATGTCTCGTTTTCGCCTGGATGAGCTGCACCTCAACGGACGCATGATAAGCTCACAGCGACGAACGCTGACACACACCAGGAAGTAGATGGAGGCGTACATGTTGACATACTTCAGATAGAAGCAGATCATGCATAGATGATGACCAAAGGGCCAAGTGTTGTTCAGGTAGTAGTAGATCCTCAGAGGCAGGGAGAGCACCTGAGGAGGAGGAGGATTATCTTAAGAAAATATGATGGATTGAGCAAATCAGCAGCCCAATTGCTTATTCAGACGTCACTCAGCTAGCTACAAGAAAATGAATCAACTCAAATTTCAGCTGAATTGTTTCAAGACCGTCTCTTTCAAAATCTTGTGGCAGAGACCTCGATTACTAAACTGCTGAAGTGTCATATCGGCTTAGATGGCAATGCTTTGTTGTGTCATGATTTTGCCCACATTTTTAAAAAACAATAGCAAAAGAAGAAGTAAAACCAGTTGTCTTCAGAAAATATGCTCCTGTTTTGATGACATAATGAGCAATTCAGCAGCCCGATCGCTTCTTCTGAACGTTTTTACTCAGCTAATCAATTAGTTGTGTATAAGGACATTTTTATGTTTATGCTCTCTCAGCACCTATAAAAGCATCCAAACTGGTGTATAATCAAATAACACACAACTGTAATATGAATAAGAAATATAACCCTTTATTTCTTATATTATTTATATTGATTGATTTATTGCATTTATTAATTTAGTATTATTTATTAAAAAATACTGCTCTTTTACCCCGCATGGGCTCATTCCATCTGCTAATGAAGGCCATGAGATGTGTCTGAAAGCTCTGCCACAAATTTAGTATGAGGACTTTGAGTTAGTAATATTTTTCTGTCAAATTGAGGTCAATAATTAACTTTAAATCTCAACATTTCTTGATCTGTACAGTTGATAGATGTCTTATTACTAAGTGTGTATTCATATGTCATTAACTGGCATTTCAGTTATTCTGAGTCATCAATCAATCAGTTATCAATCGTTCATTAACTGTAAATACACCAGTTATCGATGCTTCATGGGGAAGTTATAATTGTTGACTAATACATTAATAAACACTTATATCTGCCCATTACTACATTACATTATATACGACTTGCTTATTAGGGGATTAAAGTAAAATAAAAAAATAGTTGATTCATCTGTAATCAAAATAATAAATAGGGATATTTTTCAATGATAAAATATTATATCTAGTCAAATGATATCAGATGAGATTACACACAAACAGATGATTTGTGGATAGATACATAAACATAATTACCTATATGAGGAATTATATGAATGAAAACCTAATAAAACCATCAAATATATAGTACAAAATACATGGAGGGATTTTTTACCTGCAGCAGGTCGGCCATAGCCAGGTTCATCATGAACACCACAGCCTTCTTGGTTTCTCTGACATAGACCCTGAACACCCAGAGCGCCAGCACGTTACCCAGGAGGCCTGGCGCTAAGATCACACTGTACACCACTGCATACACACGGTGCTGGTACGTGCGGAGATCTTCAGTGCTTTCACAGCTGTGGTTCATCTTAGGCGAATGGCTGTTTGCTGTTAACTGGTAAGACAAGCTGCCTTGTGAACCAACAGGAAGCTTGTATCAGAAAAGCTGCTTGTAGTCTGCTGACAGACATCTTTGATCATCCATGCTGTCTGTTATGGTGACCAGGTGTTCATGCTTCTATTAGTAAAGTTGAAGTGTGTTTCCAGCGTTGGTTTCCCGTTAATATGTCAGATCGCATTTAATCTCAATCCCAAGTCTGTTGCCCAGTGCATGCTGGAACCGGTGAAAGCAGGTATCTGTAGAGAACAGGATGATATTTGTGTCACGGTAATTTAAGTTTTGCATGTCACAAAGATAGTTATCAGGTTCTGAGAAAGAGCCTCACACACACACATATCACATTGTAGCACTTAGTCACACACACATGCACTATGCAAACAAGCTCACACCTGTCAGCCATGGTTTCAGCTTGTTATACCATGCGTTTAAAAGGTGCAAAGATAATACAATATTTGTGATATTGCAACTTTTGCAGTGGCATTTACAGTAAATAGAGCTGTGCAAACCCACAGAGAAGTCAATGCTGCAAGCACCCACATATAGTGTTCACTGTTGAACATCCCCACCTGTGGGGTAGAATACAACAGGCGAGGCATCAGTGAAACTTACGTGGTTCATGTAGAATTCAGACCAGACATGTGGTTAACAGGTCAGACCAAGACAGACCTGCCTATCTCATTGCACACTCAGATATGAGGAACAACTCTGTCTGTGGAGAATTCACTGTTTCAAAAGAAGTTATGCTGCATTATGCTTTTTTGACCTTTCCAGCAGAACAAAATAAAAGTTATTTAAAAATATATTTAAAAAAAAAACGTTTAAATCCTGATGAGCTTCAGATACAGATTTTTAACTTAACATCTGGAAATGCACAGTAATATCTGGAACTGAACTTCAAGCCTGGAGGCGTGAGCCACCTACTGCTGTAAACATCAGTTGGTGTATGCAGGTTCACGTGTTTCCTCACCATTTCAACCCATACAAACCTTGTACAACAAGAACAAAGTGAGCTAGGAAGAGTCTTCCTGTTTTGATAGTTTCGCCTCGTTTGAATTTACTCAGACTAAACTGGTCTTAGCTAAATATGGAACTTTACTGGTATTGTAACGGATGACACTGATGAAATTGATGATTTATCTCATCACATTGTTCAAACTGGGAAATCAGGCTTACTGCTTTTTCTCATATCTTCTCCAGTAAATGCCTTTAAATGTCTGGTAATAACATGTAAATTACTGTAACCATTCAGAACACAATTACTTAGGGAGGCTTGACATGCAGCAAGTAATGGGACATAAATAATACGGATGATGCACAGCTGTTTAACATCTGCTTTAATCTTTTGAGGAAGTATTCGACTTGTAATTAGCTCTGATAAAGTCACCCTTTGTGTCTCTTTGACTATTTTTTCAGTTTCTTCAGTTTTAGATAATTCCAATAGTTTCCAGTTGTTTTCAGACCAAACGCTGCACTGCTGTGAGTGTGTTTAAATGGTAAATACTTTGTTTAATGATTGTTGCAGCCCAAGACAGCACTACAAACTGTCCTCTCTGACTTTTTTTAATCCTCTTTTCTCTTTATAAGCTTCTCAGCAGTGGTGAAATTAGTACACAGATTCTTTACTTAAGTAGAAGAACCAATACAACAGTATTACAAGTAAGTACCCTGTTAAGGATCCTGCATTCAAAATGCTCCTTAAATAAAAGTACAGAATGAAGTATTTACAGCTAAATGTACTCAGAATATCAAAGTAAAAGTAGTCATTTTGCAGAGTGGTATTAAACTGTAGCACAGGGGTTCCCATACGTCTTCATGTAAGGACCTCCACAATAGATGCACATTAGACTACAGACCATCAATTTGAGAGGATTTTGTCTTAAGGAATCCCGTCTGAGAAATGTTAAAATATTTTATTCCTACATTTGCTGGGGACCCCCTACAGAAAATGTGAGGACCCTGTTGGTCACCGGACCCCAGTTTGGAAACCACTGCTGTTACATTATTAGATTGTACTGATTCATCAATATGTAAGCAGGCTTTTGCTGTTGTAGCTGGTGACCTAAGTGCCTCATATACTGTTGGGTAGTTAAAGCAGTAACAAGGAGCTTTTATTTTTGGTGGATTCTGGTAACCCTTGTGGACAAAAGCGGTAGTGTTTCTACCACCTTATCTGACTGATTTTAAGGGGAATCTGGCCGAGAGACCAGTTAAAAACTTCTTGTAGTGTTTTAAGTCCAGGGGTTTCCAAGCCAGGGGTCGGACCCATGTGTAGAATCATGAGATGGATATGGAGGGGCGTGTGATGATTAATGGGAGAGGAAAGAAGAAAAAAGTTGTGCTAAACAAATTTATATTAATGTTTTGGACTTTTGAGCCCAAAGTGAAAACACAAGATGTTAGAAGACAAAAGAAAAAACAAAAAAGCACAGCACATTAGACATTAAACTCATCAGGATAATCCTGATATCCAAAAGCACATCTCCACAATTTGAGAAAGATAAAATAACTACCACATCAGACAACAATGACTATAGTTGTAAAACAAATGGAGTAAAAGGTGCAATGTTTCCATCTGAAATGTTGTGGGATGTATAAAGTAGCATAAAATGTAAATTCTCAAGCACACATTTGAAATTAAGTACAGTACAGTACTACTTTCAACCACTGCTTCCCAGGGAGGACGAGCAAGAGGAATTTGGGGTAAATAAAGAAGGGATTTGCTTTAAGAGATATAAACTCCTCCACAGAACTCTGGCCTCTGCTCTCCTTTATCCAACTTCACAGCCCTCAGAAAGATCTCCCAGCGGACCCTCGGTCTCCAGTCTTCCTTTTAGCTTCACTGACCTTTGACCTATGTGTGAGTGTTTTAGTGTGATTTGACTCTCATTACTCTCACTCTTGCACGTACAGTATGCTTCTCTTAGAGGTTGTCTACATGAAATGAAACAACTTCTTAGTGATGACCAATTACAGTTTTTTCATTTCCTCCCTGTGGCTCTTGTGTTCAATGATGACATATTAACAACAACCCATGTGACATCCAGTAGCTACATGTCATCTTGTTGTGACAGAATACTCATTGTATGTCTTGCGATAGGAGTATTTGAAGAGTTAGACTTAAATAAAATGTCACTGTTTCAAATAAGAGCTTCACCCCTACCTTAGGATTCAGCAGTTTTAGTCCTCCAATCTTGCCAATGGAAACACATTATTTCATCCACTGTGATTCATCTCTCTGTGGGTTTTCTCGCAGCTAACAGTTTTTCCACTCAGAGAAGACATCTGGCCTCGTGTATCAGCACCCAAAATGTTGGCAAGGAGCATCCAGGGTCCCTCCACGTGTGCTGTTCCAACACACAAAACATGTCACAAGCCCCATCCCTGATATACACACTCTATACTTCAATGGACAGATAAAGGAACACACACAGACACTGGCCTACAGACACACAATCACACCCTCAACATAACAGACATTCCTCACATTGGAGAAACATGCTGGGTCCCCTGTGAGGCCTGACTCCACACTGAAAGCATCCAGCTGTTACATACTCTCGCACAAAAACTATTTAACAAAAGACTCTGTAAGATTAACAATCATATTTCTCACCTCTGTCTTCAAACGTAAAGCTGCGTGGCATCAAAAACGAGAAGGATGAAGCTTCAGCCAACATACATGTCATTCCCGCTCTCCTCCCCCTCTAACACTATTCACTTTCTCTGTCCCGCCCTCTCTTCTCACTTTTTTACTATTTTTATCGCTTGATTTCTATCCAAGGTATATAGTCACATTCCTCTCTTATAAAAATTGTATTTACTGTTTCGGTTACTCACCGTGTTATCTCTTTATGTCTGCCTTTCATTCTGTGTGTCTCTTCTGCTGGGGGTTTTAGCACATAGGGTTTCCTGTGAGTATGGGGGTGTGGTTTAACAAGAATGTTTTACATCATAACTTCTGCTATTATGGCTACTTTTTTCCCTTGTAGAAGATATATATCCGCCATGTATGTCTTTTTGGCGACAGGTGAAGGCATTGTAATATATCCGGACAGAGAATCGATCCTAAAACCGAAAAGTTTATTTGGCTTTTTTTAAACTGCTTTTGGCTTCTATCTCTCACAAATTTCACAACCTGATACTTTCAGTTACTAAATAGAAGAGAAATGTTGATGCAGCATGACAGCAAAAAGATAAGAGGTGGGTGCTTTTTTGGTGGGTGAATCACAGTTTTTTTTCTAAGTCGGGCCGCATACATTTTCCTGGGGGTGGGAGTAGCCTCAAAGTTGGCTCAGAATTTTTTAGCAGATGCAAGAGAAGGTGGGCGATGGGGCCCGACTGTCAGAGCCTGGCAGTTACTGGTTTCAGAGCTGCTGCAACTGCTGCCAACTGTCACCAACCGCGTTGCATCGTGAGAGGAAGCAAAGCCGAAATGAGGTGGCACCTGTTTTCATTTCTAACCAGAGGAAACGTCATTAGGAACATACCTAAATACCAAATACATTAGAGAACAAAGATCACACCACCACGTGAGACAGAAAGCTCAGGCTTGCTTTTATTTACCATACATTCACATGCATTTACATACAGCTTTATTTATGTGTAGCTTATTTTAAATGGTTGCATTTTTAATGTTGTTGAACAACAAGCTGTAGCTTATGTACATCAGGAGAATATGATGCTATTCACATATATATTGTGAAGATTTATTTGTTTTAACTGATGTCCTGTGGGAGGTTCTTCAAGTCAAAGCTCTTGGGGTCAGTTTGTATTCAGACAGCTGTGACGTGAAATCATCTCGCTGTCCAACTTGTCTAATCTTGTCAGTTCAACCGAATGTATCATGGAGACGCATCCATTTGTCATTTAACTGTTGTTCCCTGAGGACAAAACAAATCTGATTAATGCTACTCCCTGTCTGAGCAGCTACTCTCCATGCTCATCAGTCTCGGCTGAGCAAGACGCTGGGACGGAGAGCTGATCGGGGAGGAGAGGAGCGAGGCGGTGAAGGAGGAGGTGCGCTTGGTGAGGTGCATTCTGAACTCAGCTGTCAGAAAGTAGTAAAGCAGCGGGTTGAGGCAGCAGCTCAGGCTCGCCAGGCACAGAGACACCGGGTGGAACTGACGCACTGCCAAGCTCGTTGCACAGTTGGACACAATGTTCTGCGACACCATCAGGTAGAGCAGGAAGTTGACATGGTAGGGGGCAAAGCAGAACAAGAAGAGGGCAGAGCAGCTCAGCACCATCCGCAGAGCACGCCGTTTCTCACTGTTTGTCTGATTTTCAGGATATTTATCTGTCTGACCGTTGGAGGTGACCGACTGGAGTCGGCTGCGTGCTGGGGGGTTTAGTGATGTTGAGTCTTGCTGGTCCTTGGTCTTTTTTTTGTTGAGAGACTGGGCGATGCGGATGGAGCTGTAGCTGATGCAGGCCAAAGGAATCAGGAAACCAAACAGCTCAGCGAGAGCCATCATGGTCACCGCCAGTGAGACTGACAGACGACGCATGGGCAAGTCCTTAAAACAGCTTCCATTGGAGACTGTCTTGGAACTACTGGGGCTTGTACTCGAAAATGCATTGAGCTTGGTGTAACTTTGGGGATGTTGGGTAGAAGTGGCATTCAGTGAATAGTTATTGATTGTCTGTGTCTGAGTAAAGATGCTGGGATTGGTGGTGCTGCTGCTGCTGCT
Organism: Dicentrarchus labrax; assembly: GCF_905237075.1. NCBI lineage: Eukaryota > Metazoa > Chordata > Actinopteri > Moronidae > Dicentrarchus > Dicentrarchus labrax. Next base: position 16,907,632 of record NW_026136713.1, read on the forward strand.
GCTCCGCATCAGAATGAAAGGTGAGCAGGCCAGACCAACCACCACCCACACTATGATGCTGATCAACAGGTCATAGCGCCGCCTCCACCTGCGGGCGGCGAACGGGTCAAGCAGGAAGACACACCTCTGTATGCTGATGCACACCTGGAAACAGAAAAAACGGGGAAATTTATTCACCGGATTTAGAGCCACAGGAAGTACCTCTGTTCCAAGGACTTCTGAGATTGCAGCAAATTCAAATGACTTCCTGGAATTCCCAAAGTTAAGCATTGGAATTTCACTGCTTTTATATTTTTATTTACTTTATCTTGTTGTCTTCCTCACATTTTAACACATGTTGCTTTTAGGGTTATGCTACACATCTCTCATAAAGAAACATAAAAAAGGACTGACATGTATTTCACTTTATGCTGTTTTATGCCAAAATAACACTCTGGTTGTGGTTGTTCTGTGTGTTTTGGCTTTTTCTGTGCAGGAGACAGAGTTGTATGGGGGTGTGGCTGGAAGATGAGCTACACATAAGTTTACTTGCTCCCTGATTGCTCGGCTATATAGGGGGTTGACCCAGTTGGTTTTCTCTCTCTCCTTCCAGCCAGCAAGTTCTGGGTTTGTTGGTGTTTTGGGTTTACTAAAATTTGTTTATCACATTACCCATATCCAAACACTCACTACACTACTGACAACACTGATGTATATAAGGCAAAGTCATTACTCAGTGGGATTCCATTAGACTGTCTTCCCTAATTCCTCTGATAATCTGCTCATATATTCTTTCAGTCATCCCATTTAATTTGACTGCTTTTAAATCAATGAGAAATTTCAAAGCTGTCATTTAAGTTCCTTGTAGTATCCTCACAGTATTCCAGTTCACTGCCTTGCTTACCAGGAACACTATAGCGGCGTACATGTTGAGAAATTTTAGGTAGAAGCAGAACAAGCAGACGCCATGTCCAAAAGGCCAAGTGTGTGTGAAGTAATAATAAATCCTGAGGGGCAGCGAGAGGATGTGGGCCAGGTCTGCTAACGCAAGGTTTATCATGAAGATCACCGCCTTGGTCTTCTTACTGTGGATCAATATACAGAAAGAGTTAGCCATGTGCAGAACAGGTTGGAGGTTTCACATGTGTGTTTTTGTACGTGTACCTTATATGTCTGCAGAGAACCCACAGAGCAATGGTGTTGAGCAGCAGCCCGGGTATGAAGAGCAGCAGGTAGAAGTAGGTGTACATCTTATCCATGCGATGTTCCCAGCTGCTCAAATTGTAGCCACATTGTATGGAGGAGTTGGCTTGGGACCCCTCCCTCAAATCAGATGTATTCAGAGTCATTTGAATTTACTCAGACACCCATTTCACCTGAAAGAGAAAAATGAGTTGAATGTTATGACACTCAAGACATATGTGATACATTTCTGAAATAATTAATTTGTTACCAATTCATTATTTACTGCTTTTACAGTAATAAGGAACTTGTATAAAGACCTCATAGGTTGTAACTAATGGCTTTGTAACATTAACAAATAATTAATTAGTGCACTATAGCACTGATCATAATAAGGAAATCTCACCCCGAGGTCCATTAGTAGCTTTTCTGTTGCTTTTAATCATATAACACAATCTTTCTCAGATTAACATTTTTCTGATCATTTTAAGGACTTCTTGTCCATAATGGCTTAAAAGTTCAGATGCAGGCTGTTGCAATAGTTTTGCCAAACACTGTTTCCACAAAAATATCTTTGTTTCTCAACTTTGGCTGATGTTTATCCTCCTATTGCATGACACATTTTAACGCTTTAGTTCCTCTGAAAGACCACTCTATCAGACCGTTGGACCACTTATCACAACTCTGTAAGACGACATCTAGACCACAGTCAATTTTTAACATTCACAACGGCAGACTTTATGGGTTGTTTTATTGTTCCTCATTTTGTAATCAGCTATCACATCTATATAGATATAGATAGATAGAGCTTGCAGAATTGCAGCAATACGACTTTCTTGCAATTTAGTATAAAATAGTTGACAGTTATTTATGTTAAGTTCCCCTCAGCATTTAATAAAGGGATTTACAACAATGCATCAAATCTGCAGTTTTGAATATTAATATGTGGTTGATTTTCCAGAAGTGGTCCAACAATTAATTGCAGGTCTTCTAAATGAACTAAAGAGCTAATGTAGGCTAAAAAGAAGAAGCAAGGAGTCATGCTGGTGGAGGATAAACAGCGGCCAATGATATTTTTCATCCCCCCACAACAGTAAAATCGTAGCTGAGTGATTTGTCAAATATTAATAAAGCCATTAATTACAACTTACTGCCTTATTAGTAGATAGAAATATTACATATTATATCATATATATTCATAAATGCAGCAGAAAATTGAAATATTACCTCATTCTTGTGTGTATCATCTTGTGAAATCATACCTTAGCTTTCTTAATGTATAAAGGCAGTTTTGCAATGTGTTTTGCTGGATGCCAAATGAAATAGGCTTGTGAAAAAACAGACAATTTAATAAATCAGAGATGACTCTGTCAGGCCAAAGATTACAGCAGGAAATGTGTGAAAGACAGACAGAGCATTAACTCTGCTTATCACCTAAGCATTGCCCTTCCTTTTACCATCAAGACAAGACCACACCCTTCCTCTACCGATCCCAGAGGGGAAAGAGAGAGCCAGTGACAATTTTTTGCTGCTTTACTGTAATTTCGAGCGGTTGTGACTTGTGCTTCAGTTGGCTGTTGAGGGCTATCAATCTGCCACAATCGGCTAACGAACCCTCTCACGTTGCCTCTACAGTTGAAAGTTGTGCAACAGTATGTCCTAATACTTGAGTTTAAGGAACACAGGATACTATGATGACTTGAACTTTCTCAGCATTGTTGATTGAAATTTGTTTTCAAAACGCATTTGAACAATTTCTCAAACTCTATGTATTATGTTTCAGTTTAAAATAAAACCACTGATGACAATTCATAACGGTTACATCACATAGCGCTTCAGTGATATAGTTTAGCCTGCATGATACTAAACAAAAATGTTTTTGTTTTTTTTACTTTTTACACTTTTTACATGCTTTAAACATGAAACACGTATGTGCATACTGATACTGATTTTAGATGTGATATGAAAGAATGCTAAGTGAAAGAAAATCTGATAACAAAATCCCCCTAACATCAGCAAAATGAAACATGACTTTGACCGCAAATGCTCAGACAAAGCACAGCAGTCTGAGTTCCTCACAGACATTATTTCTCTTTACAAAAACAAAACTGTGTCGTTACCTTATATGATCAGCGTGGAGGGGAGAGGTCAGAGTCAGGATTGACCACCAGTGACCACATGCTCCAACAGCTTCACACTCTACTGTAAACTGCAGGCTGACGCACAGACACACCGTCCTCGAGTGAGCGGGGTCAACAGCTAACCTTCCTGGCACACTTCAGCAGCAGAGAGAAAAACCTGTCTGTGTTTGCATGTGAACAAGTCAGCATTAGTAGTGATGTGGTTTCTCTTTGAATGTGTACTTGCATGAAGCGATGGCGTCTGGTGTGGGTTGTTCTGGTATGATGCTAAGAGGAAGGGGAAGCTCTGCCCTGTTGCATGTGCATGTTTATCTACCATTTGCTACGTCAGTAGCAACCATAGCCACAACTTAATATGCATACAATATAAGAAAAAAAAAAAATACTGCACTTACAGGTAAAAAACATTAATCTAAAAGAAGTCAGAGAGGGAGCAGATGTTAGTTCCCTCTTACCTCTGAAATTGTGAAGATGTCCAGAGCAGGTGATATGGTCAGTGGACTCTTTTTCATGCATTTTATACCCTACTACTATCTACACTGCAATAGTGTAATGTAGTGTCTCAATTTGTATCCTGCAATATTTGGAGATGACAAAAATGCAAGTGGACAACCGCTTCCCCCATCAGATCATACACTTCCTTTTTTAATACTGTTGTTCATCAAATCATTAATTGTAAATGTGTGTATACCTTTCACATGTGCTTTAGAGAAGTACAGTAGCTATTTGTAACCTGGCTATGGTTTCAGTTATGTGGTACCTAGAATAAAATGCTTTCCCATGTCTCTCAAATACAGAAACCACGGAAAGACAAATTGGCAGCGTTGTCTCCACCCTTTTGGTTTCACACCACGAGTTGCACACATTAAGTGTGACTCTAAGAAGATAACTTTCTCATGCTGAGGGAGGTACGTGTGTGGCCCTTGCAAAGCTTCCGGTACCCTGCAGTTTGATTTCATCTCAACAGACAGAGAGGTAGAACCGGAACAGACTGAAGTTCAGCAAACATGTTGAACACAAAGAAAGACATGATAGTTAATGATTACTGGACCATTATGGTATTTTCACTAAAATGTCTGTTCCAACTTATGGCCACTAGAGGTCAGAACAGGCCAATATTCACACACAATCTAGTGATCTACAGTTCAGGTTTTTTCTTCTACAATCATAAGGGCAGATTGTTCCTTTAAAGGAGACATTTGAAGGGTTGAGTGTCTTCTGTTGCAATATTTTGGCACATTCTTGACATGAACCACTGAAGGACTTGCATATTTTTCCACACTCCCACTCTTCTTACTTCGGGCTCTGCAGTACTTCTATCTAGTCCTCCTCTCTGCTACCCCTCGGCCTACTTGGATCTCTCACACCCTGCACATACCATTGCTGCAGGTATAGGGGCCTATGACATTCGCAAGTATGGCCATGAATCTCTAACTCTGCGTGGCTCTATGAAAGAATGCATAAACAACTTGTACTAATATATCTTGTATAATGTCCCAGACCAAATGTTCTAAATTGGTTCCTCATTCCAGCAGGAACCTGGCGTATGTATACAGAAAACATACAGACAAACCTGCTGCTGGTCCTTATAGTAGTGCAATGCACTGTCAGCTATCTAGCTAGCTTCGATGCTAACTGGAAAGTTCAAGAATTTTTTTTTTTTTTTTTTTGCTGCTTTTATTTGATAGATACAGCTGAAGATAGACAGGAGAGGGGGGATGGCATGCAGCAGGGGGCTGCAGGTCAGATTTGAACCCTGGGCCACTGCAGCAAGGACTCAGCCTTGGTACATGGGTTGCCAGCTCTACCCACTGAGCTAACCAGGCACCCGAAGTTCAAGAATTTTTTAACAACTCCTGTCTCAAACTCTCCGCAAACAACTGCTTGCTCTTTTATGGGTCAGACAGAGAGGGATTACATAAAAGTAGATTAGCTATGAAAGCTTCCTCCATGAGCTCTATGTTCCCTCAAAACACAGTCAAGACAGTTTATCAGCAAAGTTTGATTTCACTGCAATTTTGCCATTTGCTGTCCGTCCTGGGGTCCTGCATCATTAAAGTTTATGTAGCAATATCATACTTAAATTCTTTTGGATAGACGTGTTCACTAAATGGCCCATAAATCAAACCAAACTCCTGGATCCACTGACGAATGACTGATTCGCGTTTCGTGCAGCTCAACACGATGATTTTTTTTGTCACTCGTACTTTGGAGTGTGTGCGCACTGCTGCGTGTAAGAGACCCTGAGCAGATCTACAGTCTAAGGCCAGATTAAGACAGAGAGACCTCATTCAGAAGCAAACAATGGACCATTGCTCCAGTCATAATAAGCATTTGGCCTGTGACACAGCACACAGGCCAAGGTCCTCGGCTGGATCAGAGCTGCCGAGAACAAGATCGCACTGGCTGCTTCATGAAAATGGAGGAGACAGAGTAGAAAAACTCCCCCATGAGTTCAAACCTACAGTCATGCTGACAAAGGCCAGTTAATTTTATGTTTGACTAAACTAAAAGGCATGAGGCGGGGGACAGAAATAATAAATGAAGCCACGAAAGCGATTCAAAACAGACATTTAATGGCCTCAAACTTCAACATAAGACACATTTAACTGAGCAGGTCAGCGCGCTGCTGTGTTATGATAACAATGGGTAAAGAGTGTCATAACATTAATGTCTAAAATGATAGAATGTGAAAGCTTTAACTTTATAATAATAAAACTTAAGGGCTCAGCGTGTTACAAAAGTACTAAACAGCATATTTCAACAATGTGGACGGAAATCTCCATTTTATCCACAATCCAGTGCATCTGTGAATGTTTCTGTGTGTTAAGCCTGAGTGATGATGCGATGGGGTCTCTTTTCTTTGTCTCTGCATGTCTCTGGACAATAGTCCTGATGTGGCTGGGTCTCTGGTCCCTGTAGTGTTCTCTCATAATAAACACACACAGATACATTCCTCTGCTCTCCAGTGGTGGATTAATCCGTAAAGCCCAGGCCATACCTCAGGACTTACCTTCAGGACTTAACTAATCTGCTGAGTTATGTGTTTGTCACTTCCAGGACCAAACAGCTGATTGCTTTATTTTTTCAAATTCAGGGCTCCTGTCAAATCCACCCTGTCCTTCTTTACCGTCCTTCTTCCCTGCTGAGTCAGAACTGACTCTCAGACGTCTTTGAGTCTTTTCCATTGCTGGCCAGAGTGTGTGTGTCTCTGGGGAGTGTGTTTGCTGTGTCCTGGGTCTCAGTGTCGCTGCGGGGGATACTCTCGGGCCGGGAGCCGGACCCTTTGCCTCCCATGGTCAAGCTTTTTTGGAAGCTCTCTGAGGTGAAGTAGTAGACCACAGGGTCCAGGCAGCAGTTGAGGCAGGCCAGACACAGAGTGATGGGGTAAAGAGTCCGGGCAAAGCGCTCCACCGCGCAGTTAGCCAGGGCCTGGGTCCGCACAAGGGCGTACAGAAAGAGGATCGAGTTATAAGGGACGAAGCAGATTATGAAGATGCCCAGATGGACCAAAATCATTCGTAGGACACGTCTCTTGCTGTCACAGCCATGACCAATGGTCACCGGACGCCGAAGAGTATGCAGAACAAGCGAGGAACATACCAAGTTGGCCAGGAGGGGGAGAAGGAACCCCACAATCTGGAAAATAACAAACAATGTAACATAACATTACACAGTAGAACATCACTGTTATGTCTGGTTAACATAATAAAAAGTGTACAAATGGTGTGTATGTTAATTTGTGTCTCTCCTCACTAGGGGTGTCACGATTTCGATTGATCGAAATTACATCTCAATCTCGAACTTCGAACTCAAAGGTAGAATCGACGATGCAGCCACACCCCCAATGTCACGTCCAGCATGTATGCCAAGACGCAAAAACACACATACATGCTGAACTGCGGCGTCAACACTCCTCTAATTTTAGGCTGCAGCCAGTTAAAAAATACACATCAACCGACCGAAATCGAAGCCCCTCTTGCTACTCTGAAATCACCAGTGTGGAAGTATTTTGTCGTTCATTCACGTCAATTAACACTAACTTAGCCTACTCAACTTAGCAAGTGAAAAGATGATCTAGTTACAGTCCAAAATTACTTTAAGGCTTAAATGCACATTGATAAGTACATATTCCATGAACACTAACCTTGGGTCTCTTCGGAATGTGCTGAAACAATCAAATCATCATTCTGTGTTGTTTCATTTCACTATGTTCACATCTCTGTTTAATGTTTGTTCTGTTTACAACCTCGCGGTTGGAACGGTTTCAAAATAAAAGCCCTCCGAAACAGAATAGGAAAAGGCCAAAAACAGTAAATAACATATAAGGAATGCATTAATAGTAATATGAAAAAAAAGAAAATTGCATCGAATCGTGACTTTAAAATCGAAAATTAAATCGAATTGAGGATTTGGAGAATCGTGACACCCCTACTCCTCACTCACCTCGATGAAGATGGTGATTTTGGACAGGTAGGTCCTCCAGGTGCTCTTGGAGAAGCCCTCAAAGCATGTAGTGGCTCTGTGTTTGCTGTTAATGGTGGAGAAGAAGGTCACAGATATTCCTCCTCCAACGATGGTCAGCCACACGGCGGCGCACACCAGCGCTGCGTTCCTCCGTGTGCGGATGGAGCGGGAACGGAAAGGGTAAACTATCGCCAAGAAGCGGTCTACACTGATGCAGGTGAGGAAGAGCATGCTGCCATAGATGTTGGTGATGAAGGCTGTTCCTGATACCTTACACAGTCCATCTCCAAATGGCCAATGGCGGTTAACATTGTAGAAGACCTTGAATGGCAGTGTAAAAACAAATACTAAATCTGATAACGCTAAATTAGTCATAAACATTGTGGTCTCGTTGCGCATCTTCATCCGGAAGCAGAATACAAAGAGGGCAGCACAGTTGGTGATCAGGCCTAAGACAAAGATCACACTGTAGACCACCGAGTACAAGTTGTACTTGAAGGAGTCGTCAATGCCGCAGTCCTCCATTCCAGTCTCGTTGAGCACCAGGCTAGCCATGCTGACGGCTTAAACAGGGAGGGAAGTGTACACCAAAGTCGTCAGGAAAGGGGGAAGTCGGGGCTGATATCTGGGGATCGGAAGTATCAGCAGGGGATCCACCAGTTGAGTCCCCTCCAAGTCATGCTGGACATTCAGACACACAAATGGAGGCAGAGACAGTCAGGATGCAGGCCTGCAGGGCTGGTCAGTCATCCTGTGGAGAGAAAGAAAAAAAACACACGGTCACTTCCTCACTATAAAGGTTACTGACCAAGAAAGCAAACAGCTCAAGTCCTCCATAAGCTGAAGCACATTTAACCATTATACCAAGCACAGATTTAGTGTATTTAAGTGTATAGAAGGCAGACATTTATTCTGAGTTACATAAACATAAATCTTAAAGGTCTAGTGTGTAGGATTTAGTGGTATCTAGTGGTGTAGTTGCAGAGGCAACTCCCTCGCTTCACCCTCCGGTCTCGGGCCTGCTCTATTTGAAAAGTGTCCTGAGATAACTTCTATTATTATTTGGCGCCATACAAATACATTTAATTGGATTGGGCTACTGTAGAAACGTGACAGTTCCACATTGGAGGCAATTCTACATTAACAAAAACAAACCTTTGAATATTATACTCAATTTCTGCCAATAGATCCTCGTATTTAATAATCCTATGTATTTATACATAGGATTATTAAATACGTATACATATGTGACATTCAGTGTATTTGCATGTTTGTGAGTGTGTGTCTTTATGCTGTTCATGTGTTATCTGTCAGTATAAATAGTCTCATCTGTCCACAGGGTTTTAATTCACATGGCAGTGTGGCATGCGGCACTCAGGCTGTCATCAGGACTGTGAGAGGTAAATGGCTGCCAGAGACAGAAACATGTACTGTAGATTAGGAGGCAAAACACACTTCAGATACATTCATTCATGAACCCAATGTGAAAGCCAAGTACAGAAAGTATCTAAGGCTGAGTTCCAACTGGGGGAAGTAAATAAATCAGCATGTCGGCTTGGTACAAAGCATTGCAGAGCTGCTCCCACCAATAAAGAGCAACGTTTTGAAGGAACACAATAGTTTTGTTGTCAGACATGAACAATCAGAATGATTTGACATTGTGAAAGACAATGCATTTTCTAGTCATTTACTTGAAGCAATATTTGTGTGAATGTGTGATGTCAGAACAGGAATTAGATTGTTGGGAAAGTGTTGAGTTTGCAGAGCGCTAACTATGTTATCTCTCTTAACACAATAAACTTTTTTGTTGAGTTTTGGCTCCCATCATAAAAATTAGGATGATTATACAAGAGGCAAAAAATGCCCGGCCGGCCGCCGGAGGTCCGTTTTCAGAAGGTTAATGACCGATTCATTCAAATAATTACATATGTACTTTTCTGATGTGTTGACTTGTTGCTTGACAAAAAAAGTTTGGATCCAGTCAAAGACTTGAATGAGAAATTACACATTTCTTTGTTACACATTGTACACTACACCAACTACATGATTGCAGGTTTGTGATTTTATACTGCAGCAGACAACATATTAAATACTAATATGTTGATTTTTTTATGATCATGGCATCTTTTAAAGTCCCCCTCCACTCATAAATCTTTTTTTCTTCTTGTTCCTGCAGTTGAATGTGACACCAGAAGGATATTTTTTTACATTAATGGGCCTATGAGCATGATTTCTGACATCACAAGTTTGGAAGTCAAGCCTGATCCAGTAAGCAACTTATACAAGTGTATTGTAGATGTAGCTGCCAGTGCACATACAGAATGATCTTTATAGTGAAGTAGGAGACATCTTGTGTCCAGCAGGAAAACTTGACCAAGATTTGCATATTCATAGATTTTGGAATTTTGGAGAAGACGCCTCCTTAGGGATTTTAATGTGGCAATTATATATATCTGTGGGGGTGGCATAGCATAGCAAGCATAGTTATGAATATTTTATTCAATTTTTGCCAATACAGCCTCCTAAATGTTACACACTGGACCTTTAAGCAGCACAACAAAGTTCTGTTTCAGTGTAGAAGGCACAGATTATCTCATTGCACCTACTGTGCAAGTAAACATAAACAACTACAACGCTGTGTAAACATTCACAAACACTGACACACTGTAATTCACAGTGCACGCTCAGTAGTTTTTCCTGGCGTAAATATCGTACAAACTGAACCGCAAAGGCATGTGTCAAACAAATGATACAGTACTGGACTGAATCTGTGAACATTTCAATGAGTCTCAGCCAAAACAGCTTCTCTAACTTAGTATTAAAAGGGAAACTCCACCAATTTAACACATCAGTTTCAGTCATGAGGAGCACTGCACAGCATGTGAAAACAGTTGTATAATGTCTCATGTAGGTTTGGAGGGCGCTCTGTAAAATCCTGTGTGTTTGAAAGAGGCTGTGATGACACTGTCCAGCATTTTTGGAGCTTGACCTGTATTATGAACTAAAACCTCAGGACATCTCGGCCTCTGCCGTTTTGATTTTGACCAATCTTTTATCTTTTTATCTGTAAGACTTCAAGCTATGGGAATGCAATTTGAAATCCCTACAGCACCCGATTTAACAAGCTAAACTGTCCTTATCTTGTGTTATGCAACAGAGCTAAAGCAGCAGTGAGGTGGTCGGCCTTTGGCATCGCCTGTAAAACTCTGCGTGAGTGTCTCTGGATAAGATTCACTCTATATGTCTTTTCACCACACACACACAAAGGCAACGCTGTGAGTATAAGCAGTCCATCAGGCCTCTCCTGTGCCAGCTGCAGTGTGACATCTTTACTGCGTTTTCACACGCCTCCCAGAAAGCCTCCACCGGCCCTCACAATACTCTCACTGTACCCGTCTGCACCAAACACACACTTACATATGCACAAGTCTCCACACGTGCATACACAAGCAGGAAAACACTTACATGTGCCAGTCCTCAGACACACACACACACACACACACACACACACACACACTGTAGGATTCTGTGTACCGTGGCTCAGTCCCAGGACCTCTGACAGTGCCGGCTTCATTTTCAGCTGATGTTGTTTCTGCAGGGAGCCGAGTCTATAGAACACTGAAATTGGCTGCTATACAGTTTATGTTTGAAAGAAACAAGAATCTCGACTTCAAACTTGTAGCAGAGACACATTTAAATATTTTGAGGACTTATAGAAGTCCTGCCGAGGGATTTCAGACCTGAGTGCATGTGTGTATAGATTTCATGTACAGGTCGTGGACAGCTGCACAGTTAAAGGGTTTCCCCCCGCAGTCAGCCGCGGCAGTGACAGAAACAGGCCTCTGGGACCCGCTGATCTGAACGGATCGAGTTCAGGCTCAGCTCACATCCAGCTGTTCCTTTCTCTCACATGCAAGGAGGAAGAAGGCAGGGAGAGATGAAGGTGGAGGACAACCGGGCTTGGAGTGGACATCTTCACTGCTTACAGCCTGGAGAGCTTATGGAGTATGTTTCTAATCAGAAATCATGTCTCATTATACATCACACTGCCCCAATATCATGAACACTACTTCTACTACTTTAAAAGGTTTATAGTGTTATATTTTTATTAGAGCTGAAACAGTTCAATTAACAGAATTGGCGTTCGTTGTGCAATTTTGAAGCACTTCACAAAAATGTGAATATTAATGGTTTTCTTAGTATTTAATAGTGGCGTGTTTAGCAGTCAACCTGGGATCAATGAACTCAATAAAAGTGCAGCCTTTTTACCATACTGTGAAACCCTAAATGAAAGGTGTTGTTTTGTGTCCCCAAACACATTTTGTGATAGATGTTAAATCTACAATATCCTTTAAAATGTCCAAATCTTATCAGAAAATGCTCAGTTTTGTAGGGTTGTGTATAGATCTTAATTACACTGTATCTCAATTAACCCACCTACTTCACTATTATCCTGTATGGAGAGGCTTTATTTGTCCCTTAAACCACAACAGTTGAAAGCCTGGTCATACACAGCCAATCTAAGTTATGTATACATGTTGTCAGCTCTATACCACTGGCATATAAGTAAAAAACTTGTGGCTACACCAGTGCGTTCATCCTCTCATGTGGAAAGCAGCTACTCAAAACATGTCCTCAACTAAAGACAAAACATGTTTTTTTGTCAACTACACAAAAATGTTATTGTCAGAGGACAAAGCAGAGCAGACTTACTGGCAGCTGAATGGATGGTGACAGCTCACCTCCTGGTCACTGATGTTTGTCAGTCCGGCAGCGGCGCAGCTGTCAAAAGAAAAACTCCATACTCTTTCTCTCCGATGTTTTTGGTGCTGCTCAGCCTCTCCCGAGTCAAACTGCACCCAAATATCACCAAGAAGTCATGGAACCGCTTTTAAGCTGGCTAGCGACAAAACAAATCCTGCAGGCGAGAGTTCTTCAATTAGTCCAGTCCGTCCGCTAGAAACGGGACCGCATCACATCCACCGCGCCTGCTCACCCGGGGTGTTTGTGCGCGCGTTTGTGCGCGGAGAGCTGCTTGCGCGCACGGCCACAGGAAACGAGACAATAGCACCTCGGCTGGGCAGCAGGGAGGAGGAGGAGGAGGAGGAGGAGGAGAGGGTGAATAGGGGATTGTGTAGAGGGAGAGGGGGGTGGACACAGGCTGGTGTCATCAGCTGGAGAACTCACAGCTTATTAGGACCTAAAAACACTTTTATTATAGGTAATAACCTCACTGTAACGTTATATTAATGTGATAAGAGACACTTCTGCTGTCACAGTGACCACTGGGTTACTTTCTATGACTTTTTTGACTGATGTGGCACAAGTGGGGCACTGACTTATGCAGGCGTGGGATGAAGTATGTGTCTCAACTTTGTAGTCATTCTGAGTTTACGCAATTCCAGTACTGTTTACGCAACCCAGTATGCAGAAATAGGAGAAAAAGCTGTGGAGCGTTATTTAGCCCCTTTCCTGACATGCCTGTGCCAGTGGATGCGTTAGGCCATCTAGTTCCATATGAAACCACTATGTTCATTCTAGCTTTAAACCGGAGCCTGCTACAGCCACTGAAAACAGTGTGGAGGGGAAGAGGATAATGTCAGATTTCAGGGGTGGCCCTCTGGACACGGCCCTGGTTATAAAATAATAATTTCTTATGTAATAACATTACATGTTTCTAATACTTTAATGCATCCATAATAATAATAATAATAATAATAATACACTTTAATCTATAACAGTCTGAAAGGGCTGGTTCTCTATTATGGCTACTTTACTTTAAATACATTTGGTTTGTAACTTTCTCCTTTTAAAGTAAGTATAATTAAATATCAAATGCTTGTAACTGAGCATTAAATTGTAATATTACTACTTTATTAGTAAAGTATCTTTATCCATACTTTTTAGATGGAAAATAACATGCTGTGAAAAGATAAAAGAAACTCCAATAATTCTGTTACTGTTTGCTAATACTCCAATCCTATCTTCATATTCATATTCTTAATTCATCAGAGAGAGACTGATCTTCCTCAGGTGAGACTAACAAGTGTCTTCATCTGTGTACTAACTATATGTATAATCTTAAATCAGTAAAAAAAAAAAAAACTCACTGTATAATTAAAGTTCAAAATGGGGATGACATACACTATTACTGGCGATGTTGTGATACCTCAGAATAACAGCATAGAGCTATTTCGGCTGAGTCCTGCCACACTATTGTTACGATACAACCTTCATGTGTGAGGCTCCCAAAAGAGTTATTTTTAGCTAGGTGACAGGGCGGTGTTGGACAGGTTCCCATTGTGTTCAGGCTGGCATGGGGCGGTGTGTGTGTGTGTGTGTCTGTGTGTGTGTGTGTGTGTGTGTGTGTGTGTGTGGGTGGGTGTGAGCGACAGAGAGAGAAGCACTTGACAGAAGGGAAGTGGTCTTTGGGGGTTGCGTCTGGCAGGCTGACCACTCCACAATAGCAACAGGGAGGACAGGACATCCTGCTTACTGCATAACCTGAACACACACACACACACACACACACACACACACACACACACACACACATATACATGCTGATCATGCACACACATACACACACACGCACAATACATTAGACACCACCAGATGTCTTTAACCTCTTGATTGTTGGTGTCGAGGTGTATGAGTCACACATTGTGATAAAAACATGTTTCCTTAATGACGTTTCATAACATAATTCCAGTAGGTTATTTTCCTTTATTTAGTCAGCTGGTGTTGCTTCATTAGTTGGCAAGTGAGTGTTCTTAAATCTTCTTAAAGAGTTTCCTGAGAATGAGAAAGAAAAACAAACACTTACTAGACCATTATGGGTAAAAGGTCAATTGGGGTAAACGATAAATTCAGATTAAGGTTTTATGATATACTACAATAACATAAAATTTCATACGCATGAAAAGGCTCTAGTTTCTAGGACATTTTCCTCACCTGAAATGTGCAATCACATACATACACAGGGCTCATGGATATACAAATGTGGAGATATGGGGCAAGATGGTCAGCCATTAAATGGCCTTAATCGAAGGGGCACCTCGACAGTACCAGTCCACACTCCGTACCATAGTTCATGGTGGACTTGAACCAGTCACCCACCGGTTCCCAAACCACCCCAGTTAAGGATTATGATGCATACGACTGTAGCAAATGTTATATGTTATCTAGACATTTCAGTCTGGATCATCCCACTGCCCAGCGTTGCCGTCATCAGCACTTTTCCGCTAAACGCTATTTAGAGTGATCTCTGTACAATATCCCACAAAGAGGACACATCTTCCGATTTCAACTTGTATAAAAAGTGATTTTATAATATTTTAGAAATTAGTTTTTTCTTCACATTACCATAAAATTGTCATGACATCCATGTTGGTTAAGGGTTGGGTTAAACTCCCATGTAACCAAGTGTGACAAGCTGATTGTACAACTATAATGTGCCTGTAATGAACTGACGGCCAAAAAACTAATCTAATGAAAGCAAAGACAGAGGAGCAAAAGCTGTGTTGAAATTACATGATTGGATGAACCAGAAGACGTACGGCTTGATTGCGTTGCAAAAACTTCCCCCAGTCCTCACACACACACACACACACACACACACACACACACACACACTCCTCCCTCCTTATTCTCTCTGTTTGGTAACGGTAACTAAGCTGGGCTGCCCCGACCAAGGCTTTGTGAGTCACACCAACCAGAACAAAGACTGCATTACTGCACCGACCCCCCAACCCCCCCCCTTCACTCTCTCCCTCCCTCCATCTCTCTTCTTCGACCCCTATGTCCTGCTCTCCTTTAATGCGATGATGAGTGTATTTCCTTTGCTGTCCCTCCCTTGCCTCCGTCCATCCTCTCATTCATTGGATCCAGGAGGGTTTAGGGGCAGCCCCGTCGTGCCAAACATACCTCTGCCCTGACAACAGAGCCGGACAAAGGCAGCAAGGCACTACAACACAGGAGTCTTGTGCTTTACAGGCTTTATGGACTGATATTAACATGACTGCAATGGGGTGTCCTAAGTGTGTTTGTGTATACGTCTATAACTGACCTTAGCCCCCGTGGGCCAGCGTTCAGACCTGATTAGCAGAGACCATCCTCAGCAGAGTGGAGCCCAGATCAATGTTGCTGGCTCTGACTCCACAAAGGGAGACCACAGACACTCTGCAGCTACAGCCGGAGATCACAGCGGCTGTTTACCCCACAGCACTGGTAGGTGCAGCATGAGCAGCCATGGGTGAGCACTCGTTCTCCAGACTGAGACACGAGGCAGACAGGCTGACCAGACTGGCCCCGGTCTGTGCAGACAGAGCCTGCTGTTTGTCTCTGTGATATAATGGGCTGATGTACCTGATGTACCTCAGGGTATATACAGTAAAAAGTCAGCTGTCAAAGATTTGATCAGTTCATTTCCAAACATGGTCTTCTTGGCAAGGCTAGTTTATTTGTATAACAGACTGTGCCAAAATCCCAAGAATCTGGAGATATCCTTTTGTAATTCTTGCAGTATCTGGATCATATCTGGAGATGTTTTCATATGCTTTTTGCCAGGTCAAATACTGAGCTTGCGTTTGCCTCATATAGTATACTGTGTCCATATCGAATGTTATATACACATATTGATATTACAATAAAATATCACAATATGCCCCTCATATATGTAAAATGTGGACTGGGGCAATACTGAGTCAGTATTTGTGGTATGGTAGAATACAATGTCCAGGTACATCATGTGTTCATCTCAAAATATCTTAACAATTTTCAGTTTCACTTCCATATCTAAAAACATTAATTCTGCAGCCAGAAACCTGGGTGTAACATCTGACAGCAGATCTCTTGTTTGACTTTTGCTTATGTGTAAATGAAGCACATCCCCTTTGGTGCACATTCAAATAATTGAAATCAACATGTAAAATGCTCTTTTTACTGTGTTTCTTGCTGAATCTACCTGGTGAAACTTGAAATGACATCTTTAATTCTGATTGACTGACTGATCTTCTGACATTTATATAGACCATTAGCAAGTGTTACAGCATCAGAAGGTTTGAGCTCTGCAGACATGTCACTGACATTATATGACAAAAATACATTTCACAGAAAATTAAATGATAACAAGCCTCTCCTTCATCAATAAGCACACCCAGATCGCACCGACCAAAGGCAGGTTATCGATCTGGATCTGGAGGCAAACAAAGGTATAAATATAAATATATAGGTTTTTTTAAGTTTTTGGTTGGCTAACTTAAAGCTAGAGTTAGTAAGAGTTGGCAACTTCATGCCAACATTAACAGTGCTGTGCGGGCAACCAATTAACTGTAGCACCTTTCAACAAAAAGACAATTCAAGGAGATAAAATAAGCTAAAATAGAATATGACAGATAAACAGTGCAGTTACAGTGCAATGCAAGATATGAAAAAGTTGGAGTTAATTCTAGATATGTGATGCATAATGTCGTCATAATGTATCAACAGATCAGAACCGGGGCTTTTTAAAGCGGTTGTAATTCAACTCTTTGACAAACAGGAAGCCACTTTAAAGATCTGAGACCTGGAGAGATGTGATCTACTTTGTGGTCTTAGTGGGGACTCCAGCAGCAGCATTATGAATCAGCTGCAGCTGTCTCAAGGACTCTTTAGAGAGAACCATAAAAAACAGCGTAACCAACTGAAGATTAACGCATGGAGTTTTTCTAAATCCTACTGAGACATAAATCCTCCAATTCTTCATATATCCTGAGGGTGAATTGTGTAACTGTCATCATGTGAAATTTGCATTTTAAATTCTAAAAGGCTTCACTGAAATGTCTGGTTTGGTTTGTGGTCTTTAAGGTCCGTGAATGAAGCACTTACTGTTAGCTTTCAGATGCTGCACATCTCCTTCCAAGGTTGATACAATCAAGTTGTGTGATACCGGATTCGGAGGAACTGACAGTTTGTTTAATTTTCTGAATTTTATTAGCTCATAAAACTAAAGTCGGGAGGGGTTGACATACAGAATTGCTGCTGCTAGATTGTGCTGGATAATTAAAACATTAATTAAAAAAGATTGGCCTGCCAAAGGTCTGCCAGTTGGTAAAGCTAAATTTAAGCTTAAAGTTTTTTGTGACATGGCTGAAGACAGATTGTGGCTGACAAGGAACAGACATCTGCACAATCGGATGAGTGCATCCTGTTTCCTAACAGATCAACCAGATTTGTTGATTGAATATTGAATAGAGGGCTTTTTCTATTATCATCAAGACATAAATTAAGAAAGACTGGGGTGGGGGGGTTGGGGCTGGGTAGCATGACTTCAGGGGATAATTGAATTTAGTTCACTTCTAATCTGTTTTTATTGGCGTGATACAGCAGATAAAGGACCTAAATTACCAGGACTGTATGGAAATACTGAGGTCAGAGGTAAAAGTCCTGCCAACATAGCCCCAAGAAAAAGTAAAATAAGTTAAAAGTCTTTTATTTGATTATAGAAGGTCAATTATATTTTCTGCAAGTTTTATTTAAATTAGAAATTTCAAGGACATTCATATTAAGCTATAAACTAAATTCTGTTTCAGCACTTTGCTTTTCCCTATTCGTCCCTGATTAAATGGCAATTTTCAAGTACATTTCTGGAAAATGATTGTGAAATTACAGCCCCATAAAATGATGCGTTACCAATTTATTTTCAAATATAAGCCGAAAATAGATACAGCTTCAAAGCATTTAAAAAAAATTGTTAGAGAGATACCAAATCATTTACTTATTTTTGGGTTATTCATTAATTTTGTTGACCTAAAAGTAGCCAGTAATAAAACTTCAGTGTCCTCAATGAAATCATCAACATCATATTGCAACATATTTTTTTACTACATTGAACTGAAATAAGTGTATCATGACAAAGGATGGATGTGGGTATATTTCTAATAACTAGACTAACTCTTAATTAATTTTGTTCATATAAAACATTTTGATTGTGAAGTGCAAGTAAGTGTCAAGTTCAGTAAAAAATAGTGGCAGATAAGTGTTGCAGATCTTTAAAGTTTTTTCTTGTATTAATTTAATGCCTCTTAAGGCCTTTTCACATGTAAATAATAAAATTAATGTTAGCAGAATTTCATTTAACTGATTCAGGTCTAGTGATAGATTCTTGGTATAGTGCATGCATTCTCACTGTCACACTTTCATGACTTCCTGGGACACATTTACACAGTCCAAAAGAGGGTGCTAGAGCTGCATGTCAAAGCGAGAGGACCTACTGTACAGTGATTGGCTAGAAGACGGTCTGCAGTGTTACAGTCACAAGTACACGACATGACAACATCTTTGTGATGGATTTAATGGCTTTGTGCCATCCTCAAATATATTTTTAATTAGTATTTATTTTCTTTACACATATTTTCTTCAATTTCTTTTTTTCATTTCTTGATAGAGGAAGTCCCCTCACTCTGTTTGTCTGTAGTTAATTATCACGGCACATAGGGCCTCTCCTCAGGTCCTTCAAAGTCTGAAGTGCACAAATGAACCTTGACTTGCTGAAGAGCACAAACAGGATCTATTGTTATTTTTAAAAGTCTGACCTCCCACATTGTTTACTCTTGACTGACAGCCCCAGTGCCAAAGTACACTGTGCAGGCCTACCACTGCCAAACAGAGAGCATCATGGGAAGGAAGTTGCCACCAGTGTTCCTCGTTCCTCTTCACCCTGTTGTTCCTCGCTTCTCTGCCTCAATTGATTAGTTCCAGGAACACTTGAAATTGCAGCTACACATACACACAAACCAACACACACTGAAGCAGCCATACTAATTAGCTTAGTGTAGCAGCTCCATCAATATGACAACAGCGCACTCAGTTGCTCTGTGCTTCCCTCTGCTGTACACAGCTCACACTACAACAATAAAATGCTGAAGTACTCCCAAGTAAAATGCAGCGGTGACACAGTACAGTGTAACTCCATATTAGGAGTTTTCAGTGTGAAAGCAAACGTTTCTCTGTAGTGACTGCAGTGTGTGATGTGGTTATGTCTCAGATTCCTGACACTCAAATGCAAACAGTTTGAGTTTAAGGAATCTTAAACTCATTCAGGATGTACATCGCTGATCTGTCATATCGTCAGCGTCACATTTGTGTAATGGAAGCATGAATGTAGCAGCTGATGAGCCACTGTGTGCCCGGATACTGCTTTCAAGTCTAAAGCCGTGTGTTTGTGGTATTTGTCTTATCAGCTTGACCAACGTTTGACTCATATACACAGAAAATGCATTTCCACTGTGTGTGTGTGTGTGTGTGTGTGTGTGTGTGTGTGTGTGTGTGTGTGTGTGGTGTTGATTTATATGCACAGTAGCTCATAGTAAGTGGTTGAATGACAAGAATTATTCAAGTTAAGATGGAGCCATTTCCATTCATTAGGTGAAAAACAATCTTGCCATCCCAGTTTCTGTTTCAGTACAAAGGATGTACTGCAGAAAAATGTAAACACAGACATTTGTAAACTGTTGGGCAGTAAAAGAGACATGATACACAAACAGAACACACCTTTAACCACACATTATTAACTGTGAATACAACATGAAATAAAATCCTACTTAAGATGTTGCTGTGTGCTGATATACCACAAACATTTGTTCTTCAGAGTCCTGTCATTTAATTTCACATCTTTTCCTGGGCAGTCTGCCAGATCACACAAACAAGGGACTGCAAGATGAGAACATGTTAACATTATGAAAACAGATCATAATCTCTCACTGTTAATATGTGAGATCAGCTTACTTCAAAAGTAAACGGAAGAAAAGTCACATTTCACAATATCTTTGCTTTATCACGCATACAGTGCATGTAGTTCATCTTTTTAAACTTTAAACTTTTCATTCATAAGCAATTTTCACATTATAAAGACAGTAAACAACAAGCAAATAAGGATAAAAAAAACAACAAGAAGCAAAGTAAAACAAAAAGAGGTCATGGGATAATCAGTAAATTGAGAAATCCAATAAATTATGAGAGATTTGTCTCGTTGGCTTAAAGGCATACTATGCAGTTTTCCGGTTTGGTCAAACAGCTACCCCTAGAGTCGCTGCGGAGTACTTGTATTTAACGTTTAACATTTTATTTAACATAGAGCCGTCTATATAAGGCTCTGCATCTCTGCACTCACAGCCTGATCCCCTCCCCCCTGTATACTGGTACATGTTCAGTAGGATGGAAGCGCTGCACATCGAACAGGCAAAGATAGACTCCGAAGATGTCTACTGATCAGGTAACGTCTGAGTGAATGCCTGCTAGTGTCTTCCATTGAGGCTGCTTCTTATGTCGCTGATGTATGTGACGTCGCACCATAAAGCAATTCGTGATTCTCGCAAGATTTGGCCGGACGCCACCTTTCAGACTTGCATTGCTGGTTGAGCCAACGGCGTCCTTTGCTATTGGGATGATTCGCTATACTACGAGTTCATTTACCATCAAAATGACTTTGAAGCTCTTATATTAAGGTAAAAATCTTGCATAGTGTGCCTTTAATAAATATGTCATTATTTGCAGTTGAAGTTGGCCTCTTGAGTTGAGTTTATTAGAATTCATGCTTCCAGTTAAACAACGGAATAGAAGCAAAATTTACAGTAATAAAAAGTAATCATTTATCAGTTATCTATACATGATTGTATCATGGAAATATAAAACTATACATACATCTACATACACACATGCATCCAAACATTCACACTCATACACACACATTTACAAAATACACCCATACACTTGCATACAGTGTAAAATGGCACAAAACAACATATACAACACAAACACACTCAAATAGTTTCCACTTTAATAAAGGATCTGAAAGCAGCAACCCTGCCTACAGCACTCAGACTGTACTGACTTGTTTGTTTTTCTTCTTTTGTCTGTATGTTTTGAGAGAAAAAATAATGTAATCCTTTTTACAAATGAGACGCTGAGTGCAGAAGCAATAAAAACAAATCACCCTTTATGTATTTAACACACTCAGTTGTTCTCATGTAACACTGAAATTTTCCCTCTGGGGTCTCAATAAAGGATTATCTTATCTTTTGCTACTGTTGGTTGATCTGGTATCACCAGAAGCTTAGGGTGACTAATGTTTGTTAATTTTAGCAAACAATAGTTAGATACACAGTCTTGCTTTAAGGCTTATATAAAGATCAATATCAGCAATTATTAAATATAGTTTTATTATATAAATAAAATAAAATAGACAATATCTTTGGTCAAATTCATTGTATTTTACTGCCAAAGCGTTTAATGAAAGAAGCTCTTTCTCTTCTGTGGTTTGATATAGAGGACAGCATAATGCAGCCATAAATTCACCAACCATAATGTCCTCCTCATGCAGGAGGAGAAAGCTGGAAGAGACAGAAGAGGCAGGCCCAGAGAAGACGTTTGGGAGTTTTGTAGTGTTAAGGAATAAGTCTGATGCCTGGAGTCCTGCATGAGTTTTGAATGAAGCGAGAACAACAGTTCTAGCAGCACAAGCGCCTGGATCAAGCTGCAGCTCAGCTGAGCCCAGCGAGAAGTCCTGAATCTCCGAGTCTGCTGAGGCCATCGTGACACCAGCGTGGCCTCCAGTCCCAGCAGCCCCAGCAGGAGCAGAGAGGCTAGGTAATGTGCATCAAGCAGCTGCTGACAGAGCACACTCACAGCCTCCCTCCACCAAACTGACCCCCCCTCCTTCATGACGCCCATGTTAATCTCACAGCCCGCCTCCATCCACCAGGCTAGTGTCGCTCCCAGCTGAAGCATCCAGTGCAGCAGCACAAGACTGTCTGTGAGAGCCAGCTGGCCCAGGAACACAGTGGAGGGCTTGGTGGAGATGTGAGGGGAGCGTAGCAGCAACAGGACCCGCAGGCTGAACATACAGCCCACCAGCAGGGGGAGGCCTACACTGCGGGGGAACAGCAGCACCGTCACCAGCTTCAGCAGCAAGAACCGACGGAGCCATCCTCTAGAGGCCGAGATCCCTTTTCCTGTGATAGAACCAGGCCAGCACCAAGAGCTTATCTCCCAGACTGACTTTAAAACTTGGTTTGTTCTGCAGAAAGTCCAAAACATGGATTCAGTGTGACACACTTATCTTGTTTTGGACACATCTCTCCAGTATAAACTTGTAGCATGTCTCTGTGCTCCACCCATTCAGACACTGCTGGTTTATCTCTTCATCAGAATTCTCTTTACACCTTTTTAATTTTTTTATGACGGTGCCACGATTTTATGCAAGTAGGCAGAGGCCCGAGCACACAAACAGGTTTACAGTTTTACAGGTATCATTGAACATGGCAAGTCACTGAACCTCACCTGGCCTGACTCCAAGTTCCATTCAAGAAGCATTTGTGTGCTATTTTGAAAATAAGGAAGCCTCATAAACAACATATGGTACACTATGACACTTTAATCACTAATGAAAGTAAGTAAAATTCAGTTTCCGGATGACAAGACTTAAAAAAACTGTCAGAAAAGAGTATTTTATATCTGGTAACATGATATTTAATCGTTACCAAATCCAACCATCAATCTCCTTGGCTCCCGAGTTCTTCACAGCTCAACAGCTGACTCAATGAGTACATGTAACTTTGTAAGGAATTTAATTTAGTTTGTGTTGGACTCACCTACGTGAAGTTGAGCTTGAAATCCATTCACCCGGATGTGGGTTTTTTTTATTTTCCATGCCAGCCCCTCTTCTCAAAGAGGCTGAGTGAGAGTGTGTGAGGAGTACCCTCTTTCTTCTCTTTATCAAGGCTGGCTGATTCAGCTCAGCTGGGTCTGTAAATGTCATCATGTCTCGTCTGGAGGAGAGCCAGACTTACACTTACTCATGTTGGTGCCGGAGGGACCTTGCATCGCTGACATCAGTGTAAACTTGTATGCCTGTGTGTTTTTCCATCTAACACAAAGCCAAAAAAGAAGCTTTGTCCGTGAGAGTTTGTGCCAGGGAGTGAGTTGCCAAAAGATGCCTTTCATACATTCAGACAAGGATAAAACAGTTGGTGAACCGTTCATATCAAATAAATATAGATTCCAACTGTACTGTAGCTCATTAGAAAGAAAGAAATGTTACCACAGCTTGTTTACCGTTTAGGAATGAGTAATGCTGTTTCAATGTTAGGTGTGACAGTCCACATGTCATGGCAGTATTTTGGATGTTGTTTTAGGGCAGGCAGGTTGAAACACACAACTGTAGCCACAAGAACTACACAGTGATCACCATGATAACTGGCCTTTATTATTGCAGCCAAACAATGAGACTTTCTTCGGAAATGACTAATCACTCGACTCACTGCGGGGTTACGATTTGCATTGCTTAATTCATTAGTACTGCACTTCTGTGATGGTTGACTAGAAGCAGTTGGCTTTAGTTTTAGTTTGGTACACATAACACACATGATAAACAGGCCAGGTGTGTGAGTAAGTGTATCACACAACATGTGAGTATTTGTGTGAGAGTTATGGGATGAACTTCATTGCCAAATATAACAGGAAAAGTTTTGAAATATGTTTAGAGTCAAAATGAAATCATGTGTGTATGGGTGCACATTTTTGTTACCTATTGGGGACCTTTTCTTATAAACACTGACGTTGTCGGGACCAGTAGTCCTCATGGGGACCCAAGAGCAGTCCTAATGTAAACAGTTAAAGTGTCATTTCTGAGGTCCTAGTTAGGGGTAAGGTGTGAACTGAGGTTAGGTTAAGGTTAGGGTTAGGCAGGGATTGACTATGGTCAACATTAGAGTTCACAATGAATTAAGTCAAAGAAAGCTGTGCAAACGTGTGTGTGTGTGTGTGTGTGTGTGTGTGTGTGTGTGTGTGTGTGTGTGTTAATACAGTGTTTGATAAACAGTTTGGTAAGTTTTTAAACATAATTTACATTCAAATCAAAATCAGAAATAAAAGCTATGCTACCACAAATCAGAAGTTACAAGTTTAACAACATAAACAAGATGTTGCATTTTGTTAGCCCCTCTAGTTTATAGTGTTTATGGGAAACTTCTCTTCTAGCGATACCATGAAGTTGACATTTTTTGTGTTGCTAATATACAGTACCAGCCAAACATCATCCTGTTAGCAGTGACATTGGTTGTTATTTTGAGCATGTCAGCATGCTGTTGTTAGAATTTAGCTGCCTGGTGGTAGAATCTGTCAGACTGTGTTTTGTTTAAAAACAAGAAGTTTGATTTGGCAGCAAAGGTGTTTCTGGGAGGATAATAGTTTCTATTTAATAATATTGAATACACATATGTATAATATATATACATATGTGTCTGCATTTTGCTGCCAGAACAAGCAGACCACAGACTTCCGCTGAGCTGGCTGACTTTCAGTTTAGGCCTCTATTAACTTGAAAGGGGGTACAGTTATAAAATGTTATTTACATGGTTTAGCCACAATGTCGAATTGGCTTCAAAGCTCAGTGCTTTTGAAGTTTTGAAGGAAATGAAACTAAGAAAACAAAGTTTTTTTGTGTATTTTGTACAATAATAATAGTATTTATATAGCACCTTTTGTACATTAAATGCAGCTCAATGTGCATGTCCAGTATTGCATTAAAACCAAAATACTATATATTTATGTAAGAATAATAAAAAAATAAATGACAGCAATAAGAGATAAACATTTAATACATTAACTAGAAGCCTGCCTGATCAAGTAGGTCTTGAGTTGACTTTTAAACATGCAGGATAACTTGCATTTCTAAGGTAACTGGGTAGGGTGTTCCACAGTGTTGGAGTGAAGTAGCTATGGCCCTAATCTTTAGTATTTAGTATTATATCTTCACAATGATTATGGCTTTCAAAATAGCACTTTCAAAGCATCTGGTGTTATGTTACATTAAATCTGTATGGAAATGACCAACAACCATATCAGACTAAAGGTTAACTTTGTGTGTTCATATACAAACATAAAGTCATATAGGCATATAAATACAGATTAAATTAACAGAACTTACACATGATGAAATTTCCCCACATGATTTCTGAATCTGCCCGTTCATTTATACGGAATACGCCCATGATGCCTCAAATTACAACCACATGGATGTTGAAAGATTCAATGACGGCTTAATGTACATCACCAGATACACAATAACAGGAAGCTTCTTCGTGGAGATAAGTACATTTCTCCTTTTTCCTTTTTACACACTGCCAAATACGTTGTGTCTGTGTGCGTTTGTTTGCATGCACTCGACTTTTTTGGTTTCATTGATGTTGAATAGGTGTGTGGGGTGTCTACACAAGGCTTAAAGGCAATCATTTCAATATACTGTATGCTGTGCCATGATTAATTTGTGGCTTTAATTTTTAATTATATTCTGTAAACTGAACCAATTGTCATTCTATAACATATAATATTAACTTTGTACATAAGATGTATGTAATGAATAGTCAGATGTTAAGCTGTTTCCACTGACCTGAAGTATGTATAAAGCAATAAGAAGAATGTCAGCAACTCGGAAACCACAAGAGTTGTATATGCTGTTTGCAAGCTGTTTCCCACCAGTGTTCTGACAACGTACTTCTTTATGAAACACAGACGAAGTGCTGAGATGAACTATACATCTTAGAGATAAAGTGACCTACATACACATCCTAGTTCACCTACTTTGTTGCTCAATCAGAGCAACAAAAATAACTATTTGAACTATAATAGATCTCCGATAAGTGGACCGCCCAGGCATTAATGGTCTGTGATGACTTTAATAAGCCTCCTTTTTTATCTCAACGCCATTAATCCGTCTGTTAAATCCTGATAAATGTTAAAACTAGTCTTAAAAACTAGTCTTAACTTTATTTTGCTATTAGATGAGGTGAACATCTGCTACTCCCCTGCAGTATAAAGCATAGAAATTATTAAATAAATCACACAGTAATAATTTATGTTAGCTCAAGGAAAACAGCTGCTCTCACTTCCATGAAAGGAATAGAGCTGCAGCTTATCTGCCTTTGCTGCACCACGAGGTCAAATATGCATGGTGTCTGTATCCAGTAAACAAAAGTTGACATGTGTTTATACCTAAATAATAACAAGTTATGTTAGTTAATACCTTCCAAAATGACTCATAAACTATGAGTGCTTTGTGATCTACCTCCTCTAAACAGGTGTTTAACGTATCATGGTGATAATGTGTCAGTGTTTAGCTTACAATATCTTTCCATTGCCCCAAGAGGCCAAAACTCAATTAATGCAATTTTAAATTGAGGCAACTAAAACTACTCGGTTAAGTTTAGGGGGGAGATTATGTTTAGACAGAGGTGGAATGTAACACTTAAGTAGTCCAAATTCAAGGTTCTTTGATTGATTATTTCCATTTTATGTAACTTTATACTTCTACTCCTTGTCAAACCCCTCGTGTCCAGTGAAAAAGTGCATCTGCAAATGTGGTGATTTTTAAATGTGAATGTTTGTGATACACTGAAGGATTAAGCGTTCCTTTAGGATTAGAAAATTCTTATTTCTTCAGATAAACAATTTAAAATCCCCACTTGTATTAGCTGGAAAGTGCAATTTGTAAACAGGGCTGATTTTCTGAGCTCACGAAAAGTTTTAGAGAGTCCTTCTTCTTACAGGATAGCAACACTAAAAACATGTGGTGGTGTTATAGAATATGTTGAATTGCTGTAAATTTAAATACCCAACAGAATAAAAAGTAGTTCAAATTAGCTCAACCTTAAACATCTACAGCAGTAAAATGCTATACCTTAATTCAGCAGTGATAAACATATTAAAACACTGACAGGGGCCATTTTACAGCACAATTAATACTTTTACTTTTGATACTTTGTTAATAATACTTAATACTTTTACTTAAAGGACCAGCATGTAGGATTTAGTGGTATCTACGGGTGTAGTTGCAGATTACAATACCCATGTCTCACCCTTCCCCCTAAGCTTCAAAAGGAGAAACTATACTGATCAGCCATATAATATTATGAGCACTGACTGGTGAAGTGAATAACACTGATTATCTCATTATCATGGCACCTGTCAGTTGGTGGTATATATAAGGCAGCAAGTGAAGCTTTTGTCCTCAATGCTGATGTGTTTGAAGGAGGAAAAATGGACAACATAAGGATTTCAGCAACTTTGACAAGGGCCAACTTGTGATGGCTAGACGACTGGGTCAGAGCATCTCCAAAACTGCAGCTCGTGTGGGGTGTTCCCGGTCTACAGTGGTCAGTACCTATCAGAAGTGGTCCAAGGAAGGAAAAGTAGTGAACCAGCAACAGGGTCATGGGTGGCCAAGGCTCATTGATGCACTTGGAGAGCAAAGGCTGGCCCGACAGAATAAATACAACCGGAAAACAAATGTACGATGAGGTGTGTTTATCAGTAAAGGCAGTCTTGGAGGAGTGTGTATGCATGGTCACAGCTCATGAAAACGTGCCCTTCCAATTCAGATTACATAGGTCTAATAAACATCATACAGAAACTGTTCCTAATGTTTTCATCTGATCTGGATAGATAAAGGCTAACTTTACGTTCTCTGTCGCTGAGAGCTTGATTGATAGCCTGATGGCAGCAGCATGTTGTGGCAAATCAACACATGGCTCATTTGAATATTAAAATTAGCCATGTGTTGATAGGTCACCACACGAAAATGTAACCAATGAAATTTCTTATTTTGACACACCTTTTTAGCCAATTAGTATAATAATTTTTGCGCAGACAAATTATCATGTCATTTAAAGTTACCTTCGGCACTGATAACAGATGGCGTCCCATTAGCTCCGCTGCGGCTTGACTCACTTGTGTCGCTAGGTAGTAGTGTATCAAACACACAGTCCTGCAAATGAATTGATGCTGTGTGGCCAAATGTTTCTGCATATTGGAGGTAGTTCCCCCTTTAACGAAAGGGAAACTTTACAAGTGTTGCAAGTGACCGTATTGTCGTCGTTTCACGTGAAATATAACCAAACTTTAGAGCGGTTCTGCCTCAACGCCATGTTCGCTGCGTTCTGAACCAAAACAACGCAGCACGTGTGTGATGTCGTGACGCATTTGCAACGAGCAGAACCGATAAGCGGAATCGTTAAGCAGGCACGCTAATGGTTCCAAGGAATCGATTCACTGGGCAACGGTTCTGAAGAAGAACCGGTTCTCGATTCCCATCCCTAGAATCTTGTATATTTATTATTAGCTTTGTGGTATGTGTATGCACCTTTATGTAATCTGGTGGATAAACATTCAAATTTAAAACCGGATCATACCAAACAAATATCTGCTTGCGTGTCCCCGTGTAGGCAAAGTGTGCTCCTTTTTGATGCGAAGGAAATGGCTACCCTATTTTAGTCTGTGTTTTTAGTTTTTATGGCACATAATGGTGGTTGGGCTTAAAAAGCCAAATATTTATTTTTTTGTCTGGACCAATTCATGTGAAAATTAACAATTTCCTAATCCTAAAGCACTCTTGATAATCTTTCAAGGCACACACTAGCGTGCTATGGCATACTGGTTGAGAAACACTGCCCTAGGCTATGGGTCCCTGGACTTTACTTTGAGAAGTAGCTCACCTACTTTTAGGTTTGTTCTGAGGTTGCTACACAAAATTTGTGTATACTCTGTGCTGTGTCTTCTGATCAGATATTAAAGCGAGTTAATACAAACAAACAAATTTGTACTTATTCTCTCACCCAATGAGAATCGATAAGAGAATCGATAAGGAATCGGATCGATAAGCAATATCGATAATGGAATCGGAATCGTTAAATTCTTATCAATTCCCATCCATTTGCATGGGTGTGATGTATAGTGAAAGGTTAATGTCGGATCCACAACAAAACCAATAATAGCAGATGAAGGCTGACTCGGTCTGCCCCTCAAATACCTGCTATATTATAAGGAAGAGGAAACATTAGAACAAAACCCGAGGGACCTTCCAAGTATGTACTATCATTAGGAGATAGCATGCAAACAAGTCTCTTCTGCCAAAGTCACACACTTCTAAACTAACTGGTTTAGCAACAGCAATTACAAAATGATGCTGCAACATGTTGCTTACCAAGTCCCTTATTAGCCCTATTTGCCACTACAGAGGTGGAATGTAAGGTCAGCCGAGTATACCAAGGAACTACATCCATAATGACCAATTGTGCACCTTGTGATATTTATCTAGTGTCAAAACTCATTCCACTGCAGGAAGTAGTGTGCTCTTAGGGAGGGAGAAAGTAAGGGTGTGGAGCTCAGGGTGCAACATTGAGCAGGAAACTGCAGTTGGCATCAATGCAGACCCACAGTTAATGTTTGCGTTTGTATCAACCATAACCAACACCTCAACCCTGGCCACACCTTAACCATAGTTTGGTTTGCACACACCAACATAACCACAATATTTCCCTAACTTTAACCATGTCATAGTTGCCATACAAGACATTTCAGTATGAAAGATTTTCAAGAACATTGTCACCGAACATAAACCGGAGTTTTGCAGAATCGTCCAATAAAGAAACTATACTATATATATGTGTCTCCTCCTGCACACATGGAGTCATTTGCTTCAGTGTCTTACAGACAAAAAAGCATTTCTCCCACGACACTGAACTCAACAGTTCATGAGACTGACCATACTCATCTGTGCCCATATACTCCAACCAACCAACTAACCAAACTACTGACCATACAACCAACCAAACAACTAAATAACCAAACAGCCAAACAAATAGCCAAACAATCAACCAACCAAAAAACTAAAAAAGCACACAAACAACCAGTCAACCAAATAACCAAACAACCAGATGGAGTCCTTAATGCAACAACAACAAGGACACAATGCTTCACTGAAGTCCCGCCCACAGAATGCCAATAGTTTTTACCTACAACAGAAATTTGACTTGACACATGTAACAAACACATGAATAGTGGCTTAATTCTATGGAAGTGTGCCAGTGCTTCTGTTAACTAAAAATCACTACACTACTTAATTGACATTTGGCCCCTTTTCCAAATAGGTAAGAAACATCATAGAATAATGAGGTGAGTTAACAAAAACAATAAACCCAAAGAGACCATGTTGGTCTGGGTGATAAGAGTAAGTCCACTCTCAAAAATTGGATGATCCCTGGGAGGATGCACTTAGTGCATCAACCATTTGATTTCCCACCCCCACATTATTGGCTTTTGCAGCTCACTTCAATTATGATCCACAAAGCAACCACACCAGCTCATGAAACTGCACTCAACTGAGCCACTGGTTTGTTGTCTACCACCTTCAGCTGCAGACAGGCAGTATGTTTTGTGGTAATTGGTGCACCTATATTTGAATTCACTGCTTTGTTTGAAGTATTGATTAACCTGTTGATGAATACAGTTTCCTTGGCATGTTTGATGTACTATTAAGTGCCCTGATTGTGGAGAGACGATCTCTTGACAACAATAAGACCTCAATCACTATGCAATCAATAAACAATTACGTGGCATTAGCTGGTACTTTATAGAACTTAAAAAGGGACTACTCAGAAATATCAAATGCACTTTCAGGATCTCTCAGAAGGGTCAAAACATTTATTGCAACTTTCTGCTCCTGCAGTTATTCTTTGTGGTGCAATGCATTACCAGGCTAGTAGAATAATAATTATCTGATCATGTAGAATAAGTGGTGTTAATACAGGCATCTCCTGAGTGCAAGTGGGGCTAAATGTTTGTCTTTGCTGGGGCCTAACCACTAAATGAGTTACAGATGAATTATTCTGTCCTTCTAGATCACAGGCCTTTCAACTGCAAAAATGAGTATGCCCATTTCCACTTTAGTATCCGGACTCCACTGACTAACTGTAAATCACACTCATTAGCATTATCCAAAGGAAATGACATCATCTGTCAAGCAGGATTGCGTTGGCTGACACATGTCAGTTATCACCTCACGCCATGTGATATCAGGTTTGCTTGATCTTTACTTGTTTGCAGAACACCAAGCTGCACCACCCTTTAACAGACTGCTGAAAATAATTAATAACAGACACTAATAACCAGTTGTCTGAGTAGATGTATATAGGAGTATGTAGGTCTGTAGGTATTGTAAGTGTAGGGCTTTTGTTTGGATTTGTTGGGGTGTCTGTTTTGGGTGTTTGTTTGGATATATGGTGTAATGACGACTTGGCCTTTTAGTTATGATGTGTATCTTGTGGGGTGTTGGGGGATGGTATTCTTATGTATAGTATTGGTGTGGCCTGTGTCGTATGTTGTATGTATTAAAATTAAATAAAAAAGAATTAAAAAATAAATACATTTGAAAGATTTAGGAGGATCTATTGGCAGAAATTACACATAATAGGTATAACTATGCTTTGATTAGTGTATAATCCCCAGAAATTACGGCAGATGCCATGGACCGCCTTCCATGGAGACAGCCATGTTGAACTGCCATGTTTTCACAGTAGCCCAGAATGGACAATACAAACACTGGCACTAGTTAGGGTTTAGTCGGCATGTATTATTTGTGCATTGTGTGGCCACTTTTCCTTGACGCTTGCAATGGGAGGGTGAAGCATGGGAGCTGTCCGCAACCAAACCGCTAGATGCCACTAGATCCTACACACTGGACCCTTAACAAGGCTGCATCTGAAATGACACATTCAATGCACTCAGGACTAACAGACTGTGCTTACTTAAGTTACAGTATACACATACAGTTATAGCAGAACAGGTTCTGCCTTTGTGTATGCAGGCTCGACCAAGCAAATACCAGTAAGTGAGACTTTGCCGGTATTTTGCAATGCCGAGTGTGCCTTACAAGTGACATGTGAGAAACTTTGGCAGTGGGAGTATGTTCAAGACAGAGACAGCTTTCAGTGTTAATGCACCTTGTTTTCACCCTCACTCTTATTTCATTTACTGTAAATGCTTGGATGCATGGTTGATTATGTCATTGGGCTTGATGCTTGATGCTGCACAGTACAAAACTAGTTTGAAAAGCAAGGATAAGAGGAGGCAGACACCTGCAGCAGCATCCTCCTCCCACTACTGCTGCGACATCTGGCAGACGAGGCAGAGAGGCAGAGGAGACACACAGAGAAGCAGCACTGCTGTTGTACACATCAACTAGAAGAGAAGGATCAGCACACTGGCTGCACCACTTTGGCACCGGACAGGAATTCAGTGGTAAGAAAAACTCTCTGGAGTCCGATTTTTATCACATTGGAACATTGGAATCACTTTCACTACATCATAGATGTTTTCACTTTTGTTTAGGGGAAGTAGCTCACAGATAAACGACTTTCTCGACAGATATACAGACAAATACGTTTCAACAAGTAACTATAATGTAACATGTAAATCTGAATACCGTGTTCGTCAGTGTTTCATTTTCAGTTTATACAGCAGACAGTCTTGTATGGAGCATGCTTGAATGACGGTATGATTTGGTAGCAATAATTTATGTAACTCACAAACTGTAAAAGTGCATTAGAGCAAAACAAATACTAAGATACATTCACTGGATACATTTTATATTATAAATTTCATGTATTTGTATCTGAGGCTGACAATTTTTGTGGAAAGTATGCATGTTATTTAATTACGTAACACCTTGTGTACAGATAAATAGATGGTAAAATTTGGCATCAGCATGTTCCCAGATAGCAAAACTCATCTGGCCCAGATCCATCCAAGAGTCAGCGTCTGTCTGCTCTGCAGTCTCCTTCGGTACAGTAGAGTTCATGAGAAAGTAATCCATTTTATCCATCACCTTATTTACACAGAGACAATTACGCAATCTGTCAGAATTTCCCATGAACAATATTATCAGCATTTCTGAAAAAACGTGTGCAGTAGAAATAGAAATGACAAAAAAGCACATATTTCATCATGTGACAGGATAAAGGTCTAAAATGCATATCTACTTCCTGAGTCTCCTCTGAAGTCTGCACAGCAGCAAAACATAAAGACTATCTCAGAAACAATCTGCCACATCTCAGTCACTGCAGTCATCTCACTCTGCATGATTTTTTCTGAAAGGTAAGTTTTTTGTTATTTGTCTTTCAGTAGCTGCAGGTGTGACCACAAATGGAGCATGGGAATATGACAGACATCGTAGAGAGCAACTCTACTGAATGCCAGATGTCGTCCATTGATGACTTCCGTAACCAGGTTTACTCCACATCTTACTCCCTCATCACTGTGTTAGGCCTGGTTGGGAATGGCTTCGCCCTGGCAGTGTTGATCAGAACCTACCGCCAAAGCTCGCCCTTTCATGTCTATATGGTGAACTTGGCGGTGTCTGATATACTGTGTGTCATGACGCTGCCACTCCGAGTTCTCTACTATGTCAACAAGGGCCAGTGGTACCAAGGGGATTTCCTCTGTCGCATCAGCTCCTACGCCCTGTATGTAAATCTCTATTGTAGTATTTACTTCATGGCTGCCATGTCCATCACACGTTTCTTAGCCATTGTCTTCCCAGTGCAGAACATGCGCTTGGTGACGGAGAACCGTGCTCGTCTGGTGTGTGTGGGTATCTGGGTGTTTATCTGTCTTTCATCCTCACCCTTCCTGATGTCTGGCCAGCATATTGACGAAAAGACAAATAAAACCAAGTGCTTTGAGCCTCCACAAAATGGTAAAAGTGTGAAGAAACTAGTCGTGCTGAACTATTTGTCTCTGGTGCTGGGCTTTGTCCTGCCCTTCCTGGTCATCCTGCTCTGCTATGCTGGCATAGTCCGCGCCCTTCTGTCCCGCACCAGCGCTGCCCGACGCCAGCGGGACACGGGCACCAAAGCCATCCGAATGATTGTCATCGTCCTGCTGACCTTCCTAATCAGCTTCATGCCATACCATATACAGCGCACCATCCACCTGAGCTTCCTGTCCCGAAATGACACTACCTGCTCAGAGCGCATTGCCATGCAGAAGTCTGTTGTGGTGACACTGTGTCTGGCTGCTGCCAATTCATGCTTTGATCCACTGCTTTATTTTTTCTCTGGAGAGGGTTTCCGCAATCGCTTGTCCTCCCTGCGCCGGTCAGTGACTGGCAGCACCCTGCATCGTACAGCCAGGCTAAAGCCCATCGAAGGCTCAAAGCCTGGGGAAAACCAGCAGCTGAAGGCCAGTTAATTTACACTAGCAGGAGGGTCATCAAACAAGCAAAGCTCTGGATTGCTTGTGCCCTCATTAACAAACAGAGAAAGAGTTGAGAGAAACATAAAGAAGAAGATGAAAGGCGGAATAAATGAGGGCTGGTTTACTCATGAAGAGAGTATTTAAATCAGGGGTCTCAAATTCAAAAACTCATTGCTCTGGGCCACTGTTGGTATTGTTGTGTCATAGGAGGGAAACATTTGAACGCTCAAGTACAGGGAGGGAAAAAAATGCAAACAGCCTATTCTATACATTTTATATTGTTTTATATCATCTATGTTGTTAACAGATGAAGGATCAAAATCTGCTCTCTTCTTTCTTCTTCTTCGTTAAACTATAATTGTATTTTTATTTTATATGAATTGATAGTTTAAATTGCTATGAAACAACTAGAAAATATAGTAATAAAAAATAATCTTGTGGGCCTTTTGACATCATGTTGCAGGCCAGAGGGAGGGGGATGGCTGGCAGTTTGAGACCCCTGATTTGAACATTTAAGCTGCAAGTCTCAGGAGTAGGTTTTCAATTAAAATTATATTTATTATTCTGATATGTGCATATTGTTCAATATTTAAGTAATGTTGTTCTGCATTGTTATTAAGACTGTAATTTGTAACCTATTATGTCCCAAAAGTTACTCAAACTGTTGACTTACAAATATAAATACACAGTGTACCAATATATGAATGCATTGTAGATAATGTTGTAAAATGTTTTTTTATCTAGATTTTCTTCAAGAACCTTGACTCTTGTATCGCACAACCTACATATGTTTATCAAGAAGGGCTGAACTCTGCTAAATACTGTAGACCAAGTTGCCCACACGTTTTCCCTTGAAGGCCCAAAACTGAAACTTAAAAATTGGCTCCGGGCCAAAAGAAACAGCTATCATTTGCAGTTTGTTGTTTACTGACTCCCTGTGCAAAGTGTCAGTCTGCTGGCCGATCAGATCATAAAAACAAATTATGGATCATACATATTTTAAAAGCATTTTTACCTCATCGCAAAATCATCTGTTTTTATTAATATTTTAAATTAATATTTAGTTACCTTTAACTAGAAGGATTTGTCAAGCCAAACTGAACCTTATGGTGGGAAACATTTTGCCCAAGGCTCCACTTTGGGCAGCTCTGCTGTAGACCTTTACTTTTCTTGACTATTATTCTTCTCCTTATTTTTCTATCACTCTTATATTTAGCATTGTTGTGGCAAGGTTAATGTTGTAACGGCCATAATCTTTTTTATTATTTGTAACTATTTTTTTATTGTTTTTATTATTTTCTATCCTTAATGAAATAACCTCTACTCCATTTGGATTCATATTTGTTTTTTGTGCTATTGAATGTTATTATTACTGTTTAAAAAAAAAAAAATTAAATAAATAATAATGATTGTTTACTTTTTTTTACTTTTACCATCTTTAAGATAGACTTCCCATTTTTTCTGCGTTGTAGTCTGTTTTGAGTTTCAAAACAAGCACAATGAGCTGGAATAACATTTTGAGATTTTATAACTTTAAAGTTTGACATTTTTCAAAATATGCTTATTTCCTTTTTGCTAAGATTTTTATGAGAAGATTAATACCACTCTGATATTTGTACGTGTAAATATGAATGTATAGCGGGCCAATAGTTAGCTTAGCTTAGCACAAAGACTGTAAACAAAGGTAAACAACTAGCCTGGCTTTGTCTAAACTTTACAAAATGCGAGGACTTCTTCAGCTCACTAATAAACACAAATCATATATTTTTAATACAATTTGTTTCTAGTCCTTATGTTAAGCTAAGATAATCGGCTGCTTGCTGTTGATTCATATTTTTGGTCTACTACTACTCATCCATCTCTTCTTATCTACAACAAGAAAAAATATTTAGCAAAACGTGAAACTATTCCTTTAAACACGTGCAAAATATGATGATGTATTCCTGTTGTATGCAAACTATATTTCATGTCATCTATGATAACTGCATTAATAAATCATCCAATACGTCAGTGCAGTGTGATCACATGAATTCCTCACTGTCATCCACTACAGTTCACACTGACTGCATGAAGACTTGCAAACTCTGTCCACTAGGTGTCACACTAGCACACATATTGTGGCTGTTCTTCTCTGTGGGATTCAATTCTGATCTCTTTTTTTCCTCAGTTGCTTTTCTATGATTTATCTCGATTTCTCTAAGAAAACAATGAGTTACTGTTTTTGTTTCCAGGGCAGCACTTCTGAAGGAGTTGCAGCACACTTTTACAAATTGAATTTATGAAGATGTATCAGTCATAAAACTGTCTGTATGGTATAATAAACTTATTAGCTAGAGATGTAAAATACAGTACATTTCTAGATAAGGGTTAGAGCATATCCGCATCCCTCTAAAAAGCCACACCATTCAGACATAAATTTAGATTCCTTGTTAATCCGAAATACAAAACATCACTGAGAGACCAGACAGCTGAGGCCGGCCCTGCTGATTAGAAAACATAGAAGGCCACTGTATTACCACTTCATAAACAGATTATATCAAGCACATGATCTGCTGCCTCCTCCCTTTGCACAAAAAGATGTTTGTTTCAGTCTGAAAAGCAGGGCTATCTTAGTGATGGGACTCTCTATTAGTCTACCTCACGGCGGAGATACTCACCATACAGGAAATAAGGAAAGTCCCTTCTAAAATTCATACTAATTTGTTTCTAAAAAGGTTATAGATAACAGTACACCCCATTGCATTGCAGGAAATCACTGATACTGCTTTATTTCTTTCATCTGTGCTTCAGCTCTTTAAATGATTTGGGCTTGGGATTGATTCATTTTTGGGAAAGGTTAAGAATTAAACTTGCTTGCCTTCAGGTGGAGCAGACTCAGTTTTGCAACAATGCCAACCATGTGAGAATGTCAGAAACTGCTCTCCAGGAGATCTGCTTTTTATTGCAGGCATTCAGCCTGTCATGTTTTTACATCCATACTGTAGCCTAAAAGCTTAGCTGAGGCAATCCAGATTTCCTTTATGCATGGAAATCACAAGAGCAAATACCTTGAAAGGCACTCAGCAGGCCTTGAAATGGTCTTTGTCAATGGTATCTTATTATAGGTTAAATTATCACGAGGTCATGAAAGAGGCACTTTAATGAATTTGAAGGACTCATGAGCGAAAAAAGTACTGATGCTGCAGAGGGACAAAATGTCCTGACTTTTAGTCTCCTATTATGGGCCAAGACCTTCAATCCTACATTTCTTATAATGCTTTTCATTATAGGCTCGCTGCCAGATAAATGGCCATGTCTTTCAAACGAGTTTGGCTTTCTGCTGAAATTTTTGAATCTATAAACCGAAGCTGAGATTGAACGCAATGATGTCACTTGGGTATACAAGACTTGATGCAACTGCGTCACAAGTTGTGTTCCCTGTGACTAATAAATCCACTCTGACATGTAAAACCATGTTGTTTGGTGGAACATTTGCACATGGGAAGTTTAACCCTTGCCATTATAGGTCCAGTGTGTAACATTTCAGGGATCTATTGGAAGAAATGTAACATAATATTCATAGGTATGTTTTTATTAGTGTAATAATCACCTGAATATAGGAATTGTTGTGTTATAGTTACCTTATAATGAATTGTTTTTATCTACAGTTGCCTACAGGTCACTTTCCATTAAGTCTGGAAGGGGGAGAATACTTCTGTGAAAGTGAAAGATTCGGCCAATGGCTGACTTATACCAACAGTTTACCTAGACTACGCTGATATATATAAAAGTATAATAAACAGCAATTTCCCCCCTCCCACACCTCTCAAGGCAAAATTATGCCCTTGACCATAAAACCAAAGCAAAGAGCTGAAAGCTGTTAAATGGCTTCATAGAGGTGAGAGGAACTGCAAAGACAATTTATAATTCTGTTTGTATCACATGTATTATACTTATTCATCCATTGTTATTATAAGAATATTGGTTAGAGCAGCTTTAAACATGAGTACATTCTACATACATACATACATAGTTGCTACTTGCAAACTAAAACAATTATCTCCCAAAAGGAAACAGGGGAGGCAGGGGAAAATTGCAGAAAATCGTCCCTTTCTTCATGCTTGTCACGGTTCATGGTTGGCCTGCAGTTAAGCTCTACTACAAACCTGATATTTGACGCAACCAGGCTTGATTTGCCACACAGCTTGGCAGCCTCCCCACCTTGTTGGTGAGTGTGCCAGCGAACTAGAGTTCTGCCAAGTGAGGGCTGAAACTAGGTTTGTAGATAAAGCAGAATCCCACAACTTTTAGCTCCTTTATCTGCTCCCATTAAACATCCTTTGGTATTAGAGGTTAGGTAGGTCAGTAAACATAAACCTGCTTTGTGTGGAGTTTACTGACGTCACATCACATGATTTCTCAGTAAGTTTCCTCACATTGCCATTTCAGATATATATGTGTGCAGTCAGTGAAAGAAATGAGCTGAGCATTGCTGTTTCTAATGAGCAGTGGTGGAAAGTCACGAAATGTATTTACTCAAGTGCTGAGAGTGAGAGTGAAATACTGGACTTTATACTCCACTACATTTCTTTTATACGTTTAGTTACTAGTTAAGATTTAGATTAATAATACAGAATATAAGATAAGACTTTACCGATCCCCAGAAGGAAATTCACAAGCTATCCAGCAGTATAACAAGTCATTAAAATTAGCTCCACCACCAGCTATAACATTTAAGTGTATATATTAAAGCATCAATAATATAATACTTATATATAATATATATCAGTGTGTATATCATGTGTATATTACATCAATATTTCTTTATATGTGAGTATCACATATTTCCTGTGTGTATACGCGTATATGTATTTAAATAACTGTACATATTGGTTTATTTTCTTTTATTCTATGAATTTAACAATCTTTTTCTATGTGTATAGCACCAAATGACTCCAAACTTTCATTTTGTTTAATGTTTTGCACTTTAAGTATATGTTGATGCTGATACTTTTGTAAGTTTACATACAATCTTTGAGTATAAGTATTTCTTACACTAATGACTGCATGCATACTGTGTGTGCATGTTTGTGCGTGTGTGCATTACACTTTAAATATGGCCACTCAACCCACATCAAAGGCCACATGGCGATAGTATTTCCTTTGCTTCCAGAGTGCAAGGTTAAAGGCCAGGCTGATGGGTTATGGTTGCTTTGGAGTTCAGGTTGGAGCAGGCAAACAAACACCTCACAGACGGGTTAATAGCAGTCCGGAGCCTGAACAGCCACTGGAGTCAAGGCTCCTGTGGCACATGTCAATCATGATCATTGTGCATTATGTATTAAAAACAGGCAATAACACTTCTCAAACTGTCCGCTCTATCACATCATGTGTCACCCAACACACCAACTCCCTGCGGTTTTAACCAAAACATACTCAACCTACAGACAAGAGCCCACCTCCTGCTTATAGATTCTGTTGATGCTCCAACAGGAAACTTGTGAACCATGTCCACAACAGTGATTATGTATTCCATTGAAAGTATTTAGGGCCACAAGTGTATTTTTGCCTGCTCTGTGACGCACACAGAGAGAAAGGCCCCTCAGTTTGTTTGATTTTTTAAATGTTATCACCATATCACTTCTCCAAATCACAGAAAGCCTTCTGGCATTTGTAAAAACTGCAGATAAAAATACAGATGAGTCTTTTTAAATGGAGGTCTTATTTTGTCTTTTCTTGATTATGTTTTTAATAAAATTTTGATAAAAGTTTGATACAACTTCAAACAACATTATGATTTTAGAAAATGTACGTATGCCGGTGTGCAAAATAAATAAAGCCCACCCATCACTCCTAGAAATATATTATAGCACATTTATCTCTACCAAAGATCATTCAAATTCTTCATGCACCCCGTCCCTCCCCGCATACTTAGTTATTTCTCCATAATGCAATTATTCTAATCAATTAAAGCTGTTAATACTGTCTCCGTACCAGTGCAGCTGTTCATAACAGCAGCCACAGAGCTGTCATTCCACTTCTCAATCATCTTGCCAGAGGCACAACTTACAAAAGCTTTTCTTCTTCTCTAAACAAAATGAACCTCTGGAGAGCTGAATACGAACTTCATGGGAATTTGCATCAAAAGTTAAAGCTCTACAGCATGTCTGTAGCAACTGTGATATTGTAACAACTAAGCCTAAATCTAGTTCAGGGTAGTGGAACATAAAGATCAGAAGATTTTTTTCTAAATCATTGACTTGCAGATGTTTTATAAGAATTCTGCGTCTTTCACCACGGTTCACTCTTTCCCGTCATGATTTAGACATCCAAGCCAATGTAATCTTAGTCGGTTTAATCTTAGCAAAAAGGAGTCCGCAGCTGTGATATTTATCCCTCCAGATACCAGATCCGCAGTTGGAGAGGAGTTTACCGCCAAAACTGCAAAAGGGTGTTTGGCAAAAACTCGAGTTTGGGAACTATCATTCAAACAGAAAGCTTTTTGTTCAAGGTCAAAAGAAACAATTACTTTGGAGCTCTCTCTTTCTTTGACAACAGAGACAGAAAACCTCTTTGTAAATCAATGAGGTGGAAAAAAGAGGATTTAGAAGTTGTAGGCATGGAAATTAAAGAGAGGGAAGCAGTGATACAGCATTCACTAACACACCATAACAAGTCCAGTGGTGTGCAGTGAAACTGGGTCATTCTGGTAATACCCTAGTTAGACTTCCAGTCAGTCTCTAACATTGGGCTCATATTGGTATGTTTGAAGGCTCTTTTTGTCCCATGATAAATTGGTTAAGAGCTGCACATATGCACGGTGTCTGAGCAGGCTGTCACAGTTTATCCAGACCAAATAGACCACTGTAAACAAATATTGGCTCCTGAGGGAGTAAAGCTGGGGTTTGGCTCTGAAAACCTCCCGCGACGTGGTGGAAAATCAAATCCAACAACACAAGCAATTTGAATGTATTATTGTCTTATTTCTTATGAATAATTGGGAGTTATCATCGGATCCATCATTTATAATGCAAGTATGAAACCATGCATTTCTAAAGTGTTTTTTTATGAAATAGGCATAACAGCCTTGTTTTAAGCCTTGTGGCCATGCATTTGTCATACAGTTTAATGGGTCTGTAGAGGGGTTTAATAGCCAAAGGCATCAGGATATATGCATTGAATGCTCTAGTTTATCTGAAAACTTGACAATCAAGTGCAAAATGTAATCATCCATACTCCTTAGCCAATGTTAAACCAGAACTTCAGGGTTCTGCTACACTGATTCAGAAAGTCTAAATGTATTTTTCTCAATGTTTTTAAAGGGAATAATGCATTTGACTAACTGATTTGAGGTTAAACACACACCACCAACTAGTTTACTGATTTTGGACACTGGATCATATTATTTGGAGAAAATGTTTTCTGGTTTTCCCTCTGATGTCCTCTGGTTGCTCCACCTCAACTCTCTGTGATTTACAGTTTCCTGATGGACAGTAAAATCTAAATGGTAAATTAACTGCTAACTACTTCTAACTGTAACTTAGAGGTTGTCCTTGACTGCAACAACTAAGAATGATCTGTTTAAGTGTTTCATAAACAGTCATACTGTCTGCTCACATCTGTGTTACCTGTGGTAAATAAATAAAATGACTGAGGCCTTTAGAAATAAATATCCGGTCCTTTGTGATGTCAGAGGGAGGCAGTGGGGTTAACTACCCCGGCATAGACTAATATCATTCATACACATTAATACTAAACAAATTAAAAATACTCATAATACAACATAATCATACTGAATTGTACAGAAACTGCTGCACTAGTATACAATGACCATCCTGTTGTGCTTACTGCTGGCAGGATTTATGGGGTCTGGAAAAAAACACAGCTATTTTCTGTTTGTTTTACATGTGGGGCTTTTAAAGCCCTTTTCCTGAAGGCATCACGGTAAAACAAGACACGACAATGTGGTGGACTGAAATTACATGAAAAACATACCCATCATTCATGTATTTCCACATTTAAGTGAGAGAGACAGAAAAAAGAAATAGAGAGAAACCAACTAAAATTGACAAAAACTGAACAGGACAGTACAGAAAATACCAATTTAGAGACTGAAATTACGAACAATTGCTAAAATCATTGTACAATACTTATTTACATAACAATTTAAGTAGAATAAACAATCTTAGTGGATTTTGCTTTACTTATCTTACAGCGAGCAGATGAGTCTGTTACGTTCGATTACGTTCAAGATTGCATTCAAGTCACAGGACTAAACATTTGATTTCCCAACATTTTTTTAAAAACCCAGGAGGCACATAGGGACATTCACTAACACATACCTCTGTGAAGATATTTACTAAATCCTCAAACACTCTTCTAACGATCTGGTTAGAGCTAGTTCCCAGCTTTCACTTATTTTTCCTAATCCAAACTCCAAACTGATCCAAATTATTACAAGGTGAAACTAAATGGAAAAAAATCCCATCAGCTTCAAGGCTATACACTGATGTTTCTTTCCAGTATTTCATATTTTCATACAAACCTTTAATAACAACAGTATATCATTTCCAGCTACTGGGATTAGTAATACAGTCACAACTTGGTAAACAGATTCATGCAACAGATGGTCTTGAAATAATTTCAGAACCGCAGTAAGTGTTTTTTCAGAAATGTTATACAACCAAACACATTCAAACCAACATATCTTTCATTTAATCTCTAAAGGAGATCCCAAAGTTTCCATTGAGCTCAAATATGTGGGGGAAATGTGAGTAAAATTATGTACATGACATGTGGAATTCAAAATTTGAATATTTCACTCCGTGTAAACATCCTTCCAGCTTCAATGAAAACCTGATGTTAAGGGTTTAAAGCAAATGGGAAAAACTAATGAGAGCACAGATGATTCAAGAGAAAACCCTGGAGATGTCTTTCCCAGATTTAAATTATTGGGATATGGGTAATCCTATTATTTGGATTGACAGGGTGGACCCCTACATGCTCAGCAGGATTTAAACAGAACGTAAACACTGCAGGCCTGAAGCCCTGGGTCGTTATATGGCTGTAGAAAAGCTCCTGTAGAGATGCGTGACTGCGTGGGTGGGTGAGGGGTCACAGGGGATGGATGCAGAAGAAGATACCAACGGAGGTTAATCTTGTTTACTTTCTCCTTCAAGTGGCCATTGTGTTCGCTTCCACCCATCACATGACACCTGGTCACAGTCTCCTCATCAGGGTTGTCCTCGACCCTCCACCACTTCCACCATCACAAAGACACACACAATCACGCACTCAGACACACATAATGGGCCGCTTGTTGTCCCCACCGAGTTTACAGGAAGCCTCCCCTCCAGATTTCAGTTGACTGAAGGGGGCCCAAATCATGATGTTGGCATGGTCCCACATGAGCCCCTCGCTGACCCCAGTACCTCATCAATACCAGCCATTGATACAGCATTTCCTCTCTTAACTGATTACAGCACCTCACATTATCATTATCGATGTAGTCAACACTCAAACTGTGCAGTTTACAGCGATTCTGTATAGATTTCTTTATAATTGGTGATTAATGTCATGACATGGGACAATAGCTTATACTACGGTTGTAACAGAGCTTCAGTAATCAGTAACATACCATAAAAACGCATGATGAGGCTCTTTAACTTCACGCTCACTTTTGACATTTACAGACGTTTCTTTTGATAATGAAATTTTATTTTCCCCAAACAATTCAATTTAGAAGAAACTCATCACAGCTGCCAGGTTTTATAGAGTTCAGATGTAGGTTTATACAACATGAGAAAATATTAGATTTGCTGAAGTTGAGTATTTGTCAAAGACTGGAGACACAGAGTCTGAAGATTTGATGACAATTTACTCTTTTCAGAAAAACTCCTCCGTGCTCTCATTGCAAAACTCATGTTGGATAGGGAACTGATGATACGCTCACATTGTTCAACATGATTATCTCTTACACTTGAGACATTAAGGGGCGTAATTAATGTCGCACAACAAACATTTTTTGGCTTCTGAGGACCGCAGAAAAAACATTTTCTACATAAATTTAAAAACTGTGTGAAGTCGACA
The DNA here is from genome assembly GCF_905237075.1 of Dicentrarchus labrax. Taxonomy (NCBI): domain Eukaryota; kingdom Metazoa; phylum Chordata; class Actinopteri; family Moronidae; genus Dicentrarchus; species Dicentrarchus labrax. Next base: position 16,952,535 of record NW_026136713.1, read on the forward strand.
TCTAAAATATGGCAAAGGAATCCCCAACTCAAATTCTTCCTTTTACGCCTCCTCCTCTGCCTCTTCCATCCCTGATGATGGCGATGATGGTACATGCTGTTTTGAGAGACCTCCAGTCAGAGGAGCAGCAGAAAGAAAAATGTAAAGCAGATGTCCAACTGGGTTTGTAAGCACAGCCAAAATCCCACGACAGCATCCATGCTGAGATGCGAGAACATAAATTCTGACGGCATGTTGTACTAGCAGCCAAAGAGGTTAGAGATTTCATAACAGAAGACGTTTTCTTTTCTCCTGGCGTTGTTAACCTAAAATCTCATCAGGTTGCTTTGAAACCAGCATACCTGCACAATCAGATGCAGTCCCAGCAGGCATTTCCCAAGCCTGAGTCCGATGTTTAAAATCTGATTGTGCAAATAACAACGTCCTGCTGTCAAATCAGCATCTCAAAACAGCATTTCTCTGTTGCCTTTAGGTGAATCAGACTCAGATGTTTCTTGTTTTTTTTATTCAACCATCATCCTCCTCTCCTTTCCCTTCCTTCTCTTAACCTCCTTGTTTGTAGTATAAAGGAATCAGAGATCGTTAAATGTCTTTGCCGCAGTTGTACATCTGACTGAAGAACAACTGGCAGCTTTGTGTCCCCAATTATGCTGTCTGCCAGCCAGTAATGGGACACATGAGACGGACGGTGAGCCCCTCAGTTGCAGAAATGACCCAGATATTTGCATGTGTACACAAACACACTGCAAACAAACTAGAAGCCACAGTAGACAAACGACTCTTGGGCGGACAAATACTCAACATTCCTCAGGGGTGGTCACACACACATGCATTTACACGCACCAGGGTGACCTTTTAACTCGAGGACAAACGACTTTAACACATCTTTGTCTGCAAACCTCTGCTGAAAATGTTCTTGAGCAACACATCTGTCCACCACTAGACGCTTGTGGACTGTTTGATAGTCGGTCCCATGTCCCAGGGGGCATAAGTGAAAAAAGTAAAAAAGACACAGACAAACTCCTTCAGGACAATTCTAGCATTTTTCAACCTAGGTCTTATTCTTGTAATTGCAGCCATTTTGACAAAATCCGGTTTAATGCAATGGGATTAACAGGAGTCCAGCCCATTTTTCCACTGAATTGAGCTACTTTTTATTCATTTTAAAAATGTTTTTAGGCTGGTTGTGAAAATATGGGCCACTTTTTGTAACAAAAAGTTTGGTTATAATGCAAATAAACCTGCCTTTCCTCATCCTCTAATCTCAGTGAATTCAGTAGGCTCAGTTTGACACACAGTGAGCGACGACCATCAAAACCAACTTTTATTTTAGTTTATTACAAGTTGTAAGTTTAAACTTTTTTTCCTATTCCAATATCATTCTGTCATAGTTCTGTGATAAGAGACTTGCATCTTTTCATATGAGGGAAAACTTTTAAGGTCCAAATACACTCATAAATATTTATATATTTAAGTAACATTAATTACTTTTGAGACAACTGGATGTGTCCTAGGTTCTGTGTGAGCTACTTTCAGTCAGTGATAAAGGTGAGCAGAGGTTTTGCAGTGGAGATGACTTTGCTAAATGTGTGTCACTGACAAGGAGAAGACTACTGAGTCTTTCTTTCTTCAACTTCCTTAACGTCGTCCTTAGAAACAATCAACAATCTTCACTGGCATGAGTCATTTGTAGGAGAAAACAGAAAACAAAAAGCAGCCAATCACAGTTCTTGTGGTCCCCGAGCTGAATTGCCATGGCAGCCTCGACGTTTAAAATTAACATTTTTGAGCGGGCACAGGTCAATGTAGCCTTAATGGGTTTTAATGCATTAATGGGTCATCATGTTAACTTTGCACTCACTGTCTCCATTGTAGATTTTCACAAAAAACAATGCATAATGGGGCAAGCAGCAAAGCCTCCTAAAAATCTTACACATAAGTAATTTTAAATAAAAAGTAACCCCTTGGGTTAAGTGTTGAGGTTACCATGCCATTGTTCCGTTCACCCATTATTTTGAAACCCCAACAGTCTGAAAATATCTCCCATTTGTCGAAAAATACAGCCGTACAGGACATCTTGCTAGCAGTTTAATGCAACCTATTTTTACGTTTATTGTTAGGCAGCTACCTCAAGGAGCAAGTCAGGTCAGTGGGTCAAACACAGGATTTCACAGAGGAGACAGCTGTTCATGTCCCAACCAAAAAGTCAATATTGAGTTATGCCAACTTACAAGTCAACATAACTTAAGAGTGTAACCAAGTAGTTTTGGTTACCTGTCCAAACTATGACTGCTTTACAACACAAACCACATGTTTATTGTTGTTACCATGACGACAAAGGCCTGCCTGTCGCTGGAACTCTCTGACTGTATTAGGATAGTCCCCGAAATTGGAGAAAACACAAAGGTGGGCTGGACCAAACCCTCCCGATTTTCCAGTGGGACTGCCGTTTTTCATTGCCCTCTCCCAGTTTTCTCCTGAGGTCATAATCTTCCCATATTCCTTCCAATTTATGACACATTTTCAACATGGGACACGGATGCGACGCATCACATAGGTGGGGCGGAACAGGGTTATTTTTACAGCTTCATTTGATTATGATAAAGATGCTGCAGCTGCCGTGTTGCGCAGCGTCCAAGTATTTCAGCTGTAAGCCCTAATGTTTCCACCTTGACAACACCACAGCTACACCCAATGTCGTTTCCTCGCATAAACATGAAGTGGAAGTGAGTGCTTGCACATAATCCTCCTAGGGCAGTGGGGTAGACATTCTCTGTAAATGAACCCATGAATGGAAACGGATGAATATCAGTTTATGCCAGAGTGTTGAATTTTTCAGTATTCTTTCCTGAAAATTAAAAGCATAAAAAAAATGCTGTTACAAGTGTTTTGTTATTTTCATTATAAAAGTCACCAGAATGTACGAAAACAAATTTGTCTCTGAAACTAAATTTTTTTTGGCAGAAGGACCCCCAGACTCCCTGCTTTGTTTTGAAATCCTCCCTATTTTTGAGTTCTCAAGCTTGACAAGTATGCCAAACGGTCATCTTAAGAAACATGAAAACCACCCAAGTTTGTATTTACTTTTTACCTCTATTCAAGTGCTCTGCTTTGTTATGCAGATTATCACGGTGCTGCCCGTAGGCCAAGACAAAAGAAGAGAAATGCACACAGACTTGGACTTTTATTAACAGAAATTACAACAAAATATATTAACTAAATGTATTAATTTGTCAAATTAGTTGGTTAGTAGTGTTTGTGAGTGGATTTGTGAAAGTGTTGTTTTGTATGGTGTCAAATAAAGTGCAACTAAACCAAACTAAAATAAAATAAAATGGATGAGAGAGGGAAGGAATGGGATTGGACTGACTAGGTGCATCCAGTTGCACTAACACGGTCTCTGGCAACCAGGACCTGAAGGAAACCACAGGAAGTAGCTGAGGGCAGGACACAAACTTGCAGGCCATCGCAGAGCCAGATGGCCGTCCCAAGTACTTTTTGGACTCCGAGACACCCTTTGGATGTCAAATTTAAGTTTGTTTGGAAAGTCTCTGGAGGCTTGTGTTGCTTGCTCAGATATATGCTGTTTTGCCAGAGTCGTGTTTCCAGAATGTCTACAACAGAGCCAGCGAGTGTAAAGTAACCTTTTGTCTCAGCTTGCAAAATGCTGGAATTTCCTTTTCAGTGAAGAAATGAATGACTGCAATTCTCAGTAATTTATATTCCAAAATAAAGGATATTATTCATATAATAATTTAATCAAATTTACATAACACAGTAGCGGCTCCTAACATCAGTGACAGTGTTTTGGATTTATAGGTCAATTTGGTAAAGTCATTTCCAGTTGAGGAATTTGGAAATAGGCCGCCTCAGCAGGGTTTGACTGTAAAAAAAATAGCTTTTACATTTTCAGATAAGCAAAATGCTTTTCCTGGGAGTATGGAGGCTTGTAATATGTGTGCTTTCACCCTTTTCACCTAGCACAGTGGTTTTCAAACTGGGGTCTGGGGTCAACAGGGGTCATTGAGTGGGTGGTAGCAGGTCTATAGGAAAAGGAGGAACAGAATATTTTAACTTTATCACATTTTTGGGGGAAGGGAAGAAACGGAGTTGACCGTTTTTACTGATTGCAATTTATGATGATCCCAGTTTGATCATTGATTGACTATGAACACTATAATCTTGAAACCTAAAAGTAAAAACTTAGGGTCAGTGTCTAATGTGCATCTATTGTGGCTTGATAGCTTCTTTGAAGACAGGGACCCTGTTAAGAGAGTAGGGCACGGAGAGTTCAACGCATGAAAAAGTTTGAGAACCCCTGATCTAACACATATCTGTTCATGTTCAAAATCAACAGGATTTAACTCCCCTGAGTTTACTAAAAAGCAAATGTGGGAAAAGTACACACATTCTTTACTCAAGTAGTACAGATAAAGACTCCCCTAAAAGTAGAATTACTGATTAAACTTCTTTACTCAAGTGAAAGTGATAAAGTACAGGCTCTGAAATGTACTCAAATCATAAAAGTAAGCAGTTTTTCTGAAGGACATTTCTTCCAGCTGTTTCTGTGCAAAGCTTATTGAATCTTCAAACAGGGTCGAGTCTCCCTCCCTTGTCTGTTTCCTTCATGTTTTGTCTGTCATGCCTGATATGCACCGGCCTTCATATTGAGATGTGAAATGATCCAAAAATAATAAAATGTAATTCTCCTCAAATGCATTTAAACTACAGTAATGAAAAACATGTAAGGAGTGGAAAGTACACTTATGCGTATGCAAAAAAGTATTAGTAAAAGTAAAAAAAGTATAGTAAGTTACAGTACAGTAACAAAGTATTTGTACTTTGTTACTTCCCAGCTCTACACTGGAAATGCTCCTGGCAGACTGATCTAATCTCATTTCTTAAACTGGAAGATTCTCTCTAAGAGGATTGACTAAGAACTTTTTACATTTCATGACAACCTACCTGCGATAGGGTTATTAACTGCTGGCTTGGTAGCTTCTTTGAAGACAGGGACCCTGTTAAGAGAGTAGGGCACGGAGAGTTCAACCCAAATCAACTTTAATATTGGTGATATTCATATATTTAATATCAAATACAGGTCATGGATGTACGGGTATGAATGTTTTGTGGTTGTATGTGCATGAATGCACACAATACACATCGACTGCACCCATGGAAAATGTATTAAATGGTAACAGATCATGCTTTCATCATCAGCTATGGCAAGTGCACAAGGCCCTTTCCCATCATTCTTTTCCAACATGTAGGCTATTAAATCCTTTAATATGCTGAACATGTTATGTGTGTATGCTAATTGTTATGTATGCTAGGTCTGTACCATATAGGCTACAGAACATGTGTTTATCTTCTAAAAAGTGGACCAACTGGAGGGTTGAAGTGTGGGTGGTTTTTATTTTAATTTTAGTTTTATTCCTGTCTTTTACTCAGCTGTATGTACTGTATGTCTGTGACTCTGTTTAAACAGAAATAACAACTGGACACTTTTGTACTTTCAGATGCCGTGTAAATATTATGTGATGTCCTAATAAAACAAATCCAGATTTTCCGAACACATAAAAAAACACAGCAGACAGTGACAGAAGAAGACGGATGGACAGAAAAGTCCCAACTGGCAAACAGCCACTGTTTGCTCTTTTCTCAGACAGCAGAGTTAAGACAGACAGAGGTGAGGAGAGGACAGGCTGCACTTCAGCAGATTCAAATCAATAAATTCATGAAACTAAGACTGCAAGCAAAATAGTAATATCGAAAGCACATGAGGATGTTTTGTCAGCTGTGGATCAGCATGAAATCTACAGGTCGAGGGAATACAACTGACACTTAGGCATAAATGCTTATAGCACCATGGCCATATCAGTGTCTGCTCCAGGAGTACTGGATGACATAGCGGTGTCTCTGTTTTTCTATTTCTCTTCTTTTTCCTCTGTCTGTCTCAGTCTCGCCTTTTCAGATTCTTAATTCCCTTTTGTCAGCAACAATTGACCTGTGAGTTTTAGGTTAAAAGCTGGAGTGAAGAGAGTAACAGTCATATTTGATAATGATACGTTGTATTAACAACTTTCAACTAAAGAAGAGACAGCATAGCAGAGACGCAACAACTGAAAACTAATAGAATATGACCATGCAACACCAGTTTAAGATGTGTTTCAATCAAATATGTCCGTAGAAAGGCTGATTCTTAACCAAAGATTAACCAAATTTCCATGTGATCTTAAATGTATTGAAAAAAACAAACTTAACTTCAGTGTTTAGAACAGTTTCAAGCCCTTGAATTTATCTCACTCTGTCTATCTCTGCTGTTGTCGTTGTGTATCAGCAGTTTCCTGCACCGGGGCTTAACAAAGGAAGTACCCACCTATCCTGACTTTGACACTAGCTGTCTTTTACTTACATATTGTTGCTAAACAGAGGAAAAAGAGACCCCCTTTGCCCTGACACTAACATTGTGCTCATTGCATACGTTGCTCAGCTAATAATAAACCGGATGTGTGCAGTAGGTTTCTCAGTTGTTGATGTCAGCTGAGAGTCACTGTTCCTGTTCTCAGGATAGAATCGAGCAGGGTGGGTGGGAATTGTTACAGTGTGGGGATGAGAAGTGTGTGCACATGTTTGGTGTTTATATGTTGGAAGAATAAGCGTCTTTGGGGTTATCATGTAACTGCTAAAGGGAAAGCCTGTGAAACAACTCCCGAAAAAAGAAAACCGCCACACAATGTGAGGTCACTTTGTCCCTGTATCGCTGACAGCAGCACCAGCCCCCCTCCCCACAGCATCCGTCAGACCTGAAATTATTTGTTCGAAAATTACCCCAGACAAGTGTGGAAAGAACAGGGAGAGGGAGTGGGAATGTCAAAATGGCTTTTATTTTTTCAGCAGCATATTTCATAATAACCCTTGGGCTATTTCCTATTCTTCAATGGTGATATCATGTTGCCAGCAAAACAGATGCATGCCAACAGACACACACACACACACACACACACACACACACACACACACCTATACACTGATATATTGCAAACTGAGCCAGGGGACAGATTGTTACCAGATGGTTCTTTGCTCCATACCAACTGGAGGATCATTTCCAATATAATTCAATTATCAGTTTTCAGATCTCTTATAATTCATCAGTAAGCACAACATATTCACTACAAACCGTTTAGGTCATATCATTAGGAAAATCCCCCAGGACTGAGTAATCTAACTAAATTACTACACTGGATCCTGAATATGTGGTATTTTCCTAATTTGAAAACAGAAAACTCAACTCATGTCAATCACTGAGTTGGATGCTTGCATGTGCACATGTATCAATCCAACAGTCCCATGTTGGCATCTACTTAAACAATACTCACACATCCTAAGCTCTTTGCAAAGGTTTCTGCTGCGGTACTACTAACTGATTTTTTGCCTGCTGCTAAGTACAATAGAATTATACTCTCAAAAGGATAGCATAAAGACAGGAAACGTTATTAGAGCATTAATGGTGTTTTCTTTGGCATGATTATAATAATTTCATCCTCTATTTACCCCTTTTCAGCTTTATTTTAGTTCCAACGCTCAGCTTCAAATCCAACAGTAGAACGAGAGGTCAAACCGTCTCTATTTATCCAATTTCAAGAGGGGTTTAGGGTTGGACCCCATCCCAGAATTATTGTTACATATTGTAACTCTTCTATGATATCAGGGGAGCTCTATATCAGCCTAATAATTTTGCCTCCTGCCATAACACTTACACAACAACATAGTGTTAAGGTGTGCTAGGTTAGCTCTGAGTGAGACGCCAATCTCCACCTATCCCAGCTGCAAAGCAGAAGAAGGGAAGCCAACGATGTTGCACGACACAAAGCTAACTAGTTTTATCTGCTACCCACCAAACAAACACAAGGTAGAGTGTAAGATTAAGTTTATCATCCTATGAAACAGCAAACTACTGTATAGTCATATATATATGAATTTCAAGCCAGTCTACTTAGCTAAAAAAGCATTTTCCTATAGATGATAATTTAAAGAGAGGTGTCTGTAAAACTGTTGGACACCCCAAACCTTCCTAGAGCCAAGTCTTTTCCCCAGTGTATGCTGGGAAAAAATTGAAACCAGAACAGTAGGTCAATTTGAACACCCATCTCACCTCTATCCTTCTAGCCAAGCAGAGCAGTCAGCACCATAGCCAACACAACCCCAGGAGTGGCCTATGCATGACACCACATAATTAGGAATTCACTCCCCTCCCAAAAGATCCAGATCTAGTCAATGCTAAACACTGCTGAGACAGATCACACACAAGTCTCTTCTAAGAGTCACAAATTGGCTAATTAAAGAGCGAACAGAACACAGCTAATCTGGGAATAAATACTTCTCACCAATGTTTGGTGTTTCACAGGGAGATAAGGCAATATGGAAACAGCTGATCAATCTCCTAATAACTCTATTTGACAAGAATAGCTATTTGCATACAGTTGGACAGTTGATAAGGTAGATACCTCTTTTGTAGATAAGGGACAACAGTTACACATGGTACCTTTTTGGTCTTCACCAGGGTATCTGATAATCCCACATACAGCAACCTGTTTCTTTCAAGATTTAATCCTTGAGAGCTTGATCTTCACTGGGAATCGTGCCCATCATGTCATGCTTCCAGGTACTTTGCTGACATAAGCAGGTACCATAAGTGCACTTGAACTGTGGACGACACTGAAACTAGGGTTACGGTTATGATTGGATGACATAGTCCAGTTGTCTGCTTCTCATCTGTGGCTTGAAGTAGCAGTAACAATACTGTTTTAATTTACAGTGGCCTCCTGTGGACTACAAAGGATGTCCAAGGGAATTTCCAATGCCTGAAACATGGAAGTAAGCCTCTTCTAAATCTATCATAATCATAGTAAATCAATTGCCCAGCTGGATCAGTTTCAATACTCTTGCACTTTTTGTGGGTACATATCCAGGAGAGATTTCACATTCCTGTTTTGCACTTGAAAGCCAGAATATGGGATATTGTGGAAGCCTACTGGTTAAGACCATATGCTGTGCTCGAAATGTCTTTGGTTTGATTCCCAGCCAAGAACCTTATTTCATGTTCCTGCTTTTTCCTTCTTTGTTTCACCCCAAACAAAGAGACATCCACGCCCTCTTGAGACATCACAAGTGACTACCTAAATGGGGGAGAAGCCCAGCAAACTTGGAGCATATGATCCAGCCACAGCATTCTCTCCACTGAATTTGGGACACAGCTGCCTTGCCACTCCAAGTATTTTACCAGGGGACCAGAAATCAGCTCTGTGGTATTAATTGGGTCACTAAGACATGTAGACATGCAACATTTTACTTTCAACTCACATGGAAGCAAGGATGATCATCAGAGTTGTCATTACTGTGAGTTGTTACTTACTCACTGTGGGTCCTTACTGTCACAGTCAGTTGTATGATGTTAATGACAAGTGATTTTACTGACAATAGCTGCTTTGAGAACAAACTTGGTAAATTGAGGACCTTGCCAACTCAACTGTATATCTATCGTGTACTTGTTAATAGGTTAATCAGAGCTGACATTAAGGCCAGAAGTGCATCAATCATCTGACCTTAAACATGACTTTTTGAGCATTAGCAGTTCTCGGGACAAAGAGAGCTGTGGCATCACCCTTCGACTCACCCTGCCTCAACCCCTGTCATTAAGCAGACAGCAAGAACAGCAGGCCTTCCTCTCCTCCAAGATGATTGTTGGGGACAAAATAACTTTTAAAACCTCCTTACCCACCTTCTTACCAACCAGAAGCAACTCTGAGCTGTAAGACAGGCTGTCAGCTTTGCCAACTTCCAGACATTGATAAAGGCAGCACAGAATTCCACATTAGTGAGAAAGGATGAGAGAACTTTATCTTTACGGCCATGTGGTATGAAATCAGTGTCCAGAGGGATTGGAAGTAATGATACTGATACTACACTCCACCTCACAGCAGAGCACCGATTCAGGAAATCCTTGGAAGAAGTCCCACTTTTGTGAAAAGAGCGAATACTGTACAGTTCAGGAAGCTGGCAGTGCCTCATGTCCTCATTGCTGATGATAACTAATGGCAGCAACTGAGCTGAAATAGGAAGTGCAATCTCCTGATGAAGCCGTCCTTGGCCAGGCTGTTGTCATGGTTGTGGAAGAAACAGTGGACGAAGAGTAAGGTTGACGTTGCCCTTTCAATAAGACATAAGGTTGATTGGGTTCATCCCGGTTTGCTGAGCACATTTTTACAAAATTTCGCTGCTCAAATATGTGAGGGTGAGTTTAAAGGTACTATGTGGAATTTTCAGCAAATCCAGGCCACCAGTGTCATTAATAACAATGACACTGGTGGCCGTTAAGTGAACTGTAGTCAGCACTGTGTTGCTGACGCGCATCTTGGGCATCAGCCAAAACAGTGAACACAGCATCCGAGACTGAAGGTTGCCAGCTTGACGGCAGGGATAACAGGACAAGGACTCTGATTCCGAGAATGTTGAAGCATGGGAATAAAGATAGAGAGTTGTGTTTGTGTACAGGTGGGGTCTATCATTGTCTTCAAGCGGGCTGGAAAAACTATAGTTTTGTGCTTACAGTATGTAAATTTGTGTTGTAGTGGGGGACATTAGCGGATTGTAACATTAGTTAGTGTTGCACATTGCACATTGTTGGGGCTGTAGTGGACCTTCAGAGAGGCAAGGCACTCAGAAGCACGCATTACAGTCACATCATTTGGATTTTCCTGGAAAAAATCCTTCACATAGAAATTAGTCCACAGGCTGTTATAGGAAACCGAGAAAGTCCGGGAAGGTCGTTTGTGTTACACAAGTTGTGTTACAATCCGTTCACACATTGTCAATACAAAGCGATTAATACATGTAAATTGCTTCACATGATACCTTTAAGGGCCCTGTATGACTCACAGAATCTCACACAAACCCGGTACACATATTACAACTTAAAGGCTTTGGTCCAATGGGACATCAGAAGCCTGGCGAAAACATCCAGACAGCTGCAGGGTTGCAACACTGTATGTGTGTGTCTGTTTGTATGTGTTGCAATGTTGGGGCAGGGTGGGGGGCAGAGCAGGAAGGGTGGTGTTGGTTTGGGTAGTCACAGGACGGATGAAGAGAATTTCTGAATGCCTTTGCAGAATGATTTTCGTCATTCTATTTCTATTCCCCTTTTTTCTACCATGTACAGTCTTTTGTTGTGAAACCATTGCATGAGACCATTAAATAAACTGGCTCCCCCCCCCCTGTTTTGAGTGTGTGTTAAGAGTTCTGCAAGAAAAATCCTCAAACAATGGGAGATGTTCTTGTTTTAACCATTAAAGCATTGCTCTTACTTGCTAGGATAATTCAATGAGTTTGACCTGACTAATATGTCTTTTGCAGATTAAAGGTCCAGTGTGGAACATTTAGGAGGATCTATTAGCAGAAGTTGAAAATTATATTTGTAGGTATGTTTTCATAAGTGTATAATCACCTGAAAATAGGAATAGCCTACTTATACCTTATAATGAGCTGTTTTTATCTACAGACACTGCGGGTCGCTTTCCATGGAGTTCACCATGTTGAACCACTATGTTTTTATATGGGCCGAGAAACCAAACACTGGCTCTAGATAGGGCCTTATGCATTTTCGTTTCTCCAACACACTTTACAGCCTGGTTGTCAAATACAAATCTGAGCAGTGCTCAGTTAGTTGTACTTCTAAATCCTACACACTGGTCCTTCAAAAGAAACATCCTCCATTTCCTTTAAATTTTTCATTGCATTAAAAGTTACGGGTTTTAGACCTACGTTTTAGATTTGCAGCCAACGCAAACATTTCCTTGCACTTGTCTTCAGAGTCAGTAGGAAACATTTACTGATCATGCTCATCAGCCTCAGCTGATTTATGTCAATGCATCTATTCAGTCCTCGAGTGCTTGATTTAGCATTTATCACTGGCCTGCTTCAGCAGACACACCCAGTCTGGAGTGTCTGTTGGCTAAAGATTTCTTGAATTCTCTATTATATTCTATATCATCAGGCCAGCTAAAGGACTGTAGGATCCTTTGCTGAGATTTGTTCATAAATACAAATATATATTATATATATATTACATATTCTCTTTTTCAAAGATTCAGACTAACAAAAAACGTCTTTTTTTATGTCTGTTGACCTTATCCAGTGAGTGTCAAAGGTTTTCTTGAGCCTCTTAAGAGTTCAGAGAACTTTTTCAATGCATGGATGAGCATGTTATCCTCTATACGAAGAGAAAACATGGAAATCTACAAATTGGCATGAAAGGGTTTTCACATGATAGCAGTATTATTTTTAATAGACACAACAGACACAGCCGAATGTGATTTGAGATGGTGCCATGTTACCCTGATGTGTCTGGTGTGTATAAGACTTAAACTCTGAAGCACCCAGTGGTGAGTCTATTGCTAAAACCCAATGTTGTGTGACTGAGCATTGTTTAAACCCACATTTTAAAGGCTGTTCAAGACCCCAAAATATGCAAAGATGCCAAATATCTTGGGATGAATTTGTGGTAACAAAAGCATTAAAAACAAGTCTGTTTGGTCTAATAGTGCAGCTTTTGTGATACAGTGGGATTTTTTTTCTAATTTACAGAAACTCAAGAGTTTAAAAGGTCAAGCTGATAAAAATAGATGATTAAGAAACAAGAATGATTCTTTTTGTGCTTTTTTGTGCTTGTGTGATGGAAAGGCCGGTACAAGGTTATTTGTCACATTACAACTCGGAGGAAGAATGAATTGTGTGGTTGCCAGCAAAAATAGCTCTAATGATTAAGTCACGGAGGAAGAAATGTATTTAATAGAAAGGTTCCCGTAATGTGAACGTTTTCATTATATTTCTCAACAACATTTGTGGATGGGGGGATGTTAGAAACAGAGACTCTTTGCAAGTTCGAGGACAACATCTGTGTACCACAGGAGCCATGTGGTGCAGAGAAATATTTGTCAGGTTCCTCCCTGTGGAGACAGCCTGAAGATGGAGCCCTGCCTTGTTCTTCAGTGATTAGCTCAGTTCAAAGACATGAAGAGATTTTCTATCACATTTCTCTCTGTCGGCCTTTGGTTGTTTTTTTTTATGTCTCTGTAACATTTAGGATAAATAAAGAATCTTCTTCACATTCAGACTCTGTCAGGAACCACAGCGCATACTGTAAAGTTAAAGAAGAGCTTGTTTCCTGTCATAAAGAATGAGGAGTGTTTACAGATCAGGAAAAAGTTTATAGCAACTGTCCAAGAGTGTCGCTCTGCCAAGGCCACATAGACTACATAGCAACATGGACAACAGCATGTCCTCAGTACACACACACACACACACACACACACACACACAGGTGCAGAGCAATGCAGTATTGAGTTGGGGAGACATAACGCGTATAACCATGTGTATAATGGTGATAATGTCTGTTAATATGAGACTGTGCTAATGACAATAATGATGCACCAGGAATAGTCACCTCCCAAAATAGAGCACGGGATGGATGTCATTAAACCGACTCCACAGAAAGGTCCTTTGTTTGGTGTGTGTGCTTGTGTGTGTGTGTGTGGGTGTGTGTATGTGTATGTGTGTGTGTGTGTGTGTGTGTGTGTTTGTGGGCCCACTGGTTTAATGGCATTGCTGATGGTGATGGTGTGAAGGGTCAGGGTTACGAGATTGCTCTTGCTTTTGGTGTGTTTGGTGTCTTTGTTTGTATGTGCAAGGGCGTGTGTGTGCATGAGTGTGTCACAAGTGCTGATAAAAACAAATGTCGTGAGTTGTTTTGTATCGTTGTTGTATATTTTGTATATCAAATTATTAAAGAATTCTCTGGTTTTATCTTTCATATTATATTCATGCCATGTGGTGTGGCTAAATGGAAAATGGACTATACTTCCAACCACTCAAAGCGCTTTTACAAATACATGCTACATTCATTTCAAACAGAAACTAATTCATTCATTCACATTCATACACCAATGCACAGTACTGGGGGCAATTTAAGGTTCAGTATCTTGCTCAAGGACACTTCGACATCCAGTGGGAGGAGCCGGGGATATCCTTCTAAATAAGTGGGCGACCTCCTGTTTGACTCTGAATCTGTACGTGCAGAACAACTTGCACATATAAATTCCAGCCCATAGTGTATACATTTGTGTGACAATGAGTGTGTTTTAATGCTCTGAACATTACAGAAAATTCAAAAGTCACATAACATTAAAGATGGAAATGACAAACAAGCCAGTTACAAGTAATTGTAACAGTTTATGGCAGACGTCATCACCAGTAATGTCCTCGAATTCTCATATTCTGTTTAAAGCTGCAACAGAGGCACCATTGATCATAGTGGGAAAAACTGCATCCACACTGTTACTTAATAGAAGTTGAAAGAAAGTAGCCCTTTTCTTTCAAAAATTGCAGTGAAGAACAGCATCTCCTTTAAGTGTCAAGTGTGTGTGATGTAGTGGCATCTGGCAGTGCAGTTGCAGGTTGCAACTCACTGGTTTCAACTACAACTACAGTGGCTGCAAAACTCACAGAAAATGCTAACGGTCCAGTCTAGAGCCATTGTTTGGTTTGTCCCTTCTGGGCTTCTGTAGAAACATGTTGACCTCCACAAAAAGGTAACCTGCAGCCTCTGTAGATAAAAACAGCTCATTCTAAGGTAAAGAACACATAACGGTGTTTATGTTCAGGCGATTATACACCAATGAATACCTGAATATTATATTCAATTTCTGCCAAAAGATCCTCCTAAATGTTACACACTGGGCCTTTAAATGAAGGATATATCAACCTGAAACAAGTAATTTATTTTTTTAGGTAATCTGAGGCTAATCAGTAATGTATTAGTCACGTGTTTAACCTACTTCAGCAAAGTAACTATAGTCATAAATGTGTTGGAAAAATATATTATTAAATGAAATTCAGTGAAAATGGAAAGTTAATTGGAGCCAACAAGTACCTGAATAGGTTTTGTAAGTGTTTGAAAGGGGGCAGATGTCAGGGAGTTTGTGTATGTTGTGTTTTGAAGTGAGATCCTGCAGGCGACGGGTGGGTTGGGGTTGGTGGTGGTGATGGGAGGACCCTGGAGGCTGAACCATTCCCATGACAGCCAGTCAGCCACTGAAGCTTTACAGCACGTCAGAGAAAGACAACTCCTCTTTCATCACCACAATGTACCTGCGGTGTGTGTACGTCACCAGCCCAACAACCAGATGTATTTAATTGTTGTTAAAGAGCTGGGAAATCAGAGACCGGTGCAGCGTTGCGCATTTTCTGGAACATTTAAAAAAAAAAAAAACTTCATAAAGTTGAGTCCTGACAGTGAGGAGGGAAGGATGCTCGCGTCTGTGATGTGATTGGCTGCCTCTTCAGCCTCCCGGCGTGTCGCTATAAAACCCAGCACAGTCTCTCGGGCCGCTCCAGAGCGCACCCGGAGCCGGAGTGGAGGACCCCCCCCCTGGACGCACGGCGGGGACTCGCTGGAAAACACCGTGAACTTACACTGCTGAAAACCCACCGAAAATAATCGCAATTATCGATTAAGCATCTGACCAATCAGTGGAACTCTGCTGGAATATCGATCGGAAACCTTTGAACTTGGACCACAGCTACAACACCGCGGTTCTGGTGAGTTCAGACTGATAACGTCATCGGCCGTGATTTGATTAAATGCCCAGTTTAATTGTAAGTAAAGGAGAAGTGACCACAACCACATGACTTAAGTTAAGCTATTGAACTGGATGAAACTTTTATTGTGCGTGGAAATGTTTTCTCCTTTTCTATCTTTCCATTGTCATTTATCCAGTTGAATTAGAGGGTTTGTGAGTTTATTAACTGGTATTCTTGCGATCCATTTCACATTTTTACGAATTGCATTAGTTTTGCATGGCATGGGTCACATTTGCCGCCATTAAAAACGCATTCAGTATCTCTTTCTGGTCCTGTCGAAAGTTTTCTAGCCTATTTAAAGTGTATGTGTTGGACTGGAGGGGCCTCACCGATGCTTAAACAATACCCTGTAAAATAGAAGGACCGCTTTGTTGCAGCTCGATTGTTGCACAGTTTGCACACTTTCCCATTTCACGACCTGTAGGGTGTGTGATGGCGTCATGCAGCGCCCTGGAGGTGCCATAAAAGCTGACACATGATTATATATGGCTGCACTCAAAAACACATATTTAAATCAAAAGAATAAAAATACTTTCAGTTCACTGGCGTTTGGTCCTCTGCAGACTCGCTTTATTGGGTCTATTCACAGAGGAGACCACTAAACTCCAGGGAACTGGCAGAAAAACTATATTTCACACTTTGACAAAGGGTCAAAAATGGGGCTATAAACCTTAACAGACTAACCTTACATTTAGGTGCAGTGGAGGTCAAACTCAGCTGGATTTTTTTCATTTTAAGTCACATTGTGATGGCTGTGGATTAATGTTTGCATTTCTACTTAAGGGTACTGTTATGATCCTGGGGTGTTTCTGTTATTCCAAACTGGAAACAGGTGTGGGAGGTGTGGGGGGTGTTGTCAATACAACACCAAAAACTACAGAAATGACCACAGAGTTGAATCAGCGCCTCTGTGCAGGGAAATAATTAAATAAATATATGCCTGGAATGAATTGAGACACTGTTAGAAGGACATTTACTTTTACATTTGACTGAGGTTGGTTCAAACACTTTACATGACAACATTAATATATGCAAAGAAGTGGAGTGTATTTCTCCTGACATGTTAACCAGCCAAACTCCTACCTATCCCACGGATCCTCACTTGCAGAAACATGAAAAAATAAAATATGCACTTCCTCTGGCTGCATGGCTGCCTCTCTCGCCTCCATATTTCTCTCCACACTGCTTCAATAATACCTGGAAATAAGAAGATGCTGATATTGTGTAGCTAATATACTATTTCTGTGTACTAAGAAATTAATTTCATATCATTCATATCATATAATAGTGAGGCTTGAGGACATTATGCATATAAGACACATACACTTTAGATAAGTTGTAGTTGACGCTGGTTTATTTAATGTTAATAAGATAAAGATTTTAGGTAACATCCCTCCTTTGAAAAAATACTGAAAATATTTCAAAACCTGTCCGATACCTAATCAATATGAAACAAAAACAAACAGTATGCACGTGCCAGCCTCTGTGACACAGTTTCACCATCAACATTTTAGACTTCACATATAAGATTTGTTGCAGGAGTATATTGCATTATATTGTTTACAAATGTGTCCTGGATTATAGAAACTAAGTACATTTACTCCAGTACTTTACTTATTTTCAGTTTTGAGGTACTTGTACTTTACTTGCGTTCATTTTATGCTACTTTATAAAGCTACACCACCAGATATCAGAGACAAATATTATACCACATTTATCTGACAGGTTTAGTTCTTTTTCCAATCACAACTTTGCAATAAAAACATATAATACAGTATATTGTTAATTAAAGTTATTGTTAAGATTAAACCATTAGTTTCAAACCTTTCAGCTGAGTGAACACTTGCAAACTGTATCTGTCTTGTTTCATATGTCTGTAAGTTGTTATCAGCTTCACCAAAGAGACATTTCCCTTCCAAACTTCTCACGTGGTGAAATTACCGTTTAAATGAAACCATGTGAGAAGTTTAAAGGGGAAATTACTGAGTCCCAAAGAGGTAAAATTATCCAATATTTCTGAAATAAAGCAAAGATGTGAGATAAAGAGGCATTAAGATGAAAAGCTTTCTTCTTTCCTCTCCCATTAATCATCTCACAACCCCTCAGATTTATCTTGTGGTCCTTTGGAGGGGTTCGACCCCTATAGGAATCACTGGACGTAAAGTGGAAACAGACAACTTTTCAACTTCCCCCCAGTGTTTCCAGGTGGTATTATTGTTTGTTGCACAGACAGCAGATAGCTTTACGTTTAGAAATTATCAGCACAAGTTTGGAAATGAGAGAGATTAAAGACACATCGAAGAGATACATTGAAAATGTCATAATATTATATTGAATTTGGGAACAGACAATTAACGACAGCAGGGGTTGGTGTTGGGGTGGAGGGGAGAGTAACATACTATACATATATCAACATGTAGTGGAGAAAAAGTGAGTTTACACCGTGCAATCAACATTTACTTCATAAAGATAAATTCTCTATTTCCACTTAAAGTACCGAAAGGTATATAAAAAACTAGCTCCACCGCAAGCAGCTACTGTACAACAGTAAAGTGCTGCTTAACCACTGATGCATCAGAATTATGTTATTATTACATCAGAGTGATATTTCAATCTCAGGGGCTTTTTTACTACAGAATTAGTACTTTTAATTATACTTGTAATGGAGTCTTTTAACAGAATTGTTTTGATAACTTTACTAACAGTAAGTTAAGTTTGGTAGTTTTTCCACCATGTTATGTTTTTCATCTGATTATTAAACTTCATCAAATGATCAACCCACCTACACAATGTTAATAATAACATTAAGACGTTCAATTTTATATCTCAATCCACCCTACCTACATCCTCCTGTCACCTCTGTCTTTTATTGCCTCTCCCTTGTCATTCTCATGACTCCTTGGCTCCCCCCCCCACTTTGCCTTTCTTATGCTTTCCGTTTCCTCCTCTTGTTCTAATAAACAGTATAACAAATCAAATTGTCATTCCTCTTAATCTTGGCTTCTTTTATTGCCATTCTGTTCCTTACTTTTTATACCATTTTCTCACTTCTTTGCGCTCTTCTTTACGCCCTCTCTTCCCACACACAAACACATATTTTCTGACCACCACCGGTATCCCCTTCACTTCCACTCTGCTGGTTGCCAACTTTCCACTTCCCTGTATCTTAAGATGTGAAGCCAGCAGAGCTAAGAGTCGGATATGGTTATTAAAGTAAAATCTATTAGATTAAGAGGATCAGGCCAATTAAAACTCAACTTTCCAATTAGATCAGACAATCCTGCTCTAACATGGCCTAATGAGGTACCATGTTATACAACACAAGGGCATAATTCAGATGATAGAGAGGATAATGTATGGATGCTGGCCAAATTTTTCAAAACTGATTTCTTGTGATATGTGTGTGAGTTCATCCATGTGATTTTGTGCCTTTGTGTGTGTGAACAGAACAAGCCTCTGTGTTTTTGAGCCAGATGTAGATATGAATGCCAGTTGTGTTTGAGAGAGTGCTTGTGTGTGTGTGTGTGTGTGTGTGTGTGTGTGTGTGTGTATGCATATTGAAGGATGTGATCAAAAAGCTTAAAAAAAAGTAAACTAAGCATTTGTTCTTAACCCTTTTCTTTCTGAACCGTAGTGTCAAGGGGTTTGCACGTCAGCTCAGAGACTGAGAGATTTTTTTGTGACATCTTTGTGTATGTGTGTGTACGTGTGTGTGTGAGTGATTGTGTGCCCTGATAGCGTGTCTGCACAGATACTGTCGCCATCATCAATAAGCCCATTTATCCTGCGAGATGCCCCAGGGTATTCTAGGAGGTACACATGATTCTTGAGAGGCTCAAAGCCTCGCTAGTGTTGTCTATGAGAGAAAGAAAGTATCACACACACACACACACACACACTGGACACACAGAAGGGCTGTTCCTCATCTAACCTATAACCTCAGTTATCACTGTTTCATATGTCTCTTATGTGTCACTGCTCTCTTCTGTTCATTTCACTTTATTTTCTGTATATTATATTCTATAATACATTCATTATACAAAAAATATCAGTGTTGTAATAACATGCATTGTGTACATACATACGTGTGCCATTGCTGACAAAGAGTGGGATCAGTAAGTTGAGCTCCCTGGTGAATGGATGCTTTTGCCCTGTTTGCAATAGTTAAACAAATGTTTTCATCAACAAATTCACTTATAGGCCCCTGTGAGGCTATACTGTTGAGTTTGTTTCAGCTTATATTTGGTAAACTAACAGTGCCTCTGAGGCTGATGGGAATGTGATTAGCTTTATAGGTATTAGACAGTGGTTTCAGTGAAAATCTATACTCAGATAGGAGTACTGTTAAATTACTGGAATATTACTCAACTACAAGTAAAACTACTGGTGTTAAGAAATACTTAATATATAAATATGATCAGTTACTTTTTAACTGTTGGTGTTTAATGCATTATCAATAGTAGGCATTTAATCAAAAGGGGAGATCCATGTAGAAGATATCTACTTTCAACAAAGCGAATTTATTTGATAAATAAGCAAATATATTCAGGAATAAAGCATAGAATAAAGATAAAGCAGGAAGTCTGTATCTTAAAAGCATAATAAAAATGTTTTTCAACCTGCGTAGAACACATTTTCTCACAATGCACTGCAAACAAACAGCCAAACAAATTAGTTTTTTTCCCAAATTTACTCTAAATTAATACCAACTCCTGTGCAGTTGGTCAGTTTGGTCACCTCTGTAAACCTGTGCCGCGTTTAAATGAAGCAGGTTTTCATTAGCCTGCAATGTGTTTAGTTGCTCTGGCGTACGGAAAGAATTGCAGTTGGAAGTACCACCGCAGATCGCGAGTGCTGAAAGGAAGTACAAAACATTTCCACCTCTTGTGTGTCCCTGGTGTATTGGCTACAAAAATGCAGATGAATGGTTTGGAAATAAGTCAAATTGTTGGCCTTTAAAAGCAGCAAAGTAGATTACTTAGTGTAATGGGTAATTAAATACGAGTACAATTCCTAAAGGTACTCAAAAAACGGACTTAATTATAGAAACAAATTTTGATGTTGGCGCAAAATGAAAAAGTGGAGGGATGAATTACCGAAGTAACAAAGTGACAATTCATCCCAAGGGAGACATTTATGGCAATCCAACAGTTGTCAAGACATTTCACTCAGAAGCACAATGGTGATGCTAGTTAGAAAAGCCAAGGGCTCACCAAAGTCATTAAGATTAATCCTCTTGTAATCATGAATGTCTCTACAAAAGTTTGTGCCATTCCACTTAGTAGATGTTGAGACATTTTCCAGGATAAGTGAAACCTTTGACCTGGTGGTGGCACTATAGAAAATGTTGGGGGATCAACAAAGCCAACAGGATTCCTCCTCTGGGGACAATGAATGTCTGCAACTGTTTCTGTGTTTGTGTGTGACATGCTGCTTCGTCTACTTTCTCTGCAGGACAGACAAGCTCGACCCATGGTGCCAGGCCCGGAGCAAGACTCTGTGTGTGGCTGTGTGTGAGTGTTTGAGTATGCGTGTGTGTGAGTGCCTGTAAGTGTGTTTTTTTTTTTTGACTGCTGTGTGCCTTTGAGTGAGTGAACGTCTTGCTGTGTGAGTGCGAGGCTCGTGTAAGGATGAGGCCCTTCATTCTGCTGTGTCTCCTGATGGCCGTGGAGGCAGGAGCCTCGAGGTTCGTCCGCGACTCCCAGGGCGGCTCCGAAGCGTCAGAACCCTCCAAGAACAACTCCTCCGTCCCGCTCCCACCCATACAGCCGGCCCGGCCTCGGGGCTCCTTCCCCCCCATGTGCATAAATCCCACGGAGATCAAGTACGCCTTCAAGTATGTGAACACCATCGTGTCCTGTCTGATCTTTGTGGTGGGGATCATCGGCAACTCAACCCTGCTCAGGATCATATATAAGAACAAGTGCATGAGGAATGGACCCAATGTCCTGATTGGCAGTCTGGCACTGGGGGATCTGCTTTATATCATCATCGCCATCCCCATCAATGTGTTTAAGGTGACCACATTCATCTTTTGTGTCTGTCTGTCTCTATTTGTTTACTACGACTACTTTACTTCACTTCAACAATTCAACCATACAACATAACTTCAAATTAATTCCATTTATTACCCATCCGTAGGTCTGTGTCTAATTTAGTAGGACATTAATCTAAAGCGATTTCCCTGCACTGCAGTTTCCAAGTTATGAGTGAGCTGTTTTCAACGCCTTTCTTGGCACATCCTGTGGTTAGCTGTGGTTTATTTACGAGTTAATTTCTGCGGTCTGAGTCTCTACATTCGGTGTCTTTTGTGTGGTTTTCTTCATTTCCTTTTCAGACTTTTCCACCTAGACTACAAGAGATAATCCAAACTAAAAAACTCAATAAAAGCAGACGTGAGCCAAACATTAGGGGCGACATGCAGTCGGTGCCAAACGCTCAAGTCATGCTATAACCACAGAAAACAATACGTAAAACTTGTTCTATTTTCCAAATCTGATCGGATACACTTGAAATAAGCTGGAATGCTGTGCTGCATTTTATCCAGGCACATCTGAGTAAGAGTCTCTGATTCTTTTTTTTTTTTTTTTTTACTTTTTTGCCTGAAAAGTTCTGCATTTCAGGTATTTGTGCGACAAACTGTAATGTAAACATGATGAGTGTAAAAAAGAATTAATGAGAAACAGAATCTGCTGAATTGAACAGGCATGGGTTTGAAAACACAACGTAGCATTATAGTGACACAGTTAGTGGCTGACAAATACAAAGCACTCCACAATAATCAAATTTGCATCTAGATTTGTTGTTGAAGCCACGATCCTGATGCCGAACTGATTTTATAACCCCAGGGGAGAAGGACTTAAGCAGTGAGGAGGAGGAACAGTCTTATTGCATTTGGCTTTAGCAGTAATAGTAATGGAAGACACAAGGAAGACAGGACCCCTACATGAATCTCAAAGCTATCTGTCCATGTGTTTACAAAGGTGACACTTCTCTCATAACAAATGTCTCTTCTCTCTGTTTGCTTCCACTGTTTTTCTTACACAGCTATTAGCCGAGGACTGGCCATTCGGGGTGTATGTCTGTAAGCTGATGCCGTTCATCCAGAAAGCTTCAGTGGGAATCACCGTCCTCAGCCTGTGTGCCCTCAGTATTGACCGGTAGGTAGACATCAACTCTACACCCACACACACACACACACACACACATTCGCTCTAAAAGTATTTAACTAAAATATATGTGTGTGCTGTTTGTGTAGCTACCATGCCGTGACGTCGTGGAGCAGGGTGAAGGGGATGGGGATCCCACTGTGGAAGGCTGTGGAAGTCACTTTGATCTGGCTGGTTGCTGTGCTGCTCGCAGTCCCTGAGGCGCTGGCATTTGACATGTTGGAGATGCCATACAGAGGCAACAAGCTGCGCGTGTGTCTGCTGCATCCAGAGCAGACCAGCAGCTTTATGAAGGTAGGCACTTGATTAGACTTGAAACCTGTTAGCAGTGAAGTATTTACATTCTTTAGTTAGAATAAAGGTATTGCTTAAGTGGTTATGAAACAATTTAATACAGATGTCTCTATATGACCTATATACACCTACTAACACGACTAGATAGATAGATACTTTATTTATCCCAAGGGAAATTCAAGACTATCAACAAGAAGAATGGCTATTTCTATATAGTTATTCTTAATTTCTGTCACCAGATTGGATTTGGACCGATTCTCCTTAATCAGATGAAACAAGGCGGTGGAAACACTACCCCTTATATTCACAGGGGCCACCAAAATCAACACAAAATGAATGTTTTTTTTTGCTGCTTTAAGTAAAAGTAACAGTACAATGTAAAAACATTCAAAGTCACTCATTTAAAATCTTAATGAAAGCTACAAAAGTATTATAAAGCAAAAAGATCTTCAACAGTATCAAGTATCAAAAGACAAACTTATTATGCAACACAATGGCCTCCCTATTAGGCTTCAACCTCTGGGCAATGTCTGTACAAATATTCATGGCAATCCATACAGCACAGCAGTTTCAGTCTGGAGCAATGTGCTGGTCTGACGCACATTGTTACAGTCACGCTGCTGGCGTGGCTAAAAAATGACTCCTGACACCTGCTGGGCTCATAATTCACACAGAAATATGTGAGTATAACGACTAACTGAATTACTTTAACAACATAATAAACTCAAACATCTGGAAACATTTATCTTCTTTTCACTGAAATATGAGTAGAATAACTTAAACTTGGCATAGATTATAGTAATTTATGAATTCAAAATGTTTGATGGGGATTGCATGTTAGGTTATTAGTTTCCCACAGGCGCATACTCCAAAGATCCTGCACACAGATTTAGATCTCACAGTAAGGTTAAGTTAGAAAGATTTGGTTCATCTTGCACCTGATATTGCTTTCAAGTACAAATGTCAACACAGTGCACTTCAAAGCGCATTCACAATACGCACACAATACAATAAGTGTGTTTCTGTAATCAGGATCTCTTTTTCTCTTTTTCAAGCTCTGCCAACAAGTAATTAGTGATTCCAAAACATGTAATACAATACATAAACACTGCATGCAAATCATCTGAACGTGACTGTTTCTCATATTATTCACAGTTGCAAAGACATTTCCAGTATGTGAATACATCCAGTTTATTTAAACCAGTAGGAGTTGCAGGACACAGTGGGAATAAAGCATAAAGCTGCAGTGTCCTTTAATGTATGACCTGTCCTTTTAAATCAGTGAATTGAGATTTGAGCTTGATGTCATTACGAAATGATACAATAATTCAGTCTGAGCTGTTGGACTACTTTGAGAAGAACCGGAATTTTAACCTAATTGCGGAAATGTCCTTAATTCACCCAAAACTAAGTTTTCCACAACGACAAACAAGCACTACAAAAAGAAGAATTTCTGCCAAACCAACATAAGTCTGAACTTAATTTAACATATTTACAACACATTTCAAATTCTGGACGTGCGCCAACATCTCTCTATATTCAATCCAGATCCACCGCACAATACATCATGCCTTAACTGAAATCATATTTCGTTTGAAAAGGTAGTGTGGCATTAAAACAAAAAAACTAAGACATTTCGCAGGGGTCTGACACAGGTTTTTGCTTTTTTGCCTTTTTGGTTCTGGCATTTATCAGTCGAATGAAAATATGTTATTAAATCATTCTTGAAACAAATAAGTAATGGTTTACCTTCTGTCTTATTATAAAAATAGAAGAGTGACTTTGTTTTGTTATATTAAAATTAAAGGTTGTCTTAGTTGAACTACAGGAAGTCATAGTTCTATTCAATCCTAAATTCTGAACTAAAACACTTTAGAGTTACAGTTACAGAAAATACACGGCATATTATATTTTTGGTAAAACGTATGTTTACAGGATAAACTCTATGGATGCCTCTGTAAGTAACACTGTATTTGTTGGGATCTGGGCTTTTTTTCCCAGTTCTACCAGGATGTGAAAGACTGGTGGCTGTTTGGCTTCTATTTCTGCCTCCCACTGGCCTGCACAGGAATCTTCTACACACTCATGTCCTGTGAGATGCTCAGCCGCAAAAAAGGCATGCGCATCGCACTCAACGACCACATGAAACAGGTATACAGGCAAATGACTGCCGCACACATTCAGAACCACTGTAACCAAAAGACTTGGAAAGCCGGAGAAACTCAGCAGCATCAATATTTGTCTTTGTGTGTGTGTGTAGCGGAGGGAAGTCGCAAAGACGGTGTTCTGCCTCGTGTTGATTTTTGCTCTCTGCTGGCTGCCCCTTCATCTCAGCCGTATTCTGAAGAAAACAATCTATGACCAAAATGACCCCAACCGCTGTGAACTGCTCAGGTAGGCACGCAGATACAGAAAGCGACGCAAGTGCACTGTAGACTTTCTTCAGAACCCATTGTTTTCTGCTGTGTGACTTCCTGTCTTTACTGTGAACGATGTCCTTTTCATGCCAGCTTCCTGTTAGTGATGGATTACATCGGCATCAACATGGCCTCCTTAAACTCCTGCATTAACCCGATTGCCCTCTACTTTGTCAGCCAGAAGTTTAAAAACTGCTTCCAGGTAAGAGGGCACACAAAAGGCAATAAATGTGGTATTATTAGAAAATACAGCAAAGCAAATAACTGCATATGTGTGTGTGTGTGTGTGTGTGTGTTCTTGTCTCGTAGTCCTGCCTGTGCTGCTGGTGCTACAGAACGTCTCCCCTGGATGAACGAGGCTCAGGAGGACGCTGGAAGGGCTCTTGCCACGGGAACGGACTAGACCGCTCGAGCTCCCGCTCCAGTCAGAAATACACAAGCTCTTCATAAACACATCACAGCCGCCTCTGCCACACCCATGTTCCCATTAGCTCCCATCGTGGAGAAACAGCGATGTCACTGCCAACAGACCGGGAAAGGGAAAAATGGAGCGAGGTAGAAGGTAGAGGCAGAAGAACTGCGATAAAAAGGATCGACCCAAACTGATGATGAAACAGGACTGTACCTGTTCAGGCTGTAATACTAACGGCAAAAACTATGATGCAGGGCAAAAATCATCATCATACATCATGCAAAAATCTGTTCATACTCCAACACTGAGGCTTGTGTAGAGGACTAAAAGTCTCTCAGTGGACCAACATGGTAAATACATTTATAAAAAAAATGTTTATTAACCACATGTAAATTTATGTACAGGATTATCTACATGCAGATTGCAGATGTATGATTATATCTAGCCTTAGTGCTTCATGTATGAATAACAGCACTGATGAGTACTATCTGTTGAAGCTTTGATACCTCACGGGGGGAAACATAGACGGAAACTGTGACCCTGAGTTATTTTCCAAAAAGCCTCAAAGGTTGCGAGTCTTTTTTTTGCAAAACTGCACACGGGTGCTCCTGCATACAAACGCAATCAGTAGCTGATTATCTGACAATCCATGCATGTTGTCATTGAGCTCCTCAACGGCCATGTGCCCTGGTGACATCATACCAGAGTAAAATGGGCCCCACTGTGTGTCATGTGGAGAGTTGAACATCGGAAATCATCGCTGCTTTAAGTCATGTGGAGGGCAGCTGTTGTTCAAGAACGCTGACAAATACCAGATGATTCCCATCATGCTATGCAGAAGAGGTCATTATTAGACCTGTTATTATTGCATTATTTTTAAGTGGTCTCTGTTTCCACTGTGTATAAAGTCTTATCCTGTCTCTTACAATGTAGCTTTTATTTTTCTAAGAAAATATCAAACGTGAAGCTCGTTTAATCGTCCAACATGAGGTGTTCATTTATGATTTCCAAATATTTTACCTCCGTCAGTGAGTGGTCATGTAACGTAGATGTTCCTGTGGCTGGAAATTACTCTCAGAATTACTTCTAAGAGCTGCTTGAGGAATACATGTTTTAGGATTGACCAATTTAAAGCTTTAGGAAGGAAAAAGAAATCCTGTACACCTGGATGCTTTTTTAAGAAGTGAATGTTTTTACGTAATGATCATAGGAATTATTAAGATATATTAGTTGTTTCCATTAAATATAATCCAGGTAAAATTCAAGATCTCTAAATCATTTAACATATTTAACCATCATTTGTGAAGGAGAGATACAAGCTAAAGAAGGATCCTGTAATGATCTATTTCTCATTTTGTATGTGGGGTGCAACACAGCGAGAGAAATTTGTTCCTAATATTTTATGATGACTTCAGTTAGGACGTCTGTGGCTAGAGCTAGCTGCAAGTACCCAATAGTCATACACTTGTGATGAATCTTGTGATGCCAACACATCAAGGAAAAAAAAACACAATTTCTGGCTCTTTAAAAAGTCTGACATAAGGACAAACTGCAGGTTGATAGTAAGTCTCTTAACCTTAACTTCCCCAGGCAGGATACATGGATTGTGTGTTATAGATGACCTGGACGAATCAAAGTTTTCAACACTGGCAGTAGTGAGAGCATATACTGATAACACAAGCACAAGATGAACCCATTTTATCCGGTTGTTTTGTTGTGTCTCAGTACATCGTGACTAAGATTGGAAACCTGGAAAGTTTTCTACATCAAACTAATAAGCAAAAGTGTCCTCTTTCAAAACCAAATTTGCGCTGACGAACCAGACAAGGTGTTTGTTCACACTGAAGCCTTTTAAAGTAGACTTGATTGATGTAATATAATATATAAATTTTTCCTTTGCCACTGTATTTGCAACAGCACTCAGATCATCTGATCATGCAGTACGTGACTCATTAACTCATCATATCTATTTATGCCATCTTCGCTGTGCTTTTAGTTACATCTAAAAGCGACTGTGTACTGGAAGGTCTGAGCAGCTTTGAGGCTGTCTTTATAGAGGGACCACCAAGCTAATACATGTAGAAGTGATGCAAGGTTGAAGATGAAATGTAATGTGAATATCGGCCCTGGTGTTTTAAATTACATTTATACAGTACTTAATTGCTGAGGGTATGCAGTAATAAATATTATTTTATAGCATTTGTGTTTGAGTTATTTACTAAACAATTAAAAAGTTGGAATGGAGTCTCACGGTAACCTTAATGTTGCACAATATGTCTGCATGCATTAAAGGCTCCCTGTGGAGTTTTTGACCTCTGGCAGCGCTGTAGAGATGTTTTGTTTATTTCATGCACACACACGCATTCGCCGCTGACAAAATACACATTCCTACTCATGATTGCACACCAATGGTGGTGGAAATGCACCGAGATATGCAGACCAGACATGAAAGACTGCTTGTAAGTTGCTGGGGAAAAGTCCAAATCCAGTAAATGAGAGCCAAAATCACTTACAGTATTGTCACACTCTATAATGGTCAGAGCATGGCACACACTGCTCTATGAAATAACAAAGATTCGTTCATAATGTGCACACTGATGAGAAACTTCTCCCCTTTTATAGTTTGAAGCGGTTTTACATCATGTCTTCTTTTCTGTTTGTGCTCCCCCTCCCCAGCTTAAGTGAACTCTTCTTGTGACACATTCTTACATTTTATCCCCATCTAAGGCACTGTGGCAGTTTACAACCCTCCTGCGAGCTATCTTCTCTGGCCTTTCTGGCTGTTACCGATTAGCAACCCTCTGCTAGTACTCCCACAGGTCCACTTAGTCCTTACTGCCCCACGAAGCAAACTACTTCTCAGAGGCGAACTTTGTTTATAGTTTTACTGACAGAAATGTTACATTTTCCTGCTCTGATGAACTGAACAGACACACACACACACACACACACACACACACACACACACACACACACACACACACACACTCAATGGACAATGGGGTGCAATCAGGCTGTGGTTCAAGAAACGGTTACATGGTACAATCAATCAAACTTTAAACAAACATGATTACATGTGCAGTAAATAATGGTTATGAGATTTTTCCTCGTATAATAACCGTCTCAGAAAATATCATGGTTTCACTGTATCCAGTATTAAATCATTATTGTTATCAGTTACAATAACCCTTAGAGGAATGAAAATAGAAGTTTTTTTTTTTTGGTTGAACCAACACTTTATAATATTAATTATTTAAAATAACACAAGTATGGTAGAATTCAATATACTTTTTAATCCCACTAACACTGTAGAATTAAAAGGCGTAAATAGACAAATGTACAGGGTATGATAAACATCAATCAATTTTCATACCATAGTAGTCTGCTGCAGCCCTAATCAGACATGTGCAGGGAAGATATTAAAACATGATTATATTTGTAGTATGTTTACTTTCCCTCACAACGTAAACATGGATGCTGAATTGAAATCTGCTTTGCAAATGTTTCATGAGGAATGAAATGCATTCAGCACATTTGTTAGAGCTCACTGTTGTTGAGTAACACCAACTGTTTTTGTTTACAAGAAAGGACCACAGGGCACATTTAAGTAAGTTCATTTTAACTGTCTCTTCGATGTTTAATGTAATGTGCTTTCATCTCCTTTACACTGTGTGCACAATTATTAGGCAAGTGAGTATTTTGGCCATATCATAATTTTAATGATTAGTGATGAGTGAGGGTGTAGCCTAAGGAGATCAACACTCTATATCAAGGTGTGCATAATTATTAGACAGCTTCTCTTCCTCAGGCAAAATGGGCCAAAAAAGAGATTTAACGGACTCTGAAAAGTCAAAAATTGTAAAAAGTCTTTCAGAGGGATGCAGTACTCTTGAAATTGCTAAGATATTGGGGTGGGACCAAAGAACCATCAAACGTTTTGTTGCAAATAGCCAACAGGGTCGCAAGAAACGTATTGAGAAAAAAAGACGCAAATCAACTGCCAAAGATTTGAGAAGAATCAAACGTGAAGCTACCAGGAACCCATTATCCTCCAGTGCTGCCATATTCTAGAACTGCAACCTACCCGGAGTGCCCAGAAGTACAAGGTGTTCAGTGTTTAGAGACACACACAAGTTGAAACGTCAAGACTGGGCCAAGAAATATCTGAAGAGAGATTTTTCAAAGGTTTTATGGACTGATGAGATGAGAGTGACTCTTGATGGACCAGATGGATGGGCCCGTGGCTGGATCAGTAACAGACACAGAGCTCCACTTCGACTCAGACGCCAGCAAGGTGGAGGTGGGGTACTGGTATCGGCTGGTATTATTAAAGATGAGCTAGTTGGACCTTTTCGGGTTGAAGATGGCCTCAAAATCAACTCCCAAACCTACTGCCAGTTTTTAGAAGACACTTTCTTCAAGCAGTGGTACAGGAAAAAGTCTGCATCTTTCAAGAAGACCATGATTTTTATGCAGGACAATGCTCCATCACATGCATCAAAGTACTCCACTGCATGGCTAGCCAGTAAAGGCCTTAAAGATGAAAAAATAATGACATGGCCCCCTTCCTCACCTGACCTAAACCCTATTGAGAACCTGTGGGCCGTGCTTAAACGGGAGGTTTACAGTAAAGGAAAACAGTACACCTCTCTGAACAGTGTCTGGGAGGCTGTGGTTGCTGCTGCACAAAAAGTTGATCGTCAACAGATCAAGAAACTGACAGACTCCATGAATGGAAGGCTTGTGACAGTTATTCAAAAGAAGGGTGGCTATATTGGTCACTGATTTATTTTTTTATTTATTTTTTGACATGTCAGAAATGTTTATTTGTAAATTTTGAGTTGTTTTATTATTCTCACTTTAACAGATGAAAATAAACAAGTGAGATGGGAAAATGTTTGTTTTTTCATTTAGTTGCATAATAATTCTGCACACTAATAGTTGCCTAATAATTATATATTCTCTTAAGAAATACAAAACCTCACTTTTACTTTCTTAAACATTCAGGTTTAGGTTCATTAACATTTTGGATTGACCGAGAGCACTGTAGTTGTTCAATAATAAAATTAATCCTCAAAAATACAACTTGCCTAATAATTGTGCACACAGTGTATAGTCCTTTATACTGAGGATAATACATTTTTTTTATGAATGCTCAAAAATCTCTTCTCTTCCCCTGTAAAATCAGAATACAGCTGTGGTATGAGAAACAGGTGAACTCTTGAAAGGAGGGGACAGAAACAATAATTAACATCATAATGTATTGACAGCCCTGTCATGGGTTAAGTACTAAGTTATGGGTGTCATGTCTTTCATTTTGTGAGTAAAGGTTACATTTCAGAGAAAGACTGTCAAAAGAAAACACGGAAAATGTTCAGCAATTGACCTCCAAGCCTTTTCCTGGTTTGAAATTATTGCTTTGGACAACTAGACATTAGGCGCCAGGGGCCAGTTCCAAGAAGCAGGTTTACAGAGATAACTGCTGATTAAATCTCAGAAAAGATCTTTGAGATCAGTGCCTGTTACTGATTTGAAGAAGTTCAATTTTTTTCACTTAGTAAAGCCGTTTCTTGGAATCAGCCACAAATTCCACAAGGCGGGGAACCTCATTTATTAGCGGTTACTTTATTTTCTTATTTTGCCTCAGAGTAATTCATAAAAGTTTGCTTCTGAGGTCCAATGTCTATGTTACAGAGAAAACTATTTAGAAATACTGGAGAAAAGGACTATTGGGGTTTTTCTTGATATGTCACAAACCATGCGTAACCGGCTGCAGTCGTAATCTAGTTAAACCCTGAGGTCAAAGACATACACTGCTGCATTAATAAACCTCAGTGTAGGATAAACAAAAATCTAAAATAATTACATGAAATTAAATTATTAAAGCAACAATTGTATGACTGACAATTCCAAAAGTACTGTAATATAAATATTTGAAAGAGGAGGAAAAAAAACAAAGAAAAGCTTGTTGATATTAATTCAGTTTGGAGGAATTTCTCTTCAAACTGGGGAACCAAACATGTACTTAAGTGGCATCCTAATGTGTTTCAAATAAAACTTGGCTGAGAGTTTATACCACATGAATAAATAAATTCTGAGCTTCACGACAGTGTGACATTTAGAACAAAACCACATCAAGCATGGGGCAAAACACCCAAAATTACTGTTTTCTAAGACAATCATGTATTCACAGCAGTCTCCCCGTGTCGCTGTGCATAAATAATTTTCTGCACAAACAACAGTTTAAGTCTTGTACCCACACATTTGGTTATAATTAAATAATTAAAAGTACATACAAAGTAAAGATGAATCCATTTCTTTAATTATAAATAAAAGGCACCCTTATTCAGTACGCTACACTTGGGTTTTTTGGTATAGCCTCTAAACTCTTTCTGTTTTGACCAATAACTTATGGTGGCTGGTGACAGCTAATGCTAATACCCCCATAAAACCACAGCATGGTGTTTATACTGTATAATTTCAGTACAAACTATTTATAACATGTTAGTGGGTGAGCTTTAGAGGGGCCGGTTTCCTATGAACAAAGCCAGTTTTCCCTGTGCTAGCTAAGCTTGATATTTACCCTTACATACATGAGTGGTATCGATCTGATTATCTATCTGCAAGAAAGCAAATATTGTTCTAAAATGTCAAACTATTGATTTAAAAAAGGAAACTGATTGTATCATAAGAAAAAAAGACAAAATATTATTATATTCTTGTATTATTTAATAGATCAGATTCCCCATACTGGCACATAAAGTTAGTCAAATATGAGTCATAGTTGCTGTTTTTCCTCAAATTACGTTCCGCACCCACAGACGCAGCAATGACTGAACATGTGACTGACAGAGGGATATGATTAACCTCAAATAACTTTAACCTCATTATTTACACTTG
The DNA here is from genome assembly GCF_905237075.1 of Dicentrarchus labrax. Taxonomy (NCBI): domain Eukaryota; kingdom Metazoa; phylum Chordata; class Actinopteri; family Moronidae; genus Dicentrarchus; species Dicentrarchus labrax. Next base: position 16,985,423 of record NW_026136713.1, read on the forward strand.
TCTCCCCTCATTTTCCCTCTCTGTCTTCCTGGCACTGTATGAAGTCCCTCACACCACATTCCTCTGCTAATAAGGACATTCTAGTTTGGTCTAGTTTACACTTCTCCCTTCGTTCGTCAAACACAGCTTCAAAGGACAGATGAGAGCAATTTGGTGTTTTTTAGAAACTCATCACTTTAGGTTTGGACATCCTTCAAACAGTGTTACACGAGTAGTTATGAAAATAAATATTACAGCGAGTCCAAGGGCTGAGTGTTATTCATGTTAGAAGTTACACAGCTTAAATTGCTTTCCAAAAATTCAGGAAGGATGAACACAGGACTACTAGATATTTATCATACACATTTATGATAAATTATACATTGACTGCAGCATAATACAAAAACGAAAACTGTACAAATGTTTGAATGTGACACAAGAAACCTATTATTATTATTATATAGGAGACTTACTCTCAAAGTAGACATATAAAAAGGAACAAATTAGGGTAATGTTTTTACATTTTGTTTGTAGAATCTGTATCCGACAGCTTTACAGGCACTGCTCTTCATTCCATGGGTTGCTCCTGCCGCTCTTTGAACTCGTTAACTCTTGCCTGGAACAAAATGAAAGAACGTAGTCAGAAGTGGAGCTGAGACAGTGTGAGGAGTGGTAAATTGAATTAATGCTGGCTGACTTAACTTATACCATGGGACTAATACACAGAGCTAACCAGACAACCTGGGGTTTCTTCCTGTATCCCACATGTATGAATGATAATATTATTCCATGTGAAGAAATTAAAGGTTTACTCTCTGCTTGCCTTCCTCAGTTGGGAGGTCAGAGCACCGAGTCAGCCTCTGAACAGGCAGAGACAAGGACCCTTCAAAGAGCAGACGTAGCTGACAGCTGACACAGGAGGATGAGTGATGATCTCTACTCAGTGCACAATCCTTTCATACCGTGAAACAATCAGCTGTCATCCAGTTTTAGTGGTGAGTCAACAGAAAGAGTGAGCTTCTGAATTATCTGGAAACTGGCCAAATTTAGGTTGAACTGTGAATCCTAACACTGAGACACATTTACGTATGTGCAAACCACTGCTGGACAAGAGGCTGGTGATCAATGTATATAAAGGAACACATGCACTTACCTGAAAGGTGTTCAGAACATGTTTGCAAACATCACTGAGCTCATTCAGGCCCCTCCGCAGTGGCTCTGTGGCTGGAAGACCCCCTGAAACAGACAGTAAACGCCTCTGAAGTAACGAACAGTCATAACCAAAACAACCACGTGCAATGCTCGCACTTTGTGGATCCAAGCCCCTGAAGTTCAAATGAACCCTTGTATTTTTACATGCACTGATGATGTAGGCAGCCATCATGAGGGCTGCCCGAGTTACAAGAGAAATCAAAGAACTAAGCATGAGGGAGATGCGGTTCAGGGGCCAGATTCACCTGATAGTCGAGCTGCAATTTATAATTTTGTCTCTAATCAAGACAAATGGCATATTTCTTACCCATGCATGAGCATTCAAGAGTCCTGTGGGAGCTTTAGATGTATCTACAGTTTGCAATTGACAATCATTTTTGAAACGTGACAGTAATCGCAATCCGTGTGCAAGCACTGGTTTGCAAATTACTTTTAAGGAAAGGGATCAGACTTCATCGATCAAGTACTCATCCAAAGTCCAAATGCAGTATGTTAGCAAAGATAGAAAATATAAATATTAAGACATTATGGTGGCCTCAAGGTTAGAGAAGCAAATTTGTGACCACGAGGGCGTCGGCACCATCCGCGGCAGGATAAATCTGGGTGGGAAAAGTGAAAAAGCAGCACTCTCCCTTCTCTCATAATAACACCACTGAGGTGCCCTTAAGCAAGGCCCTGGACCCAAACTGCTCCAGTGGAGCTGCTCAGTGTCCAGTAGATCAGATTGTGGTTTTACTGAGCAGCTTCCAGGTGTGAATGTGTGCAAATCTGATTAGGTTGTTCCTGCAAAAACAGAGGCTTCCTCTCTGTGAACTTCCCTGAATAAATAATAGGGTGTGGGGGGGGCAGCTGATTACTGCAGATGTAACAGCAGGTAATGAAAGAATAACGTACCTCAAACTACACTGACCACAACTGCACACAAGAGCAAAGAGCTACCACTGAATACTTGAATACTTTATTGAATGCTGACTGAACTAAGCACTATTTTTAAACATCACTCTGAAGTATTTTGTGGTTATGGTCTAATTGATTGATCAAAAAATGCACAGTGAAAACAAATGAATGAAAAGAATTGTTAGTTGCAGTCCTGTCCCTCTTCTCCCAACTGACGTGGATGACTTCTACCCACACATTTTATTGTGGTCATGGTGGAAAAATATAATGACAGAATAAGTACATAAATATCTGAATATGTGAAAGTGCAGTGGAAACTACGTTTTTTTTTTCTGGTGCCTGGAAGGTAATTGTGTCTTTCTGATGAAGCCATGAGGAAAGATCTCCCAGGCATCGCAAATCTTAGTTCAACAACAAAAACAAGTTGTTTTCTTGGTCCAGCAGAGTCCTTTCATGTGATGGGGCTGCTGTTATCTGTAGTCACTTTGTGCAAAGCTGATGACAGATGATTTTTTGTAACAAGGCAAGTGGCTATAGCTCACTGTGGACAAGAACAAGAGGGGGGTGTATGTGCATGTGTTACTTAAGGTCAGTTCTTGTTCGGGTTGAGTGGTCAAAGTGAATGCACAAGCCTCCAATCAAAATATTTACTCTGCAACACAAAAAGCTTTACTCTCTCGCTGTCCTACGCACGTATGCACATGTTAAACTAACCTGGATTGTAAGAAGAAAAAGCAGTGAAGTGATAGGGGCTTTAAGGAGTGTCTCTCACCTCTCGTCTGAATGCGAAAGTTGATCTTGCTCTCTGACGGATGGGTGATGGTGTAGCCACAAAAGTCCGTATCCACACTGACGGAAAACAGGAAAGTGAGAGCGAGATTTGTGATTACAATCAATGTTTTGCTTAAAGTGGGTGGAAGTGCGTTAGTGTTATTACATTTTTTCCACTATCAACTCGTCCCAGTTGACCTAATCTCTGAGAGCAAAAACACTTACGAATCACATACGCACTTGAGAGGTGCTTTTTGATATCATTATTATAAATAGTCAAAATTATGTCTGAGAGTTGTAAGGGGGGAAAAAGGTCCCCTTCCAGCTGGAGGCATATCACACAAATTAAGGATCAGTCAAACTCTTTGTACTTCAAACACGTCATGTGAGAGTGGGGGGGGATAAATGTTTTTTAATAAAAAAAAGAAGAAAGATCAAACCCCTGACCACAACATGCTGAATTTAAAGGATCAGTGTGAAGGATTAAGTGGCATTTAGTGGTGAAGGTTCAGACTGTGAAACTTTTGCGATTGCAATATGATTAAGTCTAGAGAACAAAATGTGTAGGCCAGTGCATCTCTGCAGCACTTCATTATAAAGCTGTTTTGTGACACATTTTATCAAAAAATGTGCAGCTTCTACGGGTTTGACATGGCACTTGGCCATATTGCAATTTCGATAATATTGCGATTAATTGTGCAGCCCCACTGTGAAATGTGTAGGAGAAGCTATGGAAGCTGGGAAACACGCCAGCGCTGGGATTGTCCATTCTGGGCTACTGTAGAAACATAGTGGTTCAACAAGGCGGACACCATGGAAACCGACCCATCAACGAGAACACGATGATTCCTATATTCAGGTGAAACACTAATGAAAAAATACCCATGAAATATTATATATAATTTCCATTTGTTGCACACTGGACCTTTAAAGCAGCAGTGTGTTAGAAGAAAAAAAAAAAAACACTCACGTCTTCATAATCATATATCTGAGGGAGTTGCCCAGTGTATGGTCTTCATCATGCAGCACAAATGTCACACAGCCCTCATCAGCCCCATCAGCCTGGACCTAAAACACACCAGAAATACTTGATAAAACATCAAACAACAACTCTAAACAGAAACATTACCCAACGCCCTCCTTGGAGATTAGTGAGTGGGAGAATCAGTGGGAACTATTACACATTGCCAATACATCCAATACTTATTATCTCACAGATGCACATTGACATGGATCAGCTTAACATATTGAACAACATAGTGAGAAACTGAGGGGGGGAAACACTCGGCTCTGTTTACATACTGCCACCCAGTGGAGAAAACTCAGAGCTATGGGCTGAGAAAGAGACAAACGTAAAGTAACTAAAGTGATTTACCTGTCAGGCAAACCACTCTTAATATGAGTCCACAGCTAAGGTTGCAATAAAGAAATCAGCCTTTAATGTAGTTTGAGTTTTTAACTTTGGGTTGTTTTCTCAATGTGAGCTCCTGTAGGCTGCCCACGTGAAGAGTTTACGGTCGAAATTATTATTAATCATTAGCTCATTTAACTTAATGTGTTCTTACAAACAGCTCGTTGAACAGTGGAAGATCACCTGCAGCTGTACACACTATCTAAAAGCAGGAGGCATATTCGCTTCTTACCATCTCCAGCACTGGTTTCTTCTCTCCTTCCCCGGCCATGCTTTCCTCTGTCAGTCAATGTGGAGGCGTGGGGGTTCAGCCCTCACCACTGTCTGGCAGGTAAGAGATAAGGCAAGAGCGATTAGCCCCAGAAAAACAGGTGTCTGTTTTTTTTTATTTTGTCTATATTGTGAAAAACATAAACTTTAACACCGTCTGTGTTTGACTGTGTGATTATACTGCAGCAAATACTGATATAAGATTCATAAATGTAACGATAAAGTATTTAAGGTGAGATATTGATCGGTTTATTTGGTTGTTTGTCTTTTGTTTGGCTCTTACGTCACGCTGCTACGGACCTTAACGTGTAGTTTATAGTGATAGTAATATAATGCACCGACCTGTTCTCATTAAGCCTTCATCCCTGCGCACATAAGTAGATTAAAAGTGAGAGTTGTCCATCGCCACAGCGCCTAAACAGCCTGTAAGACCTCGACAAGGGCTACAATAAACCCAACGCAGGCTGTCCCCATGACGTGACGGCAGGCATAAAAACATGTGACGACACACTGCATAACCGGAAGTTTGAAGAAAAAAAAATGTAGTTCATAACACGAATCTGTACAATTGAACATGAAGGTAAAGGAATGTAGTAGGAACTACATTACCCAGCGGGGAGCGGGGGGTTGTGAAATCGCTTCCGGTCTGAGTGATTTGCAAACCAGAAGTCACTCGAAAGGGATTAGCTAGCTTGCTAGCAGAGGAAATCTCTTTAGATGTTGGAATTTGCGCTAAACGAGCAACTGTGAACCGCGCGGACACATCGAGGTATTGATTAGGTTATCATATAACTTATTATGGGCTGTCCGCTGTGTTAGCTCCGTGGCTAGAGAGCGGCAAACTAACGCAACCAACCGCCGCTATTAGCCAGATAGCCTGTTGTTTTTAAATACGGATTTTATTTAACGACAATTTAATTTAATTTACTGAGTTTATTTACTTCCGTCTGTAACGTTACACACTATTTCACCACAACCTTCCTCCTCCTCCTCCTCCTCCTCCTCCCCTCTCTCTCTCTCTCTCTCTCTCTCTCTCTCTCTCTCTCCATCCTCCTCCTCTTCCTCCTCACTCCTCTCCTCTCTCTCTCTCTCTCCATCCTCTCTCCTCCTCCTCCTCCTCTTCCTCCTCCTCCTCCTCCCTCCTCCTCTCTCTCTCTCTCTCTCTCTCTCTCTCTCTCTCCTCCTCCTCCTCTTCCTCCTCCTCCTCCTCCTCCTCCTCTCTCCTCCTCTTCCTCCTCCTCCTCACTCCTCTCCTCTCTCTCTCCTCCTCTTCCTCCTCCTCCTCCTCCTCCTCCTCCTCTCCTCTCTCTCTCTCTCTCTCTCCATCCTCTCTCCTCCTCCTCTTCCTCCATCCTCCTCTCTCTCTCTCTCTCTCCATCCTCTCTCCTCTTCCTCCTCCTCCTCCTCCTCCTCTTCCTCCTCCTCCTCCTCTCTCTCTCTCTCCATCCTCCTCCTCCTCCTCCTCCTCACTCCTCTCCTCTCTCTCTCTCTCTCCATCCTCTCTCCTCCTCCTCCTCCTCTTCCTCCTCCTCCTCCTCCTCACTCCTCTCTCTCTCTCTCTCTCTCTCTCTCTCTCTCCTCCTCCTCCTCTTCCTCCTCCTCCTCCTCCTCCTCCTCTCTCCTCCTCTTCCTCCTCCTCCTCACTCCTCTCCTCTCTCTCTCCTCCTCTTCCTCCTCCTCCTCCTCCTCCTCCTCCTCTCTCTCTCTCTCTCTCTCTCTCTCTCCATCCTCTCTCCTCCTCCTCTTCCTCCATCCTCCTCTCTCTCTCTCTCTCTCCATCCTCTCTCCTCTTCCTCCTCCTCCTCCTCCTCCTCCTCTTCCTCCTCCTCCTCTCTCTCTCTCTCCATCCTCCTCCTCTTCCTCCTCACTCCTCTCCTCTCTCTCTCTCTCTCTCCATCCTCTCTTCCTCCTCCTCCTCCTCTTCCTCCTCCTCCTCCCTCTCTCTCTCTCTCTCTCTCCATCCTCTCTCCTCCTCCTCTTCCTCCTCCTCCTCCCTCTCTCTCTCTCTCTCTCTCCCATCCTCTCTCCTCCTCCTCCTCCTCCTCCTCTCTCTCTCTCTCCATCCTCTCTCCTCCTCCTCCTCCTCCTCCTCCTCCTCCTCCTCCTCACTCCTCTCCCCTCTCTCTCCTCTCTTCACAGCGAGTAGAGTCGGAGCTGAAAGCCGTTGCCATGGCAATCCTGTTTGCCGTGGTGGCTCGTGGGACCACCATCCTGGCGAAGCACGCGTGGTGTGGCGGCAACTTCCTGGAAGTCACCGAGCAGATTTTAGCCAAGATCCCGTCGGAGAATAACAAACTGACGTACAGCCACGGCAGGTAGGACTCCCACACGCGTCCTCACACCTGTGTGACGCTCCCATGTTGTTGTTAAGTTCAGATCCTGCTGTGTACAAGTGGTGGTGTTGTCAGATAAGTGTGTGGTGTAATAGAAAGTGCATCATGGCAAATAGGGCTGCGTGGTATATTATAAACACTGTATTGAGACTGTAATGTGATTAAAGATTAGTTCATCACACATTTTTAATTGAAAAGAAAAACCAAAACAAACGTGTTTTCTTAAATGTGGAGAACAAGATTTGTGGTCGGGGTATCTCTGCAGCACTACGATACTTAATAAAAGTATAATAATGCTGTTTTGTCACACATTTTACCTTTACATTAAAACAGTGCAGCTCTTGCGATGTGCATATTGACTCTTCAAATGCACTTGGCCACATTTCAATGCCAATAATGTTTTGATTGATGGTGCAGCCCTAGTGTAAAATGCCTCACATGTAGAGCAAATACTTGCAAATCACAGCAGTCACTAAGGTGCTGCACTTTATTTTTGCCAAGAGGAGTTGAAATAATAACAACTCCTATAACAACGAACAGTAAGTCCTCTGACGTCGTGTTTTTATTCACCACTCAAGGTCTTTTTCATGCGCATTCACACATTTGTGAAACCTTTATGTAGGGTTACAGCTGCGTTCACTGGCTTCCTTTTAAACCCTTACCTAATCAGTGTTTGCATTTCTGTAGTATCAGATAATTGTGAAGAGTGGGGAATAATCTGATTATACAGTGTATGTAAAACCAGTAAACCAGTAATTAGCCATGGGTTAGTAATGTCTACAAGATCAAAGCAAATTAAAGATGTAATTTGTATGCTCAGATCCAGTGTGGACTGTCAGGTATTAGCACATGTGACAAGCTCAGATATCAGAAGCCCTGTTCAGACTAGCATTAAAGTGTCGAGAGTTTACAGAGGATCCACTGCAGGAAACCACAACCTCAAACAATCAGGTGGTATCACATGCTACAAAGGCACAAGGCAATGTGTCTACATGACCTGGTGTAATGTAGACTTACAGCCCATTTACTCTGTAGTTAATGTTTCCTTAGATATTTTACAGTGCATGTAGTGTTTGCTGTATAAAACAGTGTACTTTGACTGTTGACTAATTGTGTATTTTTTTCTCTTTTAGCTATCTCTTTCATTACATCTGTCATGACAGAATCATATACCTGTGTATCACTGATGACGTAAGTATATAATTGTCTTAAATGTTTGTGTATCTATTTGTTTAGGGTTGAATTTGTTTTTTCTTTACTGTTGTTTGACCTGCTTCTGCATTGCCAGATGGGGCATAATGCCTTTTATGTGAATACTGGGATATAAAGAAGAATTCAGAAGTAAAATTGAGTAACGCTGCCACTTTGAGAAACAGAAATAAAGTTGTTGTACTCACATATATCCAACCCATGTTTGGTTAGTAAGTAATATGTTATATATAATTAATGGGAATGTATTAACTCTAATGACGTTTTTGTACCAAAGGACTTTGAGAGGTCACGTGCATTCAGCTTCCTCAGTGAAGTCAAGAAGCGCTTCCAGACAACGTACGGGTCGCGAGCACAAACAGCCCTGCCTTACGCCATGAACAGTGAGTTCTCCTCAACACTGGCAGCTCAGATGGTGAGTGTGACAAGAGCCTAAGCATATTGAGCAACATTTTCTTGTGACATTTTTTTTTTTAATTTTTTTTTTTTACTTCTGTAGTCTATAAAAAACATTTAGTAATCACAAAATACACTCACTGCTTTCCCTTCTTTTCTCCTTACCTTTTCTCTGTCTTTGTTTCTATTTGTAGAAACACCACTCAGATCCACGAGGAACAGAACGTGTCACTGAGACTCAGATGCAAGTGGATGACCTAAAGGGCATTATGGTCCGCAATATAGGTGAGCTTCTCATGAGTTTCCCCATGACGCAGTGATGCTGAAAGGACCTCTTTTTGTTGTGGCACTATAAGACGATAATGGAATAAAATGTCCATTTAATTGAATCAGGAAAGGCTTGCTATGTGTAGGGATGGGAATTAATACCAATTTAATGATACCAATGCTGCTGTTGTTATCTAATTATCTCTTAATCTGAACACAGTGTAGAAACAGAGTAGAAACAAGGCTGTAGCCTGAGAGCTAACTGTAACAACAGTCTGTCTGTCATCAACTAAAATGAATGAAATTAAAGAATATTTGTTTTCATTTAAGGTTTCTTAGTCAAAGGAAAAAAATCTTGATTGATAAGCTCGGAGGCATACAATTCTGATGGATCAGACAATCTGGAACCGGTTCTTGATTCCCATTCCTAGTTTTGTGCGAGTGGCATTTATTTCCACTTTTAAATGAATGCAACATGTTTTTTTTTAAGTTGTGCCAATGATGCACTGGTCCTCATCTGTCATCAGGCCCAAAGCAAAGACAATTCCTGTCCCAAATGTCAGTCAGATTTCACCAAGCATTTGTTATGGATCTTTTTACACTGGACCTTTGTGTCTCCCAAATTAACTTTGGCTCTCTCTGTGTCTTTTTACAGACTTGGTAGCTCAGAGGGGAGAGAAGCTGGAGTTACTGATTGACAAGACAGAAAATCTGGTTGATTCAGTGAGTTTAGTTTTTCATCTGATGCACAATATTTTGCAGTATACAGATTTATATTTTGACAGTAATCTAGCAAGTAATTGTCACTGATGACTTTTTCTCCCTGCTCCTCTTCAGTCAGTCACATTTAAGACCACAAGTCGTAACCTGGCACGAGCCATGTGTATGAAGAACCTCAAGCTGACCGTTGTTATTGTGCTGGTGTGCCTGGTGAGTACGGACAGAAGGAGATGTTACAGTGTAATGGTTCTTTAGCCAGTCGTGCATTGTTACTTGGCTATATCTGCGCTGTAATTTACTCATTTCTTTCTTCTGTTTCCGTGCTCTTTTCAGGTGGTAATTTACATTATCGTTTCTGCTGCCTGTGGAGGCCTCAACTGGCATACTTGTGTCAAATAATGAGAGGAGAGTGGGTATAAAAGAGAAGGAGATAAAGGAGAAGAAAAAAGAAAAAGAAGGAGAAGCGCCTGTTCAACTCCTGCCTGCCAACGGATACAAAAGGAAACACAACTTTCCTTTCCTTTACTCCTCTAGCTTCAACATCCCCGGAAGACACATATGCTCCTCCTCCAGCCTCCTGCCTCCTTCCTCGTCTCCCTCCCTTCTTTAATAGCGTGCACATTGACTTGCCTTCTGGACAGGGAGTCCCACCTCATACCCACACTAATGGACAGCAGCCGTGTGGTCTAAAAACTGATGTGGAACAATAATCTTGTCTCATAACTCGTCCCGTACATTCATCCTGTCTCATGCACTTAGTGGCCTGATGTATCAGTCTGTGATACTGTCCTGCACCCATATATGTTATTAATCCAGTCAGACTGATACCCTGGAATGAACCACAAATATAGCAAAGACTGCTTTGTTATTGTCCTGCTTTTCCGTTGTTAAAGACATATATGGGACGTGCAAATGTAGGTAGCATTTACAGTGTGCACATTTTTTTTTATAAAACTGATGAAGTAAAATGGTATGTCTCAAATGGCATGTGTCTAACAAAACCCCATCGGTGGTGTCTGAAGGATGTCAATGAAGGATTGTCTGATTTCCACCATGTTTTATCACCAAGCACAGTAGTATATTCTAAAGATGTATGTTGTAAAATACCAGATATGATCATATGAAGAAATATTGTAAATTTGATAGATATTACTGATTCAAACAGTGTAATGACTCTTTTAAATCAAGCCTGATTTTGAGAAATATCTATTTCACACATTTGATAGGAGGCTTCATCTAACCTCTTACCTCTGCTAGGATGTTCAGTGTGCCCATTATGTTGTTTTTCGTTAACACACAATGCACTTTTTACATTGTACATAGATTTGCTTCCTGGCATCATATGATTAAAAAAAAAAAAAAAAAAAAATCATGTAATTATTTAATTACTGTACATTCAGATTTGAAATAATAAAATCTGATGGTATGAAGTGGTTGATCTCTAAAAAGCAAAAAGATGATATTTTTATAGCTTTTATTTTGAAAATCTTGAGCTGTTCACACTAATCAGAGTTATTATTACGAGTTGTCCGTGGCTGTTAAGTTGCTTGTAAGATGACGCCAACTCATCGCATTGTGTCAAAGTTCAGGCAAACAATTCATCGACAGTAGGAGCAGATTTTAAGGACTGTTTGGGGTTTGTTCAGGATGCTCTCTCTCTCTCTGTGTGTGTGGAAAAAGAAAACTAACAGGTGAAACTAATTAGCCATTAAGACCTTGTCGGTGCTCGGTGCTCCTGTGACAGCCAGGTACAAGCCTTCAATCCTTCAATGTTTTTATGTTTAATTATCCGCTTTTTTATGAACTCAATATACAACTGAATGTCTTATTTGTTCAGCAGGTGGTAAGGCAGTTTTTTTTTTTAATTGTTGTCTCACACATTACAGGTTATCTAAAGGTCCAATCTCCTGTCAACAGAAATTAACGTTCTTGTTTGCTTGTTAGCTATCGAGCTAACTAACGTTTATTTTGGTCTTTAACGGCTGTTTGCTCTGCGCCATCTTTGTTTTTCGACCGTTATAAAATATATATATTTCTTTATCCACTATGTTTGTAACTATTTTTAAAAGTTTATATATTATATTTACAATTAACTCTGATTGTATCGTCACATGTGCAGGTTTGACGAGTAATGGATTACATGTGAGAGAGTTATCAGGATATAAAAAAAAGGTAACGTTAGCTACTTTAAATGTAATCCATTACAGTTAAGTTACAGAAAAAATACGTAACGTTAATCAGATTATATATTTTTAGTATTTTGCAGGATTATAATTTTATACAAAACATCAGTTTCTTTAAAAAACACTAAGCAGAAGACACATTTTTCAAAGCAAAAACATTTCCATTTTTTAAAGTTAAATGGAAAATTACATTGTTCTGTTGTTATAGAATACACTTCAATTATCAATACTAACGTTACTTACTGATAATTAATTTCTACTGTGTGTATTTGCATATTTGGTGTTGTTGAGATAATCCAAAAGTAGCAGAAAGTAATCTGGTTACATTACTTTAATAGTAGATACTTGGATTTGGTTACTGACTGTATTTTTTTTACTACTTGTATCGGGTTACGTAATGAGATCCCAAAAAAGGTAAATGTATTCATCCATTGCAGTTACAGAAAAAAAGACGTAATCAGATTACATTTTGTAAAAACTGTCTCATTTAGTTACGATCATAATTTAAAAAAACATCAGTTTCTTTAAAAATACACTAAACAAAAGACACATTTTGACTTTTTAACTTTAAAAAAAAAAAAAAGTCCTTTTCTAACAATAAGGTTACATTGTTCTGTTGTTGTAGAGAATACACTAGAAATCAATACTACTTATTGATAAATCTTTTCTCTTGTGTTTATTTGCACATAAGGTAATCCAAAAGTAACGAAAAGTAATCAAGTTATTAGTACTTGTGTTACATTTTTAAAGCAACCCTCCCAACCCTGCACATGTGACAAACAATCTTGATCAATTGATTGACATTCATAATACATAATACTTGCTTACTCTCTAATCTTTTAACGTGTCTGAGAGCTGCTGTGCAGTCTACTGTGTTTTAAACCATTTATGGACTTGAAAAAGTATTTTCCCTGCTATTAGTAGCTCCTCACTATGTTTACTCCCGATCTAATTATAGACCTAACTGGCTGGAAGAGGCCTCGTGCAGGGATAATCTGTCAATCAGGTGCAAGGGGGATTGTGGGGTGGGGGGTGTTTTGATCAGATGATATACCAATGACCTCGTGTGTCTGAGGAGCCAAAGAGGAATGAGGTACTACAAATACACCCAGCGAGGTTCATTCATGTTATTTTGGCTTTAAATACAGACCTGTGACCAAACTGTGGTAACTTTAAAACTATATAGAGTCCGATTTAATGCTTGCTCTCACTGGTTGTTGTTTTTGTCGACCCACTGAAAATTCCTCACAGTTTAAGCGTTAACCAGGACACAGGCCCACAGCTTTGTCTTGAAAGCCTTTTTCTATTTTGTCTTGTTGGAGCAAACTGATTAATATTCTGTTGAAAGACAGTGCTGTGCTATTCTTCCAACCAGACCTCAGTGGTGTGGTTTTTTTGTTTTCCTGTGATTTACAGAGGACAGTGTTGTCCCTGTGGTATGCTGGCTGGCTGGAATCCCCCAGCTTGACCTGCTGCCCCGCTGTAGTGAGGGGCAGCTCTGTGCCTCGGGTTTTGATGGCTGTCCTCGCTGCTCATAACTGCTCACTGTATTCTACCGATATGTCCAGTCACCCATGCAAAGGCAAGGAAAGGCATTTGAGGCTTTGTGCACAGAGCCCGAGGGGCCTCAGAAATGGAGATGCAATGTTCTTTTGATATCACTCAATTTGAATGCAGTAACTTGCATTCAAATTCTATAAAGATAAACAGAAGTATTTAGTGAGGCCTCATATCAAACAGTAATATTGATAATACATTTTAAACTTTTACTATTTAACCAGGCAGAATGGTATTGACTCTCGCAGCACAGGGTCCATGAGTAGACAACACAGCAGTTGGGTATAAGAGGGGCTCTGGCCGGTCATCCTACTTGTTTTAAACATTTTGATGCATAACTCTGGTTTAAGAGCTACCTCAAATGGACATCCCATATTAATTCTTGTTAACAACAGTAGGTGAAGACCACCGCTTGGATTACATAACAAGGCCCAGTGAATAGCAGATTTGACAGGATATAAAACTAATTCCTAGAACTCTGAGGAGATAATAAGCCTACTCTATACCATGATTTACATCTTGTCTCTAGTTAAGATTAGACGGTAGTTCCCAGGGGTCAGGGGCCTTGTATAGATTAAGCAGAAATAGCGTCAGTCTTAGGGGTCTTAGACTCTGGTGTCACACCGCCGCTGTAGTGTGAGACTCAAATGTCAAGCTGTTTGTGTACAACATGAGGCCGTGTCATCAGACGGTGACATTGTCAGTGGACGTATCAGCAATGACCGACATTGTCATGCGTCTTGGAGTGAGTGTCTATAATATTTCTGGTCGGGGTCTACCATTCAAAAATGTGATACTCCTGCACCTAGGCCTCTCGTCATTCTTCTCCTCTCTTCACTTATCCCGTACTAAAAAGCCGACTGATCCATTTCCTCATAAAAGAGGGACTTTGGCTGCTAAGCAACAGTGAATGCCAACTCGGCCTTGCAGGCCATAGCCACTCCCCCTTGCACTGGGCTCGGCATGGATAAGGTAACATGTTGCTCTCCTCCTCGCTTGCTCCCTCTGTAAACTCGGGAGTGGAGCTCTACACTGAGCACAGTCCTTAGTTGGACCTTGATATCTCTGCGCTGGGGAGCAGTGTGCAGCCAAGTCAGTGATGGTATCTGACATAATGGCTGATTGGACAGACTGCTGACCCAGTGCTGCAGCGGGCCTACCGGACGTCACGTTACTTCAGGGAGGGGAGGAAAAAACAGGATCTCTAACGCCGGCACAAGGGGCACCCTCATTCAGGCTGTGATGTTACTGATGCACGGTTGACTCTGAACACGAGGAGAGAGGAGTGGTGGGACCGGGGCTCGCACACCACCGCCTGCCCAGTTGACTGGATTTAGCCCTTTGGAAGGAAAGCTGTAATAGGATTGTCTCTGAGAGAGTAAAATGAGCCGGATGAACCTGCAAAAACTGAGTTGATACAGCAGGCAACACAGCTGACTGTGGTGGCATTATCTTCCCCACTGTTATCATTCTTTCTTAGTGAAAGGTAAGTGTAGATCTGTTTTTATAAAACAGTTTTTGCTGTAGTGTTTCTTTGCTTTGTTTTTTAGCTTGAACTTTTTGTTGGTTGGGTTTTGTTTTTCCGTAAACACTGTCAGGTCATGCTTTGTCTCAGGTGCTGTTGTAACATTGTTAATATGTGTGGGACGATACTGCAGTGGCCTTGGAGGAGCAGTTTCTTGCCAAGGTTCAATGTGCACAGTAGTTTGCCAAGGCTGTGTATTTTATTTGATTGCACAGATTGTAATGTGCAGTAAGGTGTGTTTCCCTACCCTATTAAACAAGCATATTATTCATCCCTGATTTTGCCTGTTGGCCATTTGGATAAAGCAGAGCTGCTTTGATATATCTTATCAGCAGTAGTGTGGAATATAAGGCAGATTTAATTATTAACACCTAATAACAAGTATGGCATTGTTTTTAAAATGTCATTCTCCCAAATGTTTAATCCAAATATCTCTTCAAAGAATAGATCAAATAGATATTTCAATATTTCTTATTGTGCTCTTGAGCTTTATTGAGCTGTCAGCACAGCCCCATGCGTCACTCTAAGGTCGAACATATTTCATATTGACATTTTGAGGCGTGTGTGCTTCTACATAAAACCAGAATGGTACAGACAGATTTAGTTTGCAAGAAAAATTCTTCATTAACTTTGAACCTTGGTTCATTTTATAGTCGCCAATGTGTTGATTTCTGTTATAGTGTCTCTTTCAAAAAAAAGTCTGTACATTTGAGTTGCTGTATGCTGAATGTGTCATTTGTAACTGAGTCAGTGTGGTACTATAACTCGGGCTGTATAGGTGGCTGATATTTCAGCTATGAGAATTAATTCAATGTCTGGTGTTGTCAAGTCTTTACTGACTGCTCGTGTCTATAACTCTTTGTTAAATCACTTCCTTGAAGTAGAGCCTTGTCTTATTTTGACACACAGGCCGTTCAACTGCTGGATTATGTTTTGGTATCCTACAAAAAGAAACTTCTATATATTGGCAGTAAGACATACAAACAAGCCAAAGAAGAGGATGCTGCCACTCAAGAATGGAAACATGTGGTTAAAATGCTGCATATTATAAACTGAACCTTCTCTACATGCTGGAACGTTTTCAGGCTGTTGGTGACTTGATATCTTAGTCTCTGGTGGTGCATACCACAATGGTGCTTTTGTTATAGTAGTGGCTGGCAAGCTTAGCAGTCCAGTCAGCTTAAATAAACACAACAGTACACAACAAAGCAGTTAAGACTTCTCATGCCAAACGCATGTTGGTTCATTTCAGAGTAAACTCATACCTGCTGGTCCTCAAGTTATTATTAAACCGTGATTCAGGAGAGAAACCAATGACAATAGTTGTAGTGGGATTTTCTTCTCATTCCCACCAGGAATGTCAAGTGCGTCTCATAGGGAAAAGTAGGCGCCTTGACATATGATGCTGTGTCTGGTAAAAACATATTTTTAGAAAGGTAATCTTATAATCAACAATATCAGTGAAACTACAGCTTGCAGCTAGGAGACTTGCACTACAGTATACCTTTTAAGCATGATCCTGATGACTTCTGCATTTTTCATTGGACTAAGTCATAAATAATTTGAGTATCCAGCTACTGTTACAATGGTCAATGACTTAGCCAAAGCCCTAAGCTAAATTTGTGGTGTCCCTGTTACCATTCTGTGAAATTACAAAGATGCCAACATAGATTATGCAGTAACTTGGTTCTAAAACTGTGATTGTTTCCTCCTCTCTACAGATATTCATGCCTCATCAAAAATCTAATGGATTACAGTGCTGCTAACAGACTGTAAAGCCAATAGGCAAAACCCCATCAGAACTCAAAAATGTCTAATAAAACATTTAACATGTCCTCTGAACAAGTTGAGCACACAGTTCTTTTGGCCCAAAGAAACCTGCCACTGGGGGTCTCAGCTGAGAGTCATTACAGCAACTTGCCACTGTCCCCTTCACCTGACTCAGTAAGTAGTATTTCCAACAGTAGTATTTCCAACCTGAGTGACAGAGAAACCAACAGCTCTCCTGATGTGAACATGCTGGAGTGCTGCCTCAGCGACGGTTCTCCTGTGGATAACCCCTTCAGCACCACCCTACCACAGGGTAATGTGCTCTGTGGTGTGAGAACCAACCTGAACCAAACTTTTATTGCTACACCTGTAAATGGAAGTGTGAATTTCTGGAATGAAAACTTGAGTCTAATGAGCAACCATGAGACGGGATCAGAGCAGTACCAGACTTTTAGTAAGAACACAGAGGATGGAAATAACAGTACAGTGATGTCTCCAGACTCTGCTGGGAGGGAAAGTCAGCTGGGTTCATGTGAGACGTCCCGTAGAGGATCCACTGAGAATGACTGCTTCTCCCTGAGCTCTGGGGAAATGATAATGAGGAGCAACAGTTTTTGCCTGGAGGACCAGTCACTCTTATTAGTCTCTTCCCTGGATGAGACATCAATCTCTTTTACTGCAGGCCATCCGGAAATGCCTGCTGAATCTAACCTGCTGTCAACCACTCTGCTGGATTTCTGTGAAAAATCCACAGAAAGAGTCACTGAGGAGAACACGGGACATCCGTGTCTTTGCACGACTTTCACTCACGCAGAGCTCCCCAGTGAAGAAAATGATACGGCAACATCCAGCTCTCCTGTAGCTCTGCCAAGTGAGAGTGAAGGAGCTCTTTTGATGACTTTTGTCTGTGAAACATCTCCTGTAGATTGTGGAAAAGAAGCTCAGTTTGCTACTGCTGGAGCACAGCTGCTTCATTTCCCTGGAGTATTTACACCAGAACAAGGCCAGACCTTTGTGTCCACTCTGTCAACTACACAAGACACTGATAAGGATATTCATACTTCCACTCCAATACAATACGTTGGGAACAAGATACCCAGCCTCCCATCCTTTTCAGAGTCCCCCTGCACTGGAAACACAGGCAGCCCAGGACGCCATCCTGTACAACGGCAGCAAATCTCTATTTCTCCTAAACAATGTTTGGTTGCAGGACTGCCACCTTCAACCAGCAAAGTCAAGAAAATGGAAATTAAGAAGTTTCCCAAGTCAGACTTCAGCAGTGTAAAATCTAAAGTTGTGACAAGAAACGTGCATCAAATGTCAGTGCCAGGCCCTATTTCACAGCAAAAAACATCACAAGTTAATGTGAACAATAAACACACTGACACGTATCGAGGAGCAGCTATTAGGATTAGTCCTGCCAAGGTAAGGAGTAGCACTGCTGTCTCTCCCACCTCAAAAATGGTCAGTGATGCTCTGAGACAAGGGAATACAGGGGCTTCTAATTCAGGCGTAACAATGATACAGTCAACTGGGCATACTGCTGTGGATGGACAGGGTAAGAGGAGAGAATCCCTACCTTACCGCCATTTAGCTGCAAACAAACATGCTTCAGCAGTCCAAAGCAGTAACGCCAGCTCTGAAACAGGCCACTCAGCCTCAAGCCAAGCTGCAGCACAGCATGCTGGCAACCAGACCTTCTGCTTCTCATCCTTAGAAAAATCCCCTGATGGAAGTTGCCAAACAGATCCCCAACCAACTCCAAAGAAGGGCGTGTCAAGCAAAATTGAGGTCAAGTCAGGCTCAGCATTGGGTCACGACAAGCCTCCCGTCCTCAAGATGCGACCTCGCTGCTCATCCGAGAGTTCATCATCAGGGCACTTTAATAAACGGGCCAAACGGGCTGGGGCCACAAACAGATCTGCTGAAAACTCCGCGAGAGAGGTTAAAAAAATCAGTCTGGTGGTGAGTATGAACTTTTAATGTAATAAGTACATTTAAAAGACCAGTGTGTAGGATTTACTGGCATCTAGCGGTGAAGTTTGTGACCAACTGAATACCACTCGCCTTTCAAGCGTGTAGGAAAAAATATGGTGGCCCGACACTCGTGAAAAGTACAAAAGGCCCTATCTAGTGTGAGTGTCCGTTCTGGGCTACTGTAGAAACATGTTGGTTCAAAATGTCAGAGGATGGCTGTAGAACGGCTCCTTCTAAGGTAACAAAAACACAACAATTACTTACTCTCAGGTGATTATAGTGATAGGTGATAATGAAAACACATCTGTGAATATTATAATCCAATTCTGTCAATATATCCTCCTTAATGTTACACACTGGACCTTTTTAACAAATTAAATCAAATAAATTCAGTAATTCATTAAATATATTTTCAAATACTGCTACTAGTCATGTTCTTGCAGTTGTTTCTTTAAGCCACATTGGATCCAGATATTTTTTAAGTAGGATGCAGATTTGGTTGGAGTTCACAGGGCCAGTTGCATAGAGCTGAGTGACTAAGTGAGGAATTCCTCTTTGTAGGCAGAGTTGGGCAAATCGACAACAGCAGGAGCCCCGTGGGATGAGAGTAAGAGCAGATTCCGAGGACGGCCATTTCCTAGGCAAACATTAGGACCAACACTTTCACAAACTCCAGCTGCCAGTCCCAGATCAGCCAAGCCCGCCACCTTGGGGAGGGATGAATGCAGGACCTCCAAAGCTGTAGGGACGCCACAATCCAAGCAGAAGAGTAGTACAGGTAAGACTTATAACAGGTGGACGATGTCAAATACTATGCTGTGTGTTTTTTTTGGTGCAGTTTAGCTGAGCCTGTGATAACTTTGTGGGAGTCTTAAGAAAAGTTTAAAGTTTTTCTTAATTTGTTTCACAGAGGAAAGTTGACCTGTAAATGTCAGTAAACAAACATTGACAGAAGGTCACAATCAATACCCTCATGAGTCTTATGAGCTGCTTTTGACTAAGCAGAGAGCTAATGATTTCCTAACTATTTCCTCTGTTGTGTAAACAGCATTGTGTAATAGGTCTGTGTAACCCTGTGTATAATTGAAACAAGCACAGTAGAGAAGTTGACTTGGACTACTTTGACGGGCCGTATATGACAGCAGCACCAGAGGCATATGGTTTTGAGGGGGATTAGCAGGATCCTTTAAAGCAACACAATAATATTATAGGATAGTGATTTATACTATAAATAAATAAATGACTAATAAACATTTTTGAAATATTTACTAGCTTACAGCCCTCATTCCAGAAATAATGAAAATAACAAGACACAACATTTTTTAAGTTTTAATTTGCATATCTCTGCTCCATCTAGACATGTTGTTGTAAACTAAAGTTATCCAGGTTGTAGTAAAGCACTCTCCCCATCAGAGGGCGACATTGAGCAGTTCCTCTAATAGACCTACTGTCTTTTGATGAGCTCAGCCATGTTCCACAGGAACAGTGTTGGACACAGATGTCACCTCCGGTCTCTTGTCCAGGTCTTGGGGATAAACAGCCAACTCCCTCTGCCCTTGTGCCTCCTCATAGTAAGAGGAGTACTGGGGAAGGAGGGGGGGACTCTTCCTCTGATGGGAAGCCATCTGTACGAGTGGAAAAAGCAGGGGAAGGAAAGGGAGGTTTTGAGCTCACCAGTAAAGTTAAAGTGAGAGCACAGTGTTTGAAACAAGCGCTATGAGAAGAGTAAAAAAGCAATAACCTTCTCTTTCTCTGGCTACAGGGACACTCCACCAGGATTCATTATCTTGCTTAAACTGCAACATTTGTTTATTTTGTTTGTTTGTACTTGATCAAATTTGACATGTTTGCTGTAGTGAGTAAGATAGGTAAGTTTTGTACAATTTCTTTGACTTGTAACAATTAAGAAGTGGGCAAGCTATTATATTACATTATTATATTTACATTATTTAAATTTTTAAATGTTGTTTTTAACTTTTTACTAGTTTTATTTTGGGGTAAACATCTAAAAATATCCCATAAAAAGGACTCATTATATTACTACTTGTTATGAGAAAATATTGACAGGTTTATTAGGCCTGATTTGGCCTGTTGTGGACATTTTTACTGCTCACATTTGTATTCATAACCAGTAGACCGGTGTGCTCATTGTGTGTACTTGTCCTTAATAAAAGGGGTTCATGCTGCTGACCTCTGTTTGTGCTCCACTGATTCCAGGCAGTCAGAGAGAGCAGGCAACAGGCCAACAGCCATCCCTTGGAACTGCCTTAACAGCAAGTATTAAGCCCCAGCTGAATGGATCCAGACCTCTTCAGACTCCCACTCGCCCCTCTCTTATGGGCCCTCCCCTTACTCCTGCTACTAGATTACCACGCAAGACCCTGGGCAGTGAAGGTGCTGGGAGTACACAAGGTGAGCCTAACAAGGATTTTAGTAATATGATGTTTAGTCCCCATTGGCTGTTACATAAAGTTATAAAATCAGCTTCATGCAGGCTGTTTTCCAGGGTCAAGCCACCTTGTTTATTGTGCTTTTTAAGGACACATCTGGACATGGAGGGGAGGGGCGTCTGCTTTTACATAGTGACCCACTTCAGGGCTGGGCTTGTAAATCTGCCTCAGGGTAAATCTTTCTCTGACTTAATACCTCCACATCTGCCAAGATACAGTAGCATTTTTCAGATTTCTTTATTTTAAGCTCTGTGAGAAATTACATGTTTCAAAGCTATCAAACACTCTTTATGAATGAGCTGAACTCCAGTCCAGAGCCAGCAAATAACCCTGTGTGGCTGCTGAGCTTTAAATGGCTTTGTGACGGTATTTCAGTTTCTAAAAGAAAATAAGAGCAACTGAGAGCAGTGTTAAGACAGTGGGCTCTTTTCCTCCCAGCATCTTCAACAGCATGCAGGTCTGTGATTGGCTGAGAGGACCTGTTTTCCAAACTCGGGACCCCCCCTCTCCTCCTTGTATGGTTGTCAGGGCAACGGGTTCTATTCCACTCTAGTTCACACACAGCGTTGCCTGGAGGAGAGTGAGCAGACACACACTGCAACTGATGTCGTCTGAGGTGCAGAAAAGGAGCAGTTTCCCCATTTTTTTTCCTTTTTAATTAAAAACCTATGGCTGGTTACACAGGACTTCGCAGCTGCACTTGGACTGAATTTCCTGCTCATGTTTTCAACAACTCCTCTTCAGTGCCACAGAGCAGTGCAGCATCCAACTGTGATCTCACCCTCTTGACATGCCTGCTCATTGGATCCTATCGCTTTTGTATCATCCCTTTGTTAGCTGCATTTAATGGAAAAGATAGAAAGCTTTGGAGAAGTAAGTGAGACTGGAATCACTGTATCCACGGTGAAGTATTTAATTTAAAGAGCTTCTTGATATTTTAATCAGTTTAGTTGAGAGGACGTAAACATTTGTTTTACATGCTAGATATTCATTGTCTCAATGTTTACAAATTTAATTGAGTATTTGGTCAATCGTAATATGGTGAATGTTTTCATAATGCTCAGATTAACACCATATTTTATATATATATATTTTCTAATCCAATTTATTATATTTTACCAGAATGGTATATTTAATGAATTTATTAAAATAACAAACACTTGAGGGTTGTGCTTGTTATACCAAAAATGGTCTCCTTACATCAAGGGCCAACCGTTTTGAGAGTGAGGACTATCTATCTATCTATCGATCTATCTTTCTATCTATCTATCTATCGATCTATCTATCTATCTATCTGATGCTTTCAACAGATTAACATAGTGGTGTGTATTTCTTTGTACATAGGGTTGAATCAGTTTGATTTGGAATTGGAACTGTGGGTGTGAAAGTTATTTTTCTCTATTTGTTATAAACATTGAAGGATCTTTACGATACATCTACTCATATGAACTGTCAATTTACTCAGCTTGTCTAATCAAAGTAATCCAATTAACTGATATATCATGAAAATCTTAAAGTGCAACTCGGAGTACGTCAGCAAGAGCTTAGGCCACCATTTGGCACACAGAGAATAAACACCAAATGCAGAAGGCAAGCATGGTTTCAACTCAGATGTAATAAAAGCTAGTCTCAATAAATATTTTTAATTAATAAAAATATATCAGTAATGTATTTAAATGTTTTGACACAATGGACCCTTCCAAGGAAGTACACTTACATTTCACATGCTTCTACAAAAACACGATCTTCCGCATATGATTTGCAGTATTTAACAATCACTTCTTCACTTGTTCAACAGTTTCTGGAGGAGCTGCACATAAACCAGCCCCATTCAAAACTGTTGTGCTGAAGGCTAGGCTCATCCCAACCCCTGGGAAAAACACTGGACCAAGTGAGATCACATCTTGATTTTTCCTTAATCTTGTATTCCTGTACAAGGATGTCTCATTTTTATCTTTTTTGTTTGAAGCAATTGAGCTTAAATGTTAATCAGATTAAAAATCTCACTTTCTGAACTCCCATTTGTAGAGTAAACGTGAGT
This sequence comes from Dicentrarchus labrax, assembly GCF_905237075.1. Lineage (NCBI taxonomy): Eukaryota > Metazoa > Chordata > Actinopteri > Moronidae > Dicentrarchus > Dicentrarchus labrax. Next base: position 17,008,391 of record NW_026136713.1, read on the forward strand.
GAGATGTCATTGATTTTTACATCTTTCATCAAAACCTCACATGATAATGATGTTAAATCTGTTAGTCCCCCCCCCCAAGAAAAAAGTGATAACCCTATTTCATAATGGCTCTTTGATCTTGATTTGATTGAATTAAATTACTTCTGTCTCTTCAGTTATACAGTATGTTTGATAAAACCTCATGACATGAGCTCTAACATAAAAGCTGTGGTCAGTTGTCTCACCTGGATCTTCTGCCTTTAACAGCTTTGGCCACAGCATGCAAATCTGCTGCTTCCACCAGCAAAGGAGCTTCAAATTCTACGGTCAGTCCACTGAGAAGGACCGCTTCTGCAAGACTTGTTCGTCTAACTTCAAGTGGGCATGGTAAGAGATTTCTCTTTTCATTTAATGTATTTAAATTTAATTCAAACTTGTGTATTGTTGATGCACTCACCCTACTTATAGTCATGTTTCGTTTTAATAGAGAACTTATACATTGTCAACTACAAAGAGTCTTTCATATTCAAGTTCCTGCCTCTATTTAGAAGAATATCAACTATGAATATCTGTATTTTATACAGCTGAAACTACTGATGAAGTAGTATTTCAATGCCGCTGAGTGTTATAACGAGATGTGGTTTTACATTCAGGTTCTCGTGTTTATCACTGGCCACACTTTTATTTCAGACTCTTTCAAATCTGTTTCCTGTAAACAAAACAATTGCCCATTGTTGCTCTCTTCTGCTTACACACAATGCTTGATGCATATCTATGTGTCTTCCTGTCTGTTACAGTGTTATTACAGTTTGCTAGAGCTTACAGTTTTGCAGAAACTAAATGATATACATGCTGCATTATGTAACACTTAGTCAGCACATTATTTTGAGTCTTGGGTTAAAAATGTTTCAGAGTCATATCTGAAGGCATATTTTCACAGAGAGCCAAGCTGTTTACAGCACAGCTCATCAGCCAAAACCATGCCATGAGAAGTCTGTCATCCCTTGCCATCCCACTGCTGATGACACGGGGAAAGGGAGTAAATGAGAGTAAGAGTTGGGGGCAGGATTAAATTCCCATTGGTTGCAGTTATGCTGTTTGCTCCTCCCCCTCTACTCTCTCCCACTTCACCCCCCCACCCCCTGCATCCTGGCTCTGCTACAGCACCGCCATCATCCAGCTTGGAGATGCTTTGATCTGCTGTTGGAGATTCATGTGTTTGGTGAATAGCTGAAGCCTGGAGGATTATTGAGAGGATTAAAGGATTTTTACTTTTTTCCCCCTGCCCCTATCACATCTATCAGGTTGTGCCACAAACCTCTGGCCAGCCTTTGACCTTCTGTGCATTCCAGCCTTCACAGCTGGGAATTAGATTTTGAATCGGGAGACCTGCCATGCTGAATTGGGTGCCTTCTCTTTTTTCAAGGCTGTCGCGGTCGTGTAACTCTTACTGTTTTTTATTGATTTATTTATTTTCTGCCTGTCAGTGCTGCTATCTCTTAAGGCACTATACACAGAGGCACATCATGGCATGTGGTTCATAGACCGTAACAAGCTTCTGCACTTGGACATTGTTTTTGTTTTTTAAAGTAATTTTTGGCTGTCTTGCTTTGTGTTTGAGAGATGTTATGGTCTCCGAAGCTCTCGCTGTCCAACATGCACGTGCGTCTGACAGCCAAGGGTTTACTCCGAAACATTCAGCTGCTGTCAGGATGCAGGAAGAACACTGTGGTTTTCCAAGCAGGTCTGTCAGTTACTTCAGTGTTAAATATTTCTACTGACATTGTTCTGCTTTTGCGTCTCTGTGCTGTAATATTTAAACCAAACCTGTCAGTGTTTTCCTCACACGTAGACCTGTGCACTTAGCTATTTCTGAAATCTATTTTTAGTCGGGCTATTTACTAGCTGTCAAAGCAGGAGTTTCATCTTTCATTTACCTACCTTGGTCACCAAAATGTGTGACCCTGCGTATTTTAGGATACAAATTTTGAATTCAGGAGATTGCACAAACTTTAGAATGGTTTCCTTTAAAGTCATATTGACATTTCAGGACGGCTTGCATTATGTTTGCGGCCACCTTTTATACGACTGTGTGTCAACATGCACTCTGTCTCGCTGTCTTGCTCACTGGGACACCCAGTACTCCCGTTTCACCCTGAGATCTACCAAGGTTATTTTGGTTCTTGGTCTCTAGGTTGAACCATGGGAACCTTGTTATGATTGTTGAACAGGACTGTGGGAACTCAGTAGCTTCCTAAAGCAGTCTTCTCATGTTTTTGAAAGGTTATGATCAAATATGGTCATAGTTTTACAATTACTAAGGTTATAATAACTCAGTGGGATTATTTCTTATTTAAACACAGGGAAGCATTATTATTTTACTACTTACATGGTGCCCCATGCAAACACTTGTTTATTTTAAGTGTCCAATGAATGTTACACTGAGAATTATTGTCGGGTATTCAACCAAGCACGATAACAAGTGCCTGATTGTGAGGGGTCTCATCACCCATCATGCTTTGTGCTATGGTGTGATATCTCCTTCCAGCAGCAGAGCACTATGCTGTGGAGTCACTTAATCACTCAGTATTTGGTGTTAAGTGTACTAGTTGGATTGGTACAAAATAATTCTCTGAGCCTGGGAGGAACTATGAAATAAACTGGGCAACATGTGTCATCGACTTTGATGAAAATAGCTGCAGGTCCTCTGTTGCCATGAAACAGCAGTCAAATCAGGACAGCCTGTGTGCTTACATAAAGTAAGATTCATTTAGGAAGTGTATATTTGTGCTTGCCACATTACAGTTAAAGATAAGTTAAAAAATATAAGATGATAAAGCCAGAGATGATACTGACTCCTAGACTATTTTTTTGCTTGTGTGTGTGTGTGTGTGTGTATATATATATATATATATATATATATATATATATATATATATATATATATATATATATATATATATATATATTTATTTTTTTAATTTTTATTTTTTTAATGCATATGAGAAGGCATCCCTTAAATGAAATGAATGTCTAGATAAAGCAAATACTGAAGAAAAACCTGTCTTTTTTTGTTGCCTGAGTGATTTGAAAAACAGACTGATTTGCCATTTAATTTTATTCACTGTTTGAATCTCTGAATCGTTGCCAAAATCTCTGATTTTCTCAGTGGTCTGGGATCTGGCCACCTCTTTAGACCATTTTTAATTATTTAAAAAGGTGGGAGCATGAATTTTTTAAATTCAGCCGAGAACTGTTACATAATGTCCATTTCTGACCTTAGTAGCTGGGGGACATATCGAAGATTTCTTTCTGCCAGTCCCTCTTTATTTGGACGTGTTAAAAGTGGCGTCAGCGAACATGACCATGAGCCCACCATTTTTATTTTATTTCCCAGAGGACAAAAAAATAGTGATTAATAGAAATGCTTTTTTTTTTTTTTTTTTTTTTTTAAGTTTTAAGAAACACATTTATATAAAGAAACGTTACTACATTAGAGGCATAAGAGAGTCACATGCTACTTATAAACAACTGCTTTAGTTTTTACTTACATGTTGGTGACAGTATCACATGAACAAATGTAATATTTCCACAATATGATGTGGCTGTTGAGTCACTCTGCAGCAGCTCGTATGTGGGCATGTTTGTGGTCCATGTTGGCCTTGATTCAACTTGAGATGGTGTCTCATTGTGCTCTTTGAACAACCACCAGAGGGCATCCTAATTTAAAGGAAACCCTTTCAGATTTAGCGAAGTGCAACTTCATCAAAATAATTGAAAGCTGAGCAGCACTGCTCAAATGTTTGTTTGGCTCTGTGTCAGAAAAAGGTTTTCTTTTTGACATTTCTCCTGCTGTACTAATGTACTGTGCATGATTCAGACATTAAAGATTGTAGTCAGGGTACAGAGACGGAGCTATTGAATCATCTGTGTCCCCTATTTCAGTTGTTCTACAGTACAAGCTTGAGAACATGCATGTAAAATTGTTAACCAAAGTTAAAGCATTAGAGGTGACAGAATTCACTGAAAGGTATATTAAGGAGTGTGCCTTGTTTTGTCAGTTGTACCAACCATCCAGCTGTAGTATAATATTAATATTGTGTTTGTCTTAAAGGCTGTGCCAGTCATTCATGCTTAAGTGTTTACTTTAGCTGAGGAACACAGAGAGGACATGAGAAACTAGTTTTGAGGTGAACTGCATATCTGAATATGAGGCTGTGTAAATTCAGTCGGTCTATGACATGAATGCAGCACATAATTATTCAGATGAGCTGGATCTGACTTTTTATTATCCTGTTCTCACATAGAAGGTTTTCCTTTTACTGTCTTGATGCCACACTTTGGTCTATGAGTCTGTTTCCTCTCAGTCCATCACTAAAATGTTCCCCCTGTTGGCACAGCCAGCCTGGAGGGTTGTTCTCTCTGCAGTATTATGTTGCCCCAGTCAGGTCAGGGTCCAGAGAGCTGCCCGCTCTGCAGCTTCAGGATCAGCTGTTTATAGTAGACAAGGAAGACGCTTCTTTTTGTTACCTTGAAGACCCTCTCTTCACTGCCAATAGAAACTACAGCATCTTATTTGGAAATTTGGCATCTGAGTAAATGCTAAAAAGTATGTCTGTATTCCACAGTTACATGTTGGTGTTATTCTAGGATGTTATGATGTTCAAATGATACCCTGCTTAGTGCGTCTAAATTTAACTTCAATATGTTCCAGGTTTTGTGCTTCATAAAGGGCACGATTATAAACATGTCATGGGCAGGGGTTGTGACTGCAAAGTATTAAGGGAGCTACTGGGTTGGATTTAACTACAATAGCCTTAAAGTAGATTTATCATTGATGTTCCAAATTCACTGGCAACTATATCAATATTTGTTTTTTTTGCTTATTAATCTTAATTGGCTCTAACAGCCGTTATCTAAAACAGCAGACAGAGCTGAGCAAGTATCCCCACAGGTCACTGGTGCCACAGTATATTCCACTCACTGGTATTCCTGATATGTCTCAGGCTATCCTCACTGCTGTGTTACATAACGTTCATTACAGTCTGCTCATAGACAAACTGCTTTGAGAGAAACTGTTTTTACACAGGTGGCCAATATCAGTGATTAGTCCTTTTTCCCCTCCTCTCCACTATAACACTCAGTGGTGAGTGAGTTTGTCTTTATTCGGATGCCTCAGTGTTTCAGCAGCGTGAACAAAGTGTTCTTCATTAGTTGGACTGACGATAGTTGTTGTATAGGGGTGATGTATTTATAAAGCCAATGTAAATCAAAACTACTCTAGCACTGCGTTGCTAAAATAAGTTGTCCTTGGTGACCAGTATCTGCAGAGCACTAGATTGAATCAGGATATGGAAAACTAATTGCATTCAGAGGATCCATTTTTATGTCTGGGCTGTCAGAGGAGCAGCACTGGGAATCATCAGACGGGCTGATTGGACAGAACAGTTCTGGACTGCAGAAATATCCACATGACACTGGAGCTTGCTCCCTGACAGGAGTGTATAGAGTGGGTGGTACTGCTGTCAGACCAGCTGCAGCAGCTATGGAGGAGGGGGGTTTGATAATGATCAATGTTGTCACGACACTCAACACATGTTCTTTCACAGTGGACAAGAACAAACCCAAGCCCAGCTCCCGCCAGCAACCTCCTCAGCAGCAAGCTTCCCAACCAAACCAGAGTAATGGACCTCCGGATGTGGTACCAGCAAGTGTTACTGAGGGTGGGAGGAAGGACCAGAGCATCCAGCAGCTCAGAGGACTCCTAGCAGCGAGTAACTGCAGATTTGAGGCAGTTGCCATCGTCTTGCAGCAAACCTTGACTGAGGTATGAGCACTTTATTTACAATGGAAAGTTAGTTATAGAACATAGACATTATTAATTCTGGAAAATTAAATTGAAATGTTTAAAAAGACACCAAATAATGAAGCGTATTCTAACAACAACATGTATTTGCTGTCAATAATCATGATGCTTCTAGAGAACACTGGCCTAGTACACTTTGTGATTTTGGGTGTTCAATTGATAATAAAGCTGGAATCAGAGTGTGGCTCACATCAATATCTTATCGCACTAGGTTGCCTATTATAAAGAAGTTATCACAATAAAGGCAATGCTTGAATTTACATTTTTATATATATATATATATATTAGACAGTTATTTATGTGGACAACAACATTTAAACTGCATTGCATTAACAAGAATGAACTTTGCTTTAGTAAACGGATTAAAAACGCCCATTATCTTTTGATTGATCACCTTGTATCATAACTACATGTGTTACAACATGAAGTCCTGTGTGTTGATACGAGGCAAACCAAATGGCATTTCTATTTACAGCAACAACATGGGGGGGTGATTGTAAGAGTATGAGGGTGTGCAGCCCCTCTTACATCACAGACATACTTGGAAACTGTCCAACACAAAACAGTCCTGTTGTCATCCACTGAACAACTAACACAATCCTAGATCAAAAACAAGTTCTGCTCCATTTAAGAATGAATTAGTGCGGTATTATTTGCATGTTCTTGTAAAGACCTTGGAAGTCTGAGCTTATTGTGGCTACTATCTAAAGGTCTTTTAGTTGTACCCTTCATAGATTCATATGTTATTCAGGTAGGCAAGCATGAGAGCCTTTTAAAATATGGATGTTTTTAAGCTTGCTGTTTGTTTTGGATCTGTTTTAATAGTGAAGCCATGTGATTGGCTCCCAGGAACCGGATGCCCCAAAGGATTATTCTTCCCACAGTGCAGTACAAACAGGCTTATCCCATCAGCTACTCTCCAATCATACTCCCTCATTTAGTTGTTGTCAAAGCAAAATTATCATATGGCGCTTGAGCTCTGCTAAGTATATTTACATCAGAAGCCATATAGTCTAATGTGAGTTAGTAAACAGATTTAATTACATTGTAATGCAGTTAGTAAAGATTTATATCTGTTTTCCTGTAAACCCAGAGGACAAAATCAGATACTTTGTTACCCTGTTTGAGTACATAAAATGTCACAAGCTATTTTAATCCCTCCAGTTAACTTTAGAAATGTCCTTCTCAAATATTTTCACACTATATGTGTTGATTGAATGAAACAACTGGAATGTACCGTCCAAATATAAATTGATTTAAGACAAGGTGATATGTAGTGACTCCCCCTGAATGGTTAAGACCCTGTCTTTACTTCATAGGATTACACCACTTAACCTCTAGACTCATCCATAGATAAAGTACTTAGTGTGTCAGAGTTGAGATGTCTCTTTCAAATTAATTATTTTTTTCTTCTTTTAATTTATTAGATTTAGTAGTTTTTCTTGCAGAAAATTACAATGAATCTTATTTTGAATTCACATATAGAAACACTCTTTTACATGTATGTAACAAATACTGAATCTTGTGGTTCAGTGCTGTTAATTAAAAACAGTGATGGGTAGCTGGATGTCATTGATCTTGTCCTCCATTCTTCATAATCTCCTGGCTAACGATGGCTGTTGCACTGACTATTGTCAAATGTCAGCAGCAATGATTGTAGAAATCCAAAAATACCATCAGTTCTGTAAATTTCCCCTGCTAACCTCCTGTTATTGTCAATATATAACAGGTTTTTGAGTTGTCGTTTTTTCCTTTCTTACATTTGTAAATAGTTTTTTTGTCATTGTCAGATGAGGCCTGATTCAGTGGCACAAAGGGCAGACATCAGGTCTGCCAGGGTTTTCCTCTAGAGGCCGCTGGTAACTTGCCATAATTCCCTTGCAATGGCTCAACTGGACCTTATCTGACATGGTTGCTACAACCCTGACACATCAGCACAGGGTGTTGAAGCCAAATCCATTAAATGCACATATGTGAGGTTGTAGTAATGACCTGCATGTGCACACATTTTTGTTTAACCTAACATCCCTTTACTGCAAATGTAGTAGATTTACAGGGCACCAGGGAGAACACTGTAGTAGTCCTACTGTAGCTGTGGAGCTTCCAGCTCAACTGACCAGTCTTATCACACACAAGTTAGTGTTTGTGGATGAGGGATCATACACTTGTTGCTGTTGTAGTGACTCAAGGTAAGAGAAAGGGGGTATACTTAAAGGGACACCCCAAAATCAAAATTAGTAGTCAATAGTGAGGTTATACATGAAACTGCGCAAGTAACCGGGTCATGATAGCTACAAAACTCAGCAACTCACACCAAAACATTTGATTTAACAATTATTAAAATTCTCTAAGTGTGTAAAAGTCTGAATTTCTTTCAATCTGACATGTTATATTGGACATTATACAAAGAGATTGAACTCAAGGAAAAACTCGAAGCATGAAGCATGGCCAAGAAACAAGAGGATGTTCGCTGAGGAGAATTTAACAAATGTGTGAAAGTGGTTGTGCACTTGAGCTATCTGCAGCTGAGAACTATTTCAGAAAATGACACAACTGCTTCTCTGTCATAATACAGAAAATCACTCGTGCAATTATTTCCTTTGGCCTGGATTACAGAACTCCCTTTACTCCTGCCTCACTCCAGAGTTTGACACCAGACAGATCCCTTGTGGAAGCACTCTGGATAGTTGCAGTTGTGACAGAGTTCATATCAGTCCAATTTTAGCCTCAGCAAGCATCAATGAGTACGGTTGTTTGTTAATTTCTGCTGCCGGTTGCACTGCCCCACTGATCAACAAGGTGAAAAAATATAGCTATTCTGATTATGCAGTCAAGTGTCTTAAGTTATTCTGACATTTTCTCATCAGATGTTTAAGGAGCCATCTTGGGAACATGTTCGCCTGTTGAGTTTACATTCCAGGCATTAAAGAGCCAGTGGTAACTTTATTTTTTTAAGAACAATGTGGAGAGTATTGACTGATGGATACAAGCAGTCATACAGAATAAAGCTGGAGAAAAAGTGTGTTTGAATGTATCAGAATCAGATGATGGCTCACGTAATGTGACAGCTGGTATTTAAGGCACAGTGTGTGATTTCCAGTCACTGACATTTGACTCACATCCCTCTGTTTTGGTGGCAGGGTTGCGAAACTGATTACATCAACAAATATTAAAAACACAATATGTTTGTTCCTCTCGGATGGAAAAGCAGCTGTCTCAGCCTCACTGACTCAACTTTATCTACAAAATTTCCTCATTCTTCTTAGTCATACCGACAGTCTACAACATACACATTACGCAATAAGCATTCAATATTAAAACATCAATTCAGTACACACAAACAGCAGATTTGTCTATCAGGTGCATTAATGGACAAGTCTCTGTGTGTGTATGTAGTGTACAATGGAATCTGTTGGCCACTCATCAGACCAGGAATAGGAGGCAGGTCCTTACCATCATAGTGTGAGAATGTCCCAGCTGTTGACTTGATATGGTTATGAACAGCAGCCAAACACTAAGCAAGGGACTGAGTGCTGTTTCTTATCATCTGTTTGGATGGAGTGTGTAAGTACGGGACCTGGTTTGACATACTTTCTCTCAAAGAGAAAATGCTGTGACACGAATTTCATTTTAGTGCTGGAATTCCAACACATTCCCAAATAACTGGACAAAATATTTACAACCCCACTTCACTTTACTTCAGTTCACTTGCTTTCTGATATTCATATTTCCTAGAAATCGTAACTTGATCTGAAGCAATTAGTCATTGATCTTAGTCTAGCATCAAGTGTTATTCTACACCTGACATGGTATCATATTGATATACACTGGGGACATGCTACTCTTTGCACCCAGCTAGATGTCCCTTCGAGTCCAATGGGCTTTACCAACTAAGAAACTGGATATAAGGTTTTATGCAAGAAAAAGTTTAGCAGATATGTTGCTCAATGAAATACAATACAGTCCTACATCCAAATTATTAATGGTTAATCCTCCCATCTTTTCAGCATATACAAAACATTTTTATTTACAAAAAAATCAGCATGCCTTCATAAAGGAAAACTTGAGTCACCAAACAGAAAGCCACAGCTGTGTGTGAGAAGTGGAAACCGGTAAAGCAGGGTCAAAACACATGCCTCTGAGCAGTTAGTTTACCTGTATATGGGGAGCAGTTGTCATGATCTCAGTTATGATACAATTTACTGCACACAGTCCCTCCTCACTGACAATTACTGGTTAAGATGTGCTGTTTGTAATGCAGTCTGAGAAATAATTAGCAAGGACATGTGGTGGTTAGTCAACAAGTGACATATAATTTTCTTTAATTCTATACATTGACTGTAAAGACTCACACTGAAGCAGGAAATGTGATCTGCCTCAGCATTATATCATCTTGTAATGGAGAGATTGTACCCATGAAGCCTGTAGCTGCACAGCAGACTGTAAGGTAATGGTGCAGAGGGGGGATGATTTAATGTAGGTTTGGATGAGTGGTGGGGGATGGTGGTAATGAAGCCTCTCCACGTATCCCCTGGGAAGGTCACTGCACAGCACAAGTCCTGCTCCATCAGCCTGATGTCAGGCAGCTCTGTACATTTTATCTGTTTGCTCCACTGCCTTTAGTGCTGTCTTAAAGTGACCTCACCTCGCTGGTGAGGAGGCTGTTCTCATGCACACTGTAGCCTGCCCCTTTTTATTTTTAGGTGTAATACGGTAATGCACTCTGCAGTCACTCACCACAGCCAGTGAAGCGGCTTTTTTAGTCCTGCCTCACATGTAGTCAGAGCAGTCTGGGAGGAGGTGTGTGGAGGTGGCGCGTCCACCTGGACCACTGTTTATACTGGAGTACTGGGTCTCCATAGCTGGAGGGGAGACTCCGGCACCCAAGCCTCAGGCTGAGGCTGGATCATGGGCTGTTCTGGCAGCAAAGCGTGCCTTAGTGCTCCCTGCACTGCAGAGAGGGTAACTGGCTTCTACATTGTTCTACTCTGCAGTGAGGAATAGATGCAGATCTGGGGTATAGCAGGACAGGATGGGTTATATTTGCTCTTGTAAACTGATCAGCAAAGTGATATTTGGCTTGTCTTACTTGGCTATTTTGTCTTAATAATTTAGTTATTCAGGCTGTGTGTTGTACTGTTTCATATGTCAGGTTGTTTATGTGAATCAGCATTGTAAGAGAAGGGTAGTAAACAAGAGGTAAACGGTTTTTGGATCATTGATGCGTCAGTCTGAAGTCTGGAGGAGCACTGCAGCTACAGCGCAGCCCCCTCTCCACTGAAAAACTGAGTCAGAAAGGGAGAAGTAAAGGAGTTGGGCTGACAGAAGGCATGTGCTAAGATTGAAAACATGAGTTGAAAGTCAAGTTTTCTGTAATCCCCCGTCTCCCTATCCCTACTAATGTTGTTTTCTTTGTTAGCTGCTCTGCTTCTAATGTAGTTACATTTGGCAGACAAGCACAGTGTCCTGGTTATGTGTCAGGGTGTTGTCCTGACAAAACCTTCCTCCTAACAGTGAATAACTTTATGATTTATCATTTGTGATCTTGTGATGATTTAAGCTGGTTGCTGTGTCAAATCAAAGACTCAAAAAATTCATCTTCATGAGCATGTGCATGACTGTTGACATTTTTTTTTTTTTTTTTTTTTTTTTTTCTTCTCTGCAGCGTGATGAAGCCACAAGGCAGTGCAGGGATCTGTCCCAGGAGCTGGTCAACCTTCGAGGAGAGCTGGGTAAGTCAGGTCACCTTGGTCACACACCAGCACTGTTTAAAGTTATCACTAAAGTACACACTCCTGGTACAGGTCAGCTTTTAGACAGGAAGCCTTTAGGATAATGTTGGTATAGATAACAAGGACAATATGGCTTTCTTGTGTTAGCTATCATTTTGTTTATCTTGACTATTTAGTTGTTTACTTGGATGATTTATTTCTTGGCTTTGATCTAATGTAGTTATTGATCTGAGTCATTAATTTAGATGTTTATGGCATATGCACTATTCTACACAGTCCCACATTACATTGCATAAATTCCTCCACACTGACAGTCATGCAGTTAAATTGATTTGATAAACAATTTAATTGGTAGTTAATAATAATAATAATGAAATAGTTCAGTGCTATGCCTTGAAGTGGTTTGTGCTGTGATGGGTTAACCTTTCATATTAGATGGTGTGTCAATCGTTTCATGAATTAAATATTACCATTTCTATATGCAGGGAAGGTCTTACTCTTGTTTGCTTTTGTACACCGTACAGATGCTCCCTGTCGTTCTTCCTCCACTTGTTAATTGCTTTGTCCTCCGCTGAAAATCAGATTCCTGTTTGTCAAAGATGTGTTTGTGTGTTGAAGTGTTGCTGTGTAGGCAGCCCATTCCCCAGGGAGTGGCAGGCTGACCTCTGACCCCACACAGGAGGGGGGGGAGGCTCCCAGTGGTGGAATGCCACACCACCTGAGGCCTTCAGAAGGTTTAGGGCAACAATGGCCGATGTTTAATGTCCAGCCTTATTGCTGTCACACAGAACAGCCTTGCACATAGAGGCACATGCACACTCCCACACCAGCTTTCATTTCTCTTACTTAAGGCAGTAGAAATGTTGTGGCTCCTCCCATCCCTCACAGCCTCGGGACTTCCACATGACTGCTCTTATATGCTGAGCGCTGTTATATCGACGCTTTAACACATTCTTCACGTCAGGGAGGTCGTGGGACCCACACTGGCCTCAGATGGACCTTTTGTATTATGTGTAGTAAAAATGTTTGGAAGTCCAGAGTCATTCTTACATCTGCTTTTGGTTTATTTTCCTTTCAAACTGTGTCCTCGCCTGCTTCCACAGTGATCTCACTCCGCACACAGCAATAAATTCATAGAGTCTTGGGCCACAGCCAAAATTTGGATTCAACCACACCCCTTTTTGTTATCATTCTTCACACGCAGAATTACATCCAAGAGGGATCTGTCTTTTTCAGCATTATCCGTGTCACTTCCAAACCCCATCATCCTGGTGACTGAGGGCCAAAATGCAGCTAACTTTAGATTAACTGGGCCCTCCTCCCCCGTATGAGCCATGAGGTGTTTTTGTGAGGTGGATTTGGACTAGAAAGGCTCATATGACCAGATCTCTGTTACACACGGTTGTGGAGTGCTGGGAGCTCCGTTTGTTGAGCTGTACATGCCAAAGCCTGATAGATAGTCCCTATGTTAGCTTGGCTTCTGTTCTTGGATCTGCTGCCGTTATTCCACTCTTAGTAAGGTGAATCTTCATGCTTATGCACTGCAGTGTTCCTTCATACTGTAGCTCAGTATTTAGCTGTGCAAAAAATAGATTGTGGGGCTTAATTTACAACCAGATAGCAACAGGAATACACACAGTGATTAACAAGATGTGAGACTATGTGCCTGTGTCAGAGTTGTCCAACATGATGTAAACTGCAACCCTCAAAACAGATGAGTGTCAACCTGTAGACGTATCAAATGTAGCATGTGGCCCTCATGGCTAACCAGGAATCTTCCTTTGTGCAAGAGATACTATAAAAACAGCATTTTGAGTCCCATTTGGTAACCATGGAAGCATTGTACTGTGGTCACTATATCTCTCTTTCAGAATGGGATATATAATTGTAGACTTTTATTTGATAATAATACCTTTATTGTGTCCTGATGGTCTGTGAGAGCAGTTAACTGGAGATTTACCTACCACACATGTTGTAGCATAGCAGAGCAACATCTGGGTTCAGTATTATTACTCTTGAAGTTAAACATAGTTTCAGGTTCTAAATAGTTGTGGTTTATTGTCATACCACATATTTAAGACCAAACCTTTTAAAGAAAAATCACCTGCTTAATCTGCACAGCTGTCTTTCTTACTGTACACCATCAGTGTGGATTTACTAGTGAATAGAAGTTCACATCGACTGGGAGCACCAGCTGCCTGGTATCAACGGTGTTTGTGCACAAGCACTTAAACTGCAGACAGGTTATGGAGTTAGTCACAGTCACCCACTCCAGAGCAGATATAAACACTGTGAGACTGGTTTACAAAAACAAAAGCCATCAGTTGCACTGATTTAAAAATGGCAAATTACCATCTGTGGAATGAAGGAGAGACGAGTCTGACTTTAGAAATCTTTTACCTTTTACCTAATTTCAAGATATTGTGTATATATTGTATAATTTAGAGACTTGTTAGCATATCTTCATCTGCCTATAAATAACTGCAGTGTTGTTGGCATATCCAGTCAAGTGCAGAGGAACCTCCCCTTGAAAGTCAGATTTTCCATTCCTTTTTTGACATTTAGTGTCACACATTTACATCAAGGGAGAACTTTTCTAAACAGAGGTTCCTCAGTGGACATATCATATTTATTACGTAAGCAGTTACTAATACAAGTTTTCCTCTACCCTGTTTAATGAATATCACAGTCTGCACAACTGCGTACAGTCTCTGAACATTAATGCACATTAACATGCACGTCCTGTCACTGTTTTACCGAGATAAAATAGTAGCTTTGTGTTTTTATGTCCAGTCTGCTCCGTCCATTCGTCTGAGCGTCTGGAGAAGGAGAAGGATGAGCTGCGTGTTGCTCTGGAGGAGGCACTGCAGAAACTGCAGGAGCAGCACCAGAAGGACCTGGCCGAGCTGGAGCAAAGACTGCAGGCCTTCTACCAGGCAGAGTGGGACAAGGTCCACCTCACCTACCAGGAGGAGGCTAACAAGTGCAAGACTCTCATGCAACAGCAGGTTTGTTCCTATAGCATTACCTATGTGGAAAGATTTACTTTACCCTCCCAGTATATTACTGTATTTTCATTTGTAGGCTCTTCTATTGTTAGATTAATTTAATGGAAATTGAATATAAAGGCTCAGACACCAGTGCAAGGTGGGGTGTTCTTTATCAATAATCTCTCTGTCTCTCTCTGGTTCAAAATGAAATCTACCCTGTGTTCTTTCTAAAGATGGGAGAGCTTAAAGCCAATCATGAAGCCATGAAGCTGGAACTAGAGAAGAGCCATACAGAACAGCTGCAGTGTGTTACACAGCAGTATGAAAAGTCACTGGAAGGTGAGTCCAGCAGCACTGGACCAAATTATTAAAACTACATCATTTATTTGAAACTGTCTCAAGTTGTATTTTAACTTGTCATATTCTACCCCAGTTAACAAATGCATGAATGAAATTCCTTATTTCATCCTAACATTACATTGTGATTAGCCTCGACCTTTTGTTCTACAGTTTCCTGAAATATTTCTGATTCCATAATACCTGTGTACTCTTCAGAGCTCAGCAAAGTCCACAATCAGGAGCTGCAGTCTTTGGACAAAACTTTGAAAGATGCAGAAGCTGCTTTATCTGTAAGCCTGACTTTTTATTTTATTATTATTACTATTTTTCAAAATAAATTCACACAAACAATAGCATGGGATGAAAGGAACTTATGGACTGATGAACCAGCGTGTAAAAAACTTTACTCTCTGACTTTGTTGTGCTGTGTACAACCACAGGAACAGATTGAAGCGCTGACGGCGGAGAACAATGCTCTCATTGAGAAGCTAACTGCAGAGGAGAACAGGAGGAAGGAGCTGGCCGAAAAGAGTCAGGTACTCTTATCTGTGTGCTTATTATAGCAAAGCTCCACTTAGGAAACATCTCATGACTCCAGTGTTGCTTGCCTCGAAGCATTAAAGGTGGGAATACCGTGAAGTCAATGATTACCAGAAAGATAAAATACCAACAGAGACAAAAATCAATGCAATTTTCCTAGACAACTCTTAAAAATTAGTTATTTTATCTGGTCAATTAATCATTAACTTATTTTACCACGTAAAACTCACCGGAGTGGGGCCATCTCTGCTACATCTCCGTTTTAGCTACAACGCAGCCCTCCCTCTCCATCTTGGATGTAGACTTTAATTTTCCCAGAGTGCCGTTGTACAGTGATGCTGCCACTCCTCATCAGTATTAAGTTGTTGCCTCATGTACTCAGCATTCTGTCCTGGCACAGTAGCGTAATTAAGGAAACTACTTCACATTACCCCGCCACTCCACATCTGCTATTGATAGATAAATAATAGGAGCAACATTAGAAACGACTCAATATTACATATAGAATACATTAGATATTGTGTAGTTAAAAAAACTACCTTCTGCACAACATATTATTTGCGTGTTTGTCATTGTTATGTCTTTGTGTGTGACACCTAAACAAGAGTTTCCCTGCTCCTGTGAGCAATGGATATTTTGAGTGATGCATGGCGCCCTCTGTTGTGTGATTCTGGATTTATAGCCACATGACATTTACAAGGCTGGTGGTACACATTTTTGAACATCTTGGCACTGTTTCTTTGTCCCCGCAGAAGGACTCCCACACACTGTATCTGGAGCAAGAGCTGGAGAGTCTCAAAGTGGTGCTGGATATCAAAAACAAACAGCTCCACCAGCAGGAAAAGAAGATGATGGAGATCGACAAACTGGTGAGACCTGAGGCATTAAGACACGCATTGCTACTGACATTGGTTTAAAAACAAACACATGAATCACTCGACCATTCTGTGGATTCTTTCTTCTTTCCAGAAAGAGAAAAATGTGAAGTTGGATGAGAGCCTTCAGAAGGTCCAGCAGGAGAATGAGGACCTCAAAGCCCGCATGGATAGACACGCTGCACTGTCAAGGTAAGAGTTTACTGTATGAACTCTTGTAGTGATGGAAACCAGACACTGAAGCATCTAACTGCCCGTCTGAGTTCAGACTCCTTATTACTCACTGAACTTTTGAATGACTGCATTGAGTTAAGCGCCTGCTGCTCTGTTCCAAAGACACTTGTTCCTTTCTTACGATGAATGTGGGCACTGTAGCTGATTATGACTCAGTCGTATGCATTGTCCACAGCTGAAATAGCCCCCCCAAAAAATGCACAGTTTCTACTAGTGCCGAGCTGTTGATTAATGAGCCTTTTCTTTAACATGAAACAATGCACTTGTGACTAACACCTCTTCAGTTCTTCAAACAGCCTGAGTCAGATTAATTTTTCATGGAATTTGGGTCTTTTCGCAGGATTTGTTTATTTATTTTGTAAAGTTCACTGAGTTGTATACGCACATTATCCCAAATGTTTCCAAAAATTTTCAAACCCCCCAAAAATCTGTCATTTTATTCCAGTAACGGCACATTTAATGGTGCGTTTCCTTGCCTGCCTCTAGTTACTATAACTTCCAGGATACATCGGTTATGTCAGAGTGAGGAAGGAAGTCAGCGACTGTGACTAAAACCTTTTTAATATGTTAGGTTGTCCGAGAACAGTTTCTGTCACATCAGATAGATTGTCATCAGCATTGGTGGTTGTTTAACAATGAAAACGACTCCCATGATTCCACACTACTTCACAACGTCATCAAACTACATATTTTGTTATTGTTTTAATGTGACGGACACGAGCCTCATAGATTACATACTGTGTGTTTAACACCAATCAAATAACTAGTGTTCTAGTTGTTTGATGTGATAATACTGTAGGTGGGAGCTTCAGTTGAGCATTTCTAACTTGCCTCTCGTGTTGCTGTATTACAGACAGCTGTCGACAGAGCAAGCCGTGCTGCAGGAATCCCTTCAGAAGGAGTCCAAGGTGAACAAGCGTTTGTCGATGGAGAACGAGGAGCTGATGTGGAAGCTACACAATGGAGACCTGAGTAGTCCTCGCAAGGTGTCCCCCACCTCCACGTCCCCCTCCCATTCTTTCAGCTTCCAATCACCTCGCAGCTCCGGCCTGTTCTCCAGCCCTCCTGTGTCGCCCAGATAACGATGGGCCCCTGCTTCCAGGAAGCAGACCCTCTCTTTCGAGTTATCCCCCTGGAATTAAGAGCCATGTTTGTTTCCTCTTCGCTTAGCAACATGACAGCCTGACCTTGGCTCTTTCAGGATTGGATGAACTTTGACACTTTCTGTATAAAGACGCTATAGACTGTAAAAGTAAAAAAAAAAAAAAAAAAAAAAAAAAGGTTGCACAGATGCACTTAATAAGCAAGGTTACCTTGTTCTTTGCCTTTCACGTCTGATAGTATGGATGGAGAAAAAGGAAATCTCAGGACTTCTATGTAATGAAACACTATTTTTGTTACTTGTACTTGTCGGCAGAGGCTTGTCCTTCCTGAAGCTCAACACACGCACACACATACATTACATGCAGTAAACAAAAACAAAAAAAACAAACATGCATGCATATGTCAGCACATGTGCAGAACACAATAACCCTGCTGTGCGAGAGAGGGCTTCTTTCTGTCTCTGGAGGCCACAGCCATGGAAAGTTTGAATTCAGAATGGCTATGAATACAGATTACACTGTCCCTCCTCAGAGTGCATTTTATTTGAATAAAATGTGTATGAAATATGGAATTGCTTCAGTACATTTCTCTCAGCTAACTGCACAAGAGTTAGTCATATTGTCATATTATTCACATCCGGCTGTACAAGTCTCAGAATTTCTTTGAGGTTATGTTTTTTTTTTTTAAAGTTGGGATTGTTGGTAGTGTAAGTTTCATCTGTGGCCTACAGCATGTTTTGTTTTTCACATTTGTTTGTTTGACCATGGGACCAATCCAAGTCTTTGTGCACGTGTTTGAGTCTTGTTAATCACCCCCATACTGAACCCTCCCAATGCAGCTTTAAAGTTCGGGGTCTTTGCAAAGAGTTGACCAGAAGAAGCTTTACAGTACTTGTACATGTCAGAGACACTCTGTCTCCAAGAGTATTTTGTGTGGAATTGTTATTATTGGTGTGTTGACCCAGTTTGAAAATATGCAATTAATAAAGTATTGTATTAAAGCTGATGTATCTGTATGATTATGAACATTTACACATAATGAGTAGGTTGCAGCAGGTGGAACTCGACTTATGGTTACCTTAAGAGCTTTATTATTGGACAGTTTTCACCGGCACTGGAAAACTTGTACTCAGCAGGTATCAGTCCAGCCTTGTGACTGTTTGTGTTTGTGTTTAATGTTTACACAAACATCCATACCCTAAATTAAAGTATATTCCAAAATCATAACAACCAGCAACTATTCAGCTAAGTGGAAACTGCAGCAAGTGTTGCACTGGACCACAATAAGTTCTGGGCCTGCGGATCACATTCCACATACGGAGTGCATTAGGACGTCAGCCTGGCACATAGCTCAGCTTTAAACCAGATTCTCTTCTTCACAACATGCTACAAAGCCAAAGCAAGTCTCTGATGGCTGCTGCTCTCTTTTCCAGCATCGTTATTTAATTTAAATGTAGCATAAAGGCTAACTGTGATTAGTCAGCGATGTTTGATTTTGTGTCCAACACAAGCGAGTGCCAGGGTTTACAGCATTCCGGTGTTGTTTCTGTCATAGAGGACTTCACTACCCAGAACAATTTAAGTGTATTCAAATCTCAGTATTGGATAAATGTAGCACTTGTCTCAATTTAAGCTCTTTGGCATCCTTCCTGTAAGATTTGAGAATCTATATTGAACCCACACTCGTCTCATGAAGCATGTTATGAGACTGTTTTGGCTTTTTTCTGATCAGTGTTCCTGGAGATGTTCAGTTGCTCTTTTTTTGCCTTTGGATAGTTTGGATTGAAGACTCACTGTCCTGCTCCAAAATGAATACTCTCCTCGCAGCTTCAGGTCAGGAGAAGTAAGCCTCTGCACAATTAGAGCATAAAAACTTCAAAGATAAATGAAACATCCCGACTACTTTTGGGTCCACGTTTGTGGCAGCCATGTATGATCATCTAAACTCTCGAGCTGCAAACATATAAAAAAAAAAGAAGTTCAAGTTTTAAAATATGAATCAACAAAAGATGTAGCAAATCTTTAATATGTTACCACAAACTGCAATCTAAAAATACACCCATTTTTATGTATATACACGTCGATATCATCTGGTTTCACTGGTTGGTGAGTTACAAACGACAAACGGCCATTGCTGTGGCTACTTGGAGATGATTGTGGTCGTCACAATCGTCTCACCGTGCTGGTTCTTGGCTTTACAGATGTACTTCCCAAAGTCGATGGTCTCCATGTCTTCCACAGTCAAGATGCTCTGGGAGACCCGTGTGGTGTGTCCCATACCTCTGTTAACCAGCCTCCAGGAAGCGTGGATGTGAACTGGACGGTGGTCCTACGCAATTAAACAAGCATGACTTGTTACCATTGTATTATTTATTGGTGACGATCAGGCCAGGTAAATGGTTTGGTAATCACTGGAGGTGTGGACACAAATCACATGACTTGGAATAGAGTCACAAATTTGATACGTTAATGATCCTTTACATTTTCTTATTAATTTAAAACTCTACTTTTTGAAATATATTAATTTAAAATCATAATTTAACGGTAAATTAAAGAATCCAGTCACAATACTCTGTGTAGAAAAACCTGTGGCAAAAGATTCTTGTCCTGAACCAGGTTTTACTTTAGATTTAAAGCCCAGGATTCTTATTACCTGACCTGGATAAGACCAGGTGAAGCTCACGTCCACCTCTGGCTCCCCCAGCACTGTGCAGGTCACATTGACGTTGTCGCCTCCTCTCACAGACTCTGGAGAGGCTTCAAGGCTCACAAATGGCGGTCCACTAGGAACTGTCAGCAAGACAGTAAACAACATTGATTACCAAATATGTAATCATGTCCGCCTGTCCACGTTGACTCTAGGAAGAAATCACTATATTGATTTCTAAGTGGTTTATGTACAAATGTATGACATTTATTGATGAAAGTTTAGTGGCATCTAAGCCATTAAACCTCCATCACCAGCAGGGTTATTGCTGTTAACATAAAACATTTTAGTTAAATGAAATACAAATAAAAACTGTAATTAAGACTAATTGTAATGATATTGTGTCTATAAAAGTTTTAGTCAGTTTAGTCACATTTGTCAACATCACAAACATGAGGAAGCACTGATGCATACATTTGAGACTAAGATGTGTACATAACTGTCAGTTGTGTTCAAAAGGTGTCGTATTTGTGTTGTAATGCCTGTTCTGAACTTCTTAAATCTTGCCCCCATAATATACAGTGGGTACGGAAAGTATTCAGACCCCTTTAAATTTTTCACTCTTTGCTTCATTGCAGCCATTTGCTAAAATCAAAAAAGTTCATTTTATTTCTCATTAATGTACACTCAGCACCCCATCTTGACAGAAAAAAACAGAAATGTAGAAATTTTTGCAAATTTATTAAAAAAGAAATACTGAAATATCACATGGTCATAAGTATTCAGACCCTTTGCTGTGACACTCATATTTAACTCACATGCTGTCCATTTCTTCTGATCCTCCTTGAGATGGTTCTGCTCCTTCATTGGAGTCCAACTGTGTTTAATTAAACTGATTGGACTTGATTAGGAAAGGCACACACCTGTCTATATAAGACCTTACAGCTCACAGTGCATGTCAGAGCAAATGAGAATCATGAGGTCGAAGGAACTGCCCAAGGAGCTCAGAGACAGAATTGTGGCAAGGCACAGATCTGGCCAAAGTTACAAAAGAATTTCTGCAGCACTCAAGGTTCCTAAGAGCACAGTGGCCTCCATAATCCTTAAATGGAAGAAGTTTGGGACGCACCAGAACTCTTCCTAGACCTGGCCGTCCAGCCAAACTGAGCAATCGTGGGAGAAGAGCCTTGGTGAGAGAGGTAAAGAAGAACCCAAAGATCACTGTGGCTGAGCTCCAGAGATGCAGTAGGGAGATGGGAGAAAGTTCCACAAAGTCAACTGTCACTGCAGCCCTGCACCAGTCGGGGCTTTATGGCAGAGTGGCCCGACGGAAGCCTCTCCTCAGTGCAAGACATATGAAAGCCTGCATAGAGTTTGCCAAAAAACACATGAAGGACTCCCAGACTATGAGAAATAAGAATCTCTGGTCTGATGAGACCAAGATTGAACTTTTTGGTGTTAATTCTAAGCGGTATGTGTGGAGAAAACCAGGCACTGCTCATCACCTGCCCAATACAATCCCAACAGTGAAACATGGTGGTGGCAGCATCAGGCTATGGGGGTGTTTTTCAGCTGCAGGGACAGGACAACTGGTTGCAATTGAAGGAAAAATTAATGCGGCCAAGTACAGAGATATCCTGGAAGAAAACCTCTTCCAGAGTACTCAGGACCTCAGACTGGGCCACCTTCACCTTCCAACAAGACAATAACCCTAAGCACACAGCTAAAATAACAAAGGAGTGGCTTCGGAACAACTCTGTGACCATTCTTGACTGGCCCAGCCAGAGCCCTGACCTAAACCCAATTGAGCATCTCTGGAGAGATCTGAAAATGGCTGTCCACCAACATTCACCATCCAACCTGACAGAACTGGAGAATATCTGCAAGGAAGAATGGCAGAGGATCCCCAAATCCAGGTGTGAAAAACTTGTTGCATCATTCCCAAGAAGACTCAGACTGTAGAAGACTGTACTAGCTCAAAAGGGTGCTTCTACTCAATACTGAGCAAAGGGTCTGAATACTTATGACCATGTGATATTTCAGTTTTTCTTTTTTAATAAATTTGCAAAAAATTCTACATTTCTGTTTTTTTTTTTTTTGTCAAGATGGGGTGCTGAGTGTACATTAATGAGATATAAAATGAACTTTTTTGATTTTAGCAAATGGCTGCAAAGAAACAAAGTGAAAAATGTAAAGGGGTCTGAATACTTTCCGTACCCACTGTACATTTTAAAAAACTACTAAAAACTAAACATTTTTAAACAATAAAAACTCAACTGAAATTAATAAACCCACTCTGGAAACTAATAAAATTGAATTAAAATTGAAAACAAAATAGAAATCAAATGAACCAGTCCAAACTGTATTGCTCTCCGTCTGCCAGTCAAACATGCCATGGGAGCTTAATTTTACCTAAACCACACACAATTTCCACTTCATCAATCCAGACTGTGTTTCCATTTCAGCTGGCAGGTGTCCATATGAACCAAACTCAGCAGTGAGGAGGCTTTTGAAAACCTTTTCCTGGAAGCTGATGAAGCAACGTAACCAACACTTGATTCATGACTTTGTGGAAACGCCTCTCGCTGTGGTTCTTGGCACTTTTAATCAATAAGTACCAAGCATGACGGTTAGGTTTGACAGTAAAAAGCAACCGGAAAAGGGTTACTGATCCTGCACTTGGAGCTGCATCACTATATGTTACTATATGTTGAAGTGCTGTGCGATTGCTGCATCTTACCTACCCTCCACATAAAGCAGCTGGTACTTCGTGGAGATCTGAGGGGTGCCCTTGGTCACACCCTTGCAGTAGAAGACCCCCTGAAGCTCTGGGCCAGGGCTCTGCAGGACAAACCCTTTGGTGGGGTCATAGGTGACCTGCGTCCCATTGGCTGTGATCTCCTCTGGAGGGACCTCTCTGTGCAGGGACACCTTTGCCTGTGGGTCGGTCACGCGGCAGGGAACTACAGCAGACCTGTCCGGACGCAGGTACACGATCTCAAAGTGGATGGCAGACGGGACGAAGAGGTTTTCTTTGTCTGTTTAGAGAGGACAGATATTTGGCATCAGACAGTCGGTTTGTTTCGCTGCAAATGATGTGCACATGTCAACCCGCTGCCCTGCATGTTTTAGATGTTTCTCTGCTCTATCACACCTGATTCAAATGATCTGCACAGCACAGCGCTCTGCAGAAGCCTGATAACAACCCATTCATATGAATCGGGTGTGCTGGAAGAGGGAGACAACATGGGCATGTCCAGACAAACATTCCTGGGCTGGCAAGAGATTGGCATAAAGACCTTAAGGGGTGGCAGAAATATTTGCTGATATAATTGCAAAAAACTCAGATAAGCCCCCAAATGATATTTTAACTCAGAAACATTACTTTATAGTGGCACATTAGTAAAACATTGAATAGAAATATCTAAAGGTGGCATTAGAAATCAATAAACGGTTTTATTTCCAAAACTTCAGACACTTTTCATTTAGTCCAAAAATGTGTCCATAACAGATCTCATTATATTTGTTAATTTCCATTTTTTAACATGTTTATTTTTAATAATTAATCTAAACTAGTGTGTTAAATTTGACAGCATTTTCCAACAAACTGTGTGGTAGGACCTAAAATACACCTAAATGAAAACAGATCATCCTATCATAAAGCTGATCAATGTGTTTGATGGACAGTTGTGTATTTTTGAAGAAGACATTAAACCCCCATCAGCCCCGTTCATTATAAATCACAGCATCACTTTTCAATGACACATTGGGGGTTTTAAATGGTCACAAATTACATAATGAATAATGAATAAAGTATGAAGAGCACCGAGGCTAAAAAGCTTTTTAAATGAGTTATGTTTATGATTTGAGATCTACCTGTCTGTCTGACACCAACCACCGACAAACACTTTGATAACATCCATTAATAGATTTTCTGGTAACTTGAGAGCAGCAGAACAAAATATAAACACAACACTGACATATAATTACCATAAAGCAAAACATTGCCTATTTACATATTCTGTAGACACGGAGAAATATTATAATTCATCTGGAATCGATATTAACTCTCCTTTTAGCTCTGTTTCTGGTCTCCATCAACTGCTCATATCTGGCAAATATCTGGCTGCTACATGCTCCACTATGTTCACAGATAGTTGCTAACTTTGTCTGTCTGCTTTTTAGTGCTGGGTAAGTAGTATACAGTAATTATTTTGCTGACAATGGCTGCCTGCTGTAACTGGATAAAATTATGGTGAGAGAAAAAAACAAAACAGTACAGTTGAGGGCCATAAAACCAAAACGATGAGCTAAAAGACACTAAAATGGTCCACAGAGCCTAGGGGAACAGCACGATTAGGTAATAATTCTTTGTGGTGGATCACTATGATTAACAACTAAAACAACCAATCAGAGTCAAGAAAGATAGTTGATTATTGAGTCTCATTCACAGGTTGTCAATAACGATTCTGGGAGCTATCCTCAAGCCACCAACCCAAAGTGCAGCTTTAAAGCTAAAACAAGATATTCATTGTTGGCAGAGGACAAACACCAACTAAATGGATGCTTCACTTAAATGTCGGCTCTCAACATGGCAACCTAAAGGTTTGTTTCTATTTCATGTCTGATCTTATTAGCGGTAATAAATATTACATGTATCATAATAAACTATTAACCATTAATCAAAGTGCTCTGTATCCTATTTAATCACCTGTGAAGTAGATGTACGAGTCATAAGCGCGGTCGTGGTCCTTTTCACACTCTGTGCCGTCACACACTATCACCCAGCAGCTGTAGGACCCTGTGTCAGCAGCAGAGGGTGACGTCAGGATCAGCTGACTGTACTTGTCACTGTGCTTGATGCTGGAGGCGGGAAACAGAAATGTAAGACCTTTCACATTCACATTAACTTAAAGCTTATAACAAACTGCTGAGGTCTGCGACCAGCACCTGAGGCGTGAGTCGTTGAAGGTGTCCAGGTAGGTCGGGTACGACCATCCGATAGAATTGCCTTTGCATCTCAGCTCCATGTTCTTCGCAGGAGTCAGAGTTGTGGTCTGGCCAAGTCGCACAAAGCGTCCCTTATCTAAAACCTGGGTCAACAGGGACTGGCCTTTCCCTCCTACATCTTTGAGTTTGGGGTGTCTTATCTTCACCCGTTTTCCCCCTGGCCGGATCCGGTTCTCTCCTACGTCTTTTCTACGCTTGACTTGTTGGCAGGCACCTGGACACACAGAGGCACAGAGGAAGGAGGGTGATACAGGCAAGAGAGAAGGGAGGGGAGCAAAAATTATAAAGATATGTCACAAAATCATCTGTTACTGTGGCCTAATTCTTTACAGAAACAGCAGAGTCCGGAGTAGTGTCTGCTCATCTGAAGGCCTACTCTTTGTGTTTCCCCCAGCTGTGATAACAGTTGAACAGGAAGTGTGAAATCCTTATTATTGGCACAAAATGTCCAGAACACCAGCCTCTCTTTTCAGTTGTATTTCTCAGTTGGCACAGAGCACTTAAACCATTAAAGACGAGAACAAAATGATCAGTCTGTAGACTTTCAGGGTTTGTTGTTTTATTTTTTAGTTCGGCATTAATGAGATCTCCAAGGAAAGGTCAGCAGGCCAGTTAATTAGAAACGCCTGTTGCATGCCTCAGAAGCAGCTGGTTTGAGTTGGTCTGCAGAAAAACTTACACAACTCTTATGCAACCTTCTCAATTTACATGCAATACATACAAATATACATCACATACAAACATATATAGCAGATTGATTGCAGTGTGTGCCTGGAGAAAGACAAAATGATTGACAAATGAATAAAGTGTTTGCCATATGTAAATAAGATATACTTCTTCATGAATCCACCTCCTCTTCTACGCCATCACAGAGCCCCCAGCCAATATTTGTACAGACTATTTAATCCTCCCACTGCTCCCTGGTTACGCTCCAAGCCCTCATGATGAAATTAACAGTAATTTTGCTTCACTCATAAATCTACAAGACAAATGTGGAGATGTGTAGACTCACCATTTTGGAGCTCCACCCAGAGCAGTGCCAGGCAAAGCACAACCCAGAGCTTCATAGTGTTCTGAGTGGACGGTCAGAGGGGCGACTGCTCTGCAGGGGCCGGAGAGATCTGGGAGGTTTGGTAAGGGGCTCAGTAGGAAAGGAAGTCAAGCTCGGAGCTTCACTGGAACGCTACAGGCTCCAGCTACACTGTTTAGATTTCCAGCTCCATCCTCCTCACAGACTGAGAGGAAAAGGGAAAACAACTTCAGAGCCCTTCTGTTCACTCCCTCTCCTCAGACTTGAAAAGCAGAAACATGTACTCTGGAGCCCTCTGCTGGATCTTAGGGTGAATCACAGTGTTTTTTTAAAGGATAGGTCCATGTTTTTTTAAGTCTTACAACACTACTTACATGCCCATATGCACATTGTTCAATTCAGTGACCAATAGCTCTGTCAGTGTATGCATTGGCATGTGAGTGTCGTTTATGATAGACTAAATGTGGACCTATTGTCCTAAAGTCAAAACCAACTGCTGTGCTGCTCTGTAGGGGTTCGTAGTTTCACATGTTGCACACCTCAAAACATGTGTCAGCACGTGTTTTGCACTTGACTGCTCGTGGTAAAAGGCATGATGAACATACACTTTTAGCAAAATCAACACTGGCACAAATGTTACACAAATGCCGAAGCAAAATGTGAGCAGTGCGGGATGTCACACGGAAATCAGTTTGCTGGTTTGTAGACCGTTTTAGGGGTCAACCACACACACACACGTTTGCTATTGGTTGAGGTTCGCCGGTCAAAGTTCTGCTGGGTGGGTTCAACCCTTCGCTTGCATAGAATAGAAGTAAATGCTGAGAATGAGTATTTGCCAATGTTGATTTTGTGTTTGTGTCATCAGGCCCTAACACTTGCTGTGACGTCACTAAATGGGGTGTGGTCAGTATTGCACCAACGCATAGAGGGCAATGAACCAGCAGTTTTTGTCATTTGTAATTCAAACCTTAATTGACTTTGTATTTTGGTTTTCTTATGTCCTGATACTGTTGTAATCATAACATATCAGCATTTTATTTGATTGTATATGTAGTTTAACAAAGTTATCTTAAGAGCTCTCAGCAGCTTCATGACTGTAATAATTTCCAGTCTTAGTCTACAGTAACTACACACTGTATGAAAATAATACTGTTTGTAAATAATACCTGATGTTTTTATCTTTTATATATGTTGGATTGGACCAGAAGGTATGCACAAAAACTAGGAAAAACTGCTTCTCTGTCTTACTTTCCTCTCTAAATGGCCACATGGTGGCGTCATTTACATTAAAAAATAAACCAGTTCTTCTTTGATTTATGGTCTAACCTTGCACCACATTTCATTAAATTAGTTTTTCAGATATGTTGCTAATAGAGACAAAATAATAATAAAATAAATAAACAAACACTGGCTTACTGGAAAATACATTTATTGTTTTTGTCTGTGCAGTTGTTAACAAGTGGCACTACATCACAACATCATGATTATTTCTATGTACTTTATCCTGTAACCTCACTGGAAGACTCTACAGTGTCAGTGTAGAGGTTCAGTATAGTAGAAATGATCTACCTTACTCCTGCTTGAGAGTAGCTTCTGAATTTGTTCCACATTCACTTAAACCACTGCACACATCAGTCCATCACCTTCCTACAGCCTCAGTATCTGACCTCTTGAAAAAGTGTAGGATTTCTCCTCTTCAGATGGTTTAACAAATTGGCAGTAGGCTACAGGTGAAAGATCTGATGGAAAACAAGTTTCTACTGTAAACTAGAACTCACTGAGCCTTACAATTCATAGTACAAAAAACAGGGTGGCCCCTAAAGGATTTAAGAAGAATGTAAGCATTGAGTATTCATGCAGTCTTCAAACCGGTTATAAAGCAACACTGGCTCCAGGCTTTGAAGTAAGATACTGAACGCCAGAGAACAAACCTGGAAAAAACCCTAGTTCATCTAAATTATGTGGCAAGAAAGATAAAATACCGTAACTTGTAATCAATAGTTGCCCCTCCTTAGCTGGCAAAGTAGTCTGTCAAAGAGAGAATCATTTCATGACGGTTATATTAACAGAATGTCTGCAACTATATCAAAATAACATAAAATATCAGAGAAACAGGAAAATACGACATGCCGTAACCTGATAGCGTGAAAAAAGAAACTACAAATACTTTAGCTTGAGGAGAACTCTGTATCAAATACTCTTCAGATTGTAACAGTTCATAGATAAAAGACACAAAAAAGGCAAAAAGTGAACCTGTGCTGAGTAAAACCACCACAACAGTTACAGAAACCTCAATATCTATAAAGCAAAGATTGAAAGGATCTGTTACAAAATACCTACAGAAGCCTGAAACTCTCCACCAGCACGTGGCCTACATTCAGGTCTCTGACATATTCAGTAAACTGACTCGAGTCATGACATGTTAAGTGCCCAGAAAACTATTGTACAGGTTGTACTTAAGTCTAAATGTGGCAGCGTCTTTCGGATCTTTTTATACAGATATCACAATTTCACATGGAAAACAACTACGCACAAAATAGTTCAAAAATATATTTCAACTTGACAACACATCTTTAAGCTAATCCTTTCTCAGCGTTGTACACTTGTGTCAAAGAACAATGAGTGCTTTTACCACAAACTAACATTAATACCAGTAAATAAATGGTGTATCAGAATCTAATAATATCCTTTCTTTAAATGGATAACACAGATTTTCCAACACTTTCAAAAAAACCCACCTGCAATAACCTAAAAAAGGGGTGTGTCATGCACTAAAAACTCACAATGAAACAGAAAAGCTTTGCTGCAGTCTCGGCATTGACTGCTTCAGTGTTAAAGGAAATGAACATCACTCTCCAGTGTGTTACCTGTCCTTTTCAACCCTGCCTCCATGCTGTCCACAAAGTGACCTACAAGGATGTGGTTCCATCACAGTGGTAAGAGCGGCTCCCCCCGTCATGTGGCTGCTGATACAGAATACTGACACCGTCTTCACAGACTAAGGCACATGTGAAGCTGTATGAACAGGTGCATCGAGGCAGAGCTGCTGTGTGCTTTTATGCATCTGTCTGCCACACGGAGTCTGTGAATGAGCTGGTAAACTTTAACACTGGCTGGTCTTCTCTGGGCAGATGAAACGCTCCTGGTCTTTTCCTGCAGTACCCGTACCAACCTGCTTCTCGCTGCTGGTTTTGTTGACCTCCTGGGCACCGCTGCTGTTTGAAGGGCCCTGGCGGAGGCGCTGGCGCTCCACGCTGTGCCACATGCCGTAGCCGAAGTAGATCAGGAAGCCTGAGTAAAAGTGTTGGAAGAGTAATGAGATAACAAAAAACACAGGATAAGACATCACATCTTTAAAGTGGAGAGTTTTACATTTGTGGGAATTATTCACTGTCTTGCTGAGAAGTTTTTTTTTTATCTAGTAGTTTAAAAACATCACGTTGTGGTGTGAAGACGGTTTATGTGCCGAACTATTTCGGAGTGACTTCTTGGAGTCTCCAGTGGTTGCCTGGCAACCTCAGGGTGATGACAAGATGCCAGGAAGTCACTGCTCCCAGCCAAGACACAGCCATGCTACCTGTTTCCCCATTGTTTCTTTATCTTTGTCTTTATGCTAAGCTAAGCTAACCGTCTCTGCTCCAGCTTCATACTTGAGAGTGGTATTGATCTTCTTATCTAACTTAAGACATTAACAACAATCTAACAACATTTGGGATAATGTAAGTACACAAATCCACAAACTATATCATAGGTCTAATGTTTGTAGACATTTTAATGCAGAAATGTTACATATTATAGCTTTAAAACACTACACTCACCTACAGCCATCCACACCGAGAAACGGATCCACGTATCTCCGCTCAGCTGAACCATGAGGTAAATATTGACAAATATGCTCAGAATGGGCAGAAAAGGCAGAAGAGGGACCTGTGAAGGCAACAAGCACAAAATCTACCATCAATTTATTTCTCCTGGATTGCTCTCATTCCATAATGCAGGACTTATTGAGCTGCCACGCACCATGAAGGAGACCTTCTTGGTGGTCTGAGGCTGCCTGCAGACCATGAAGACGCAGACGCTGAAGACGATGAGGCACAGGCACAGCGATGCAAGGACCCACACTTCCAGACGAAGGATGGAGCCGATGTGGTAGGTGGTGAGATAGCTGAGCACACACACTGCCAGCACTGTGGTTTGAAAAACACACACGCTTAATTCTGAGCTCTTAAGTTGGTTTGTTTTTTATCATAAAAAATTATTTTAACCTGCTTACCGAGCACACAGATGGACATGTTGACCACACTGGAGGAATGCTCAGAGGGTGAGACAGGAGGGTGAAGGAAGGCCTGCAGTGTAGAGCTGCCTCCCTTCAGCATGTTAAGGTGAGACTCCGACTCCGTCAGGTCAGACTCACCCCCCTCAGAGGACAGGTATTCCCTCTCAGCAGTGCCTGCCCGCCGCTCCATAGATCCATCTGGTTGGTACCTGAACCACAGAGACATCAAAAGGTCAGAGGCTGTTTATGCATAAGCTACCTTAAACTTCAGAGAGTTTGTCTCGTATGCAAAATGTTTCCCTAAGCTGAGAGGTTCATTTAGGAATGTTGCATGAAGCTGCTTATGTTGTTTCCTTCCCTAAGAGTTTAAAATAAGTAGTTATTGTCATAATACAGCACATTTGTGGCCGTGAAACTTGCAAAAAAAACATCCGTATCTACAGCCAGTATTTGGTTTGTCCCTTTCTGGGCTACCATAGAAAAATGGCGGACTTCAAGGAAGGCGACCCACGGCATCTGTACATAAAAAGATCTCATTCTAAGTTAACGGAAAAAAAACGATTTCTATATTCAATCAATTACACACTAATGAAAACATACCTATGAATATTATATTCCATTTCTGCCAATAGATTCTCCTTAATGTTACACACTGGAACTTTGATATTTCACTCTATTTGAGGACTATTGAGAGGTGCTAATGCAAACTGACTAAATCTATACTCTTTATATAAGTTGTGCATCACTCAGTGTCCAGTGGGTTCTCCCTGTGCAGAGAAATGCGTCTTCAGTCATCACAAATTCAACCGTTGTCTTATGTTACACTAATTATTTCACTTTATGGGACTGCTTTGGATCCTTTAAAAGTTTGTAGCAACCTTCTAGCAACGCATAAGGGAATACTCAAGTAGCTAAGGACAAACACTCAAGATCCAACGGTTTTCCCTTATAACATCTTTAACAAATCCTTTTCTGAGCCATCCTTAGATAAACATTTAAGGCCAACCTTAGCCTAAGTGGTTTTATGTAACCAGGCACAGAAATGAGCATTTAACTACAATTTAAAACCACACTCCTACTCTCAAAATATTTTTGTTTTCAGTGTCTCAAAGTACTACCTGTTTATATACAGCGTATCCTTTATACAGCTACAAATTATTTTCATTGTGAAATAGCTTACAGTGTTTGTTTTTACTTTATAAAAACAAACCAAGGCCTTTAAATCCAGTTTAAACCAGGGAACAAAACACTGTGTCTGTGTTTACTGCGGCTGTGGAGTCACCTTGGTGCAACCAGCAGAGGTGTACAGAGTTTAGCAAGTACAGAAAACTTAAGTAAACACCTTCGTTCACTCAAGCAGCTACTTCACATCCATACAATGGGAGCATTCACAGCTCTTACATCACCAGTGTGATGCAATAACATGAGGCGTATGTTACACTGATGGGCTAATTGTACCCGTGTGTGTTTTTGGAAAGCTATAAGGGAAACTGTTTCACAATGTTGCACAAGTAAGATTTCTTTCAAGCGCTATTTTTTGTTTAGAGTTATTTATGAATGTACCCACCTGAGAATCAGTACACACACAGCAACCAGCGAGTAGGCCAGCAGAGTTCCAATAGACATCATGTCCACTAGCGCTTTGAGGTCAAACAGGAAAGCCATGATGGCTATAGTAAAGCAAGAAAAATATAATTAACACAAACACCGTCTACCATGAATAATTTTGATGAAACACTGGAGCAGTCATTTTAACAACATACATGAAAACATTCATTTACACCCACAGACTGTAGTGCAACAATGATATTCTTGTAATTATGAATGGAAAAGCTGCAGTTTTTCTGCAGATGCACCGTACAACGAACACACATGAAAATTAACAGATGCAAATTAAATTTCGTGCAGGCATGTTTTTGCAATGAAGAAGACACAAAAGAGCTAAATGTTTGCCTGGACTGACAGCTGTAATCTTCTCCATACCGAGTGTTGTTTGATGTGAGATACACTGTGGTGTTCTCTCTCTTGTATCTCAGCACCAGACTCCGGTATGGAGCAGATCTCAGCAGCGCAGTTCAAACACAGAGCACTGGTATGTCCGCTGCTCCTCACAACAATACATTAAAACAGAAATAACAAAGAAAGCTCCCCTGTCCAGTTCTAACAGTTGCTGAGTATATGGCCTGTGCTCTGGGTGAGTTGGTTTGCAGAGACCCTCCCAGGCTTTACATCATTGTACCAGGTCATTCACCCTGTGGGTCTTAGCCCCAACACCTGAGCACAGTGAGCATGATGCAGCCACGTACCGTACCTGGATCCTACTGAGCAGGAAAGCTTTAGAGGTTTTCTATCATTGTATGAGCACCACACCAGTCCCCAAAGGCCAACCGTTTATTTACTTTACCATTAGAAGTAGTCGACATCCAATTGACTTTAAAACTAACTTAACTTCTCAGGTTGAGAGAACGTTGTCAGGCCAGCAGTTTCCAGTCTGTGCGCGCTTTCTACTCTATTTTCATGCATTGTTAATCCGAAGTGTAAAAACGACACATCATGGTTTTACTGCGGGTTATAAACCGGACTATGTTTTGGCCAGCAGCAGTGACTTCCTGGAGTCTTGGCATCACTATTGTTGCCAGGCTGAAGCTTTTTAATTAGCATACGCACAGGAGAGTAGTATTGTCTCATCTAATTCCCACCAAGAAGAGTTTTTAACTATTTTTAATCTTCATTTAGTTACTTTCCAGTAAATAATTCCTTCTTTTTTACATAAAAGTGACTAAAAAGTAAGACGGACTGAAGTGGTGAACACAGATAAGATAAGATATGTTTTCTCACATGCTTTTGGAAACACCGTCACCAACTTTAACATGCAGTCACCACCACCACCACCACCATGTGCATAGATTTAAAAACCCCAAACAAGTCCACGATACAACCCCATGATAGGCGAGTCCTCGTCTCGGGAGCTTACCCGCAGTGGTACCTGCCGCCATTGTGGCAGCCACCGGCGACTGGCGCTTACTCACTTTGGACATAAATTTGAACAGAATACCGTCTCGTGCCATGGCAAAGAGAATGCGCGGCAGAGGGAACATGGAGCCCAACAGGCTAGGGAGAAGAGGGTTCATGGTTAAGTTGAGGGCATTCTGGGAAAGAAAACATGACACCTACACAACTGTGAAAGATCAACATGTGTATATATGGAGGGAAAACCTCCGAAAACTGCATAATTTAAAAGCAGAAAGTGTAAAAAGGTGGGGTCAATTTCAGGAAGAAAAGAACCAAATGTTTAAATTATCTGCATCCCGGACTGTGTCTTTCACAGTTGATTGGTGGAGAAAGATTAGCAGGAGTGATCTCAGTAGACTCTCCCCACGGCTCTCACCTGCTACTACACCGGAGGTCATAGTGGCAATAAGTGGGGTCTTCGTCTTAGGATTGATTCGGGCTAAGACTTTGAAAAGCACCCCATCCTCTGCCATAGCATAGATTACACGAGGCATGGGGAAAATGGAGCCCAGCAGACTGCATGAGACAGCAGAGACATGCAAGACCAACACGTTAGTCAAGAGCCCCAAACACAGACACACACACTTACACCTACAATCACTTCAGAGCACAATTAAAGTCTTTGTCTTTCTTTCCTGTTGGCACTTATCCCATGGTATAATCTTTCATTCATTTTTATCAACTTAAATGAATGGAAGACAATAGATTGTGGCTGCTTTCAAGAGCAAATTATACATCACAAATGTTTTTAAACAGTCAAATTTGTAGATTTGAGTTGTTTTTCTCCATTTTGAAAGCTGGTTTAGAGTTGGATTTAAAGGGGTGGGCCCTCGAGTAATTACATTTTATCAGGAGTGTAAACATTTAGTCCAAAGATATAAATGTGTGCTGAAGGGTTTTCACAGCTGGTAGAAATTGCTGCCAAAGGGCGGACCCCAAAGTAACAGCCTAAACACTAATTGCAGGCATTAACTTATCCAAAATGTAACTGGTTCAAGTCAAATTGAATAATATGCACATGAATGCAGATCATGGGATAAGTTGTTGACTGACATCCACCAGGGTTTGTTGATGTCAGGGGAACTGATATAGTGAACCTCCAGGTAAGAAAGACAGAATAAAGTCACACCGATATAAACTTGCCCACCTTATTTATGATACATTCAATTAAAAATGGTATATTACAAAGACATGCAGGTGTCTAAAAACAGAGAGAATTAAGCACTGCACCCACAATGCCCCGTTAAGCAACAGGAATCAATCCAATAACAAGACAGAGATATGGGGTCATAATTTTGACCAGATCTCATTCACCATTATCACCCATATATAGCATGCACATCAATTAGAAATTAACTTGATATAAATTCAGCTGACTCAAACATAGTAAATCCAATATCTAAAAAATACCATGAATATTACTTTATATATTTTGTCCTCAGCTTATATTACAAAAGCAAATCCAGCGTTTACCTGGTAGAGAGGGCACACAGTGAACCCGCAGCGACCACATACTTAGCAGGACCCCAGCCCACATACTCAAAGGCCATGGGCAGAGGGCTCTTCTCATCCAGCAGGTAGTAGGGCATCATCAGTGTGAGCGCAGCTGACACACCAAAGTACGCCAGGAAACACACGGTGAGTGATACTACGATGCCAATGGGAATGGCTCTCTGAGGGTTCTTCACCTCCTCGCCTGTCGCAGAAAGACATACATATATCTTTACATTTAGCTTTGACAGCAGTGGATGAAAAGGGGTACCTCCTTTCCACCCCAGTTTGGTGTCAAATTAGGTCAAATTTAACACATTATTTCAGACTGATTTTAAAAACAACTAATGATCTGTTAGTTGGCGACATTTTAGATGAAGTGAGAGACTTTAAGTTCAATGAAAACAGACATGGAAAGGAAAGGAAGATTAGGAAATAAAACAATGAATTGATAATGCCACTTTTAGATATTTCTATTCAGTGCTTTAAATATGTGTGACAAAATGTAATATTTTTTAGTTAAAATATCATAATCTGGAGGCTTTTCCAAGCAAATATTGATATTGGTAAATATAATGTGATCAAATCAGCATATATATGCCACCCTCTTACCATCACCATGACTATTTCTCTAGATCCACTCCTGAGCTTTGATTTCACCCGTCAATAGCTCACCTGTAGTTGCAATGCAGTCAAATCCAACAAAAGCATAAAAGCAGGTGGCAGCTCCTGCTAAGGTCCCGCTGAAGCCGTATGGCATAAATCCTCCAGCTCCATAATCACTGCTCACATTGGCCGTCACTGACAGGTTCCTAAAACATATAATTTCACAACATTTAGACTAAAAATGTAGGTGACGTGAGGAAGAGTTTGGCCACTGTTGTCCTGAGTGTTTGATAGAGACTGCATGTTGGACTGCATAAACACAAACCAACCAGACCAATAGAAATACAGATGGTTAATAATGCATGAAAATAGACTACATGCTATACAGACATACAACTAACAGTCAACAAATGAATAAATTACCTTGTAACTATGGTGACATTTATAAGGGATTCTTCAGTTATCTTCCAGTTGTGTGTGTCGCCTTTGACGAAGCCCGAGATGATGACGAACAAGAGTACGAGCACGTTGATTGAAGTGAAGACTTTATTGACCCAGGCGGACTCCTTCACCCCAAACGACAGGAGTCCTGGGATGAGCGAAAAGGCAACAGAGCTCAGAACAGTACTGTGATATTCTATTGTAGTTTAACTCACTTAAAGCAACATTAAGTAACTTTTATACCTTAAAATAATAGCTTCAAAATAATGTTGATGTTATACTGATTTAATAATAGGTTAATAATAGGGTGAGTGGTGCACTCTGCGCCCACTATGCCTGCTGTTGCATTATGTAACTCTGATGTCCAGGTCGGGCGAGCCACAGGAAGAGCACCGGGCTTTGAAGCCAATTTGACATAGTGGCCGAACCATGCAATTACAGTAATGACATCTGTCACGTGAGCATTATTAATGTGTTGACGAGAGCGTGTGTAATAAATAATAATAATTAATGACACAATTTGTTAAAAGGATAAATGTCCAGACAACAGCAAAAAGAGGGATAGTTGCAAACCTCAGTTCTTCTATTAGTTTTCACAAAAACAAGAACTGGTCTTTTTTTCTTTTGTAATTTGGTTTTGATGGTTAAATATTGCCTAAGTTCTACATCTGTCATCCTTAAAAACAACCAAACACTGGTGGACTGTTTCTAGCCTAATGTCATTATTGCATTGGCAGGCCAATGGATAAAACACATGATAAAGTTTGGTTAAAGAGGGTCATAAATGTGGAATTTAACCAAAACATGTCCAGTTTGAATCCCTGGACTGTCATGAATCTGACCACGGGAAATGAATATGGATCACTCTTCAAGTTACCAGCAGCTACTGACGATACTAAACCTTCTGCTAAAGCTTCTCAGTGGCCTGAGGTTGTAAAGACACTATAGCCTACTTATACTGGGAAGTTCCCAGCTGTGTGTTTGACTGTGGGAAAGAGAAGATGGGTGCTGCTGAAAACTAGCAGGATGATCAGGGAGAAAAAGGAATGGGGTGAATGTGGGCTCCCAGTGGACTTGCGCTGCCCTGTCCTCTTAAACACTTAATCACACAATATCCTGCCATCTCTTTATTGGATTATGCCAGCTGTGGCTCATGAAAGTTGGCTGTGTTATAAATGTACCAACATATCGACTTGAATTTAATGATTCTCAGCCTTTATTTTGCTGCCTTACCAGAAAGCAGCAGTATCAGGCAGACGGCAAAGAAGTCGGGGTACTGAGCCAAACCGGGAGAGTTCATGCTGAAGTAGGTCTTACAGAATATCTCTATGTGTCCTCCTATCATTTCATCAAAGGTGCCACTCCAGGCCCTGGCAACTGAGGAGGTACCTGTGAAAAAGCAATAAACACACAGCATTAAGAATCTTCTTTTAAATAACGTACTTCAATAGATTGCCACTAACTCACCAATCACATAGGAGAGAATGAGGTTCCAACCAGTGATGAAGGCCCAGATCTCTCCTACAGTCACATAGCTATAAAGGTAAGCAGAGCCGGTCTTGGGGACCCGTGCGCCAAACTCAGCGTAACACAGGCCGGCCATGACGGAGGCTAGGGCAGCAATTAAGAAGGAGATGACGATGCTGGGGCCAGAGTCGCCCTTGGCCACCTCACCGGCCAGGACGTAGACACCGGCCCCCAGAGTGCTGCCCACCCCCAGGGCAATGAGGTCGACGGTTCCCAGGCAGCGGCACAGCTTTGAGTCTTCCAGGTTGCTCAGGTCGACCACCTTCCTGCGCACCAGGGAGCGGCCGAATGACAGGACCTGCTCCAGCATGTCGACACCTGCTGACAGAGGGAAAGAAAAAAAAAGTGAAAATGCCTCCAGCGTAGATCTGGTTTACTTTACTGTGACAGAGAGATTTTACTTACTTCACTTGCCAGGCAATGAGTTTAAAGAAGAGTTATATAACATGCTCTGCAGTATGAGAGGGTGATTTGATTGGATGATATGTAGGTGTACTATTATGTGTGCATGCAGCATGGGGGCCTCTGAGGTGCAGAGACACACATAAAGAAGAAATACTTGAAACATCATCATCAAGACACAGAGCAAGAAAAACTACTTCTGTACTAACTACTATTCTTTATCTTAGCAAGGTGGCATCAATATTTGCATTCAATAGAAGGTGCAAGAATTGTGATACCAAAGGTCAGGTCTGTGAGCACAGTTTGATTTAACTCCGCAAGCTTTGCATTTTCAGCAGCTCTTGCAGCTTGTTCTCTTGAGAAAAAGTTGCATAACGTGAGGATGAAACAAAGGTGGGGTTAGGACTGTTGAGAGACTGACTGACATGAATGCTGCCATGTCCTATAGCCTAAGTTGTACAGTAGCGTCCCATTAAAGTCTTTTGTTTGGGGTTACGGTGCAGATCTAAGTACTCAAAGAGCTGCATTCATAAGAGCACCATGAATGCAGCACTATAACACAATAAAGACATTCCAGTGTCTTTCTTTACTAATTACTTTAAAAAGTAAACTGCAGAGTCTTCTTTGTTTTCATTGTTTCGTCTCTAAAAATGTCTCTTTTCATTAGTAAGATTGCTGGGGTTCCTGTCTAAAACATTTGCATGAATGCAATATGATAAAAGAGGAATGAAATATGCCTGCTCTCCAATAGGTTCTAGCTTGCTTTTGAAGTGAAGGCTTTTTCTTTGAACCAACACTTTGATTATCTTGACCGTAAATCAACACTGACGACCGTCCAAATATGCATTGATCTCCATTTAAGTGTGTGTGTTTTTTTAGACCAAGAGAAATTAGTTTTGGATGTGACAGCTCATTAACATCACAATGTGGGCTGTATTACAGCGTCTGCAAGAATACAGTGGAAGAAAACGCGGTTTTAAAGAATGAAGTGAAAATTCAGTTTTGGAAAACTGCCAATAGAAATTGCGTTAGTCTGTATGCAGATGTTAACTCGTTTCATTATCCCATACATGTATTGAATTTCTCTTCAAAGACAACTCAAAGACAGCTACTGCAAAACTTATTTATAGTTATTCTAAATTAATGTACAACCACTGTAGCAAGTGTTACATTTTATCTATTTCAGTAGAGACATGCACCTACCTGTTAGAGTGACACTGTGTGGATATGACTTAGTTCAGACAAGGGAAAGTAAAAAGGCTGTTAGAAGTGTCTGTGCGTTTCTTCCAGCTTGCCTCTGCACATGTAAAAGTCAAATTACATCCACTGATCCCATGAGCCTCTGCCTCGAAACTCTGCTTCAGCACTGTGCTCAACACCAATTCATATGCTGGCATGTACACTGCAGAGCACGCCTCTGTCCCCAGTGTTTCTTCATAAGACCCTTAGACTCAGCCTTCAGTCCCGCCACAGGGGAGTGACGTCCCATGAGCAAGGAGGCAAGAGGGGAGGAGGGAACTCAAGGGAATTAGGGTGAGGGGAGGGGGTTCACCTCCGAGCTTGAGCTTTGGGTTTGAGTTAAACTCTGTGGAGACAACATTGCACCATAAGCTCTCATCCTGGGAGCACACAGCAGGACGGAGAGGAGAAAGGAAGGAATCTTGGCGGTAGAATTAGTGATTTCTAATGCACACTCAGGCCAAATAGATCCCAGCTGCCCAGATGCTTACTGACTACTGATAAATGGTTAGGCAACTGGCGTTGACAAACATTGAGGCAGACACTTGTGTTTACCCAGTGCAGCCCACAGGAGTGCTGCTAAAAGCATGGGTGCTGATTGGTCAATGAAGGGTGGACGAGCTACAATACTGGGGGGTTAAGTCCTCTTAATGGAAGACAGGTATTGCTCAATGTTCTCTGAGCTATTGGACCCACGGACATTACAAAATCAATAGCATAGCTCACTGTGGTACACCGCCAAAAGCCTGGCATCAACATAGCAACTTCAGTTACAAGTTTGAACTCTTGGAAGGGGGGGGAAAAAGTCAAATTTTTCCACCAAACACTGCCTGCGAATTACAACTAAGGTTGAGTTTGCAGTGGAGTGAATTTGTGCCAAGACCAGCTCAAACCAGCTTGAGATCTCAGTGGGAAGGTGGCAGCTGGTGGCTAGAAACACCGTCCAACCCACAGACCAGAGACTCCATGGCATGACAACAGCCAGCTCTCTCTCTCTCAGTTTGTCCAACCAGCCAAGCAGCCGAATATCGTGGCCCATCGCCCACCAAACCTTGGCTCCAGGGGCTGATTATCTGACCTGCATGCTGATGAGGAAAGCCAAAGCTTTACTTAGTGGTGGGCAGGGTGGAGACACTACTGTTAATGCTGGCTGTTTGTCTTCAACACACACACACACACACACACACTCACTCATCTACAAAGTTAAATCAATTTGTGTTGATTTAACACAAATACAGCCAAAAGAATGGAAGAATTATTTACTGGGTGCATTTATGTATATAAATTGTATATATTGTTTTATTTTATGTCATTTTAATATGATTTTTTTTTCTATGTCTGTAGCTTGGGTTGAGCAATCTTGCGTTGTATAATGATAAATACATTTCCTTTATTCTTGATACTTAAATTGCCCCCCCTCCCTCAAATGACTAAGTAGCAGCAATTTTAATTAAAATGAAATGGTTTAACAAAGTGTTGTACTCAGGAACATAGTGCAGTAGATCAGTGACGCTGGTGATATATGTGAAATTATTACACAAATCTAGCTTTAAATTTTAATTACCAAACATAATTAATATCATGTAACACTGCAATATTTGTTGCTGGGTGCCCCTATGGTAGATAAAACATGATAAAGTCCCTTCTAGAGTTCCAGGTGTAAAAACCTGATGAAGTGTCCTCCATGGTGCCCTTCTAGTGGACAGGATGTGGTAAAGTGCCCTCTAGGGTGCTAACCTTAACCCTGAGTAACCTGTTACACCATAAATGCATCACAACCTTCTTGCCGCTCGTGCCCTTTTCAATTTTTTCACTTCATCAAACAGCCACTGTTTCTGGATATTTATTATCATATGAACTACACTTACATGAAATAATGCCATAGGATCATCCTGGACCACATAAATACTTGCTATTGGAAGGAGCAGTTTTTACATGCAGGTATAGTCACTGTAACCATGGAAAGGATGGAAAGGAGTCACTGGCTCACCGTATCTCACTGTTGACATGTGCTAATTCTGTGAAGCCAATTGAATGCATTTGCCCTCCAATGGCTGAGTGACCTAGCTTCAAAAACGTGGATATGGTCAACAGATTGAGTGGTGTTTGCCTTGCAGACACCGGGACTGCTCGCTCCAGTTAACACTGTTGTCACCAGGAAATGTTAGAGTGAACAATTACTGATAAGGTAGACAACAGCTCTGAGTAGAATGACGACAGCAAGACCGACCCTCCAGATGAAAAGCAGCAGTCTTTGGGCCAGGAAGATACTTAGACCTCAATCTGACAAAAAATATAACTAGTTGATGTGGAAGTCAAATTAAAGACAGGGCCACAGATAACTTCAGGTAATGGTTAATAATGACATCAGATCCCTTTTGTGAAGGTAATAAATAGCTACGTTTAATTCAAATAAAGGCCAAAGTATCCTATGTTAAGACACTGCCAGACTGCATATATAAAACTAAATCAACTTTAGCAAATTCATCAATTCCAGCGTAGCCTATAAAAACAGGTTAAAAATTTGTTTAGGAGGCCAATATTAACCATGCTTTAGACACTGAATTTAACATAATGACACAAAGCCTCTTCATATTACATTTTAAGAACAGTCTGGGGACTGAAGCCTGAAGACATTAACTGTTCTTAGGTGGGAGGATGAAGCATTATCTACGGATTCATTTATCCTCATTGAAGACTCCCTTCTCCCTGCTCTGCTAAAACTGATTTCCTGTCTCTATCTAGGTCAGTGGCCAAACCTTGTACTGTAGTACTCAGAGGTTTTCTGAGTCCTTCTAGGATTTTTCTGGGATTGTTGTGGCCTGAAATTCCAAAATTTCACTGCAAATTCTGTTTTAAGGCATTTTTTTGCCATGACATTACAGGAGTAACAGAAAATTGCAAAAAATAGTTGAGATATTTTTGTATAATTCACTAAAAATCAATCTAAAAAGGTGAAATAAGGTTCAACGTTTTACAGGACGACTGCTATTACTGGTGAAAAAGATTTCAATGCAATTGGTTGAATTTGCATTAATTGTTGCAATCACAACTTCCTGGAGGGACTGGTTTTTTGTATAATCAGTCTCAAACTAAACTATTACATCTTTACAAATTTAAAATGTACTACATTGACCTCTCATGGTTTAAGAAACTACATCAACCAAAGGTTTGGATGTGGGTCAATCTCAGGGTATTACTGAATTCCATAAATCTTTTTGTTTTGACACTTCTGGCAACAGTAACAGATTCCTTTAAATATGATCTGTGATGTCCAAGAATCTTTTGGCCTGCGGGTTAATTGTGACCTCGAGCTGACTTTACTCCAAGTCCCTCGGGATGCGCAGACTTCCAACAATGAATTCCACACTGAGAAGGCTAAAGCGGGGTTTACCATAAAACTAGCTGATGTGCATGGGGGATTTCACAGCTTTACAACCCTAAATAAATATTTGGTTTCCAACCTTCCTTCTGCTCTGTCCTTATTACATATCTTTTTTTTTTCTTTGGTCTTTTATATGAAGCAATACAAGACATGTACAGGCAATAAAACAAATATCAAACATGAACAAATATCAGTTCAGTCATCAGGGCGCGCTTATTTTAATTAGTATATGCATGTAATATGAGTGCTCATCTAAACAGAGGGAGAGTTATCTGATCCGTGTGATATTATCAGAACTGAATTGGTTTTATAATCATTGGACGATTAAGCTTTTTTCTGGCTCCTCATGCATGAATACAGTTGAGCAGGAGAGGGCGTGCAGCAGGGCTTCCAGGCGTCAGTAAGTCAATCACTTCTGCTTAGTTTAACTAACTACTTTTATGGGGTTTTTTTCTGTCTGTCCAGCAACAGATGGCTCCTATGCTCACTGGTGTACAAAATACTGCTGAATATAAAAAGACATTTTGGTATGAGTTGCTGGAACTATGAATATGTCAGAGAACTTGATGAACTTAAAAACAGTCAAGTGTTGGTGTACAGATAAAATGCATAGTTTAAATCTTATGGGATCAATCTGTGTTTGCACTGGGGAGCTTCTCAAAATAGCTTCACGCTCTGTTTAACAGTGCGACAATCACTTAAGCAAACTCTAGATATTTTATGCTCTGTGCCAGAATGTGCAGCACTGTACCCTGTAAATTCTGCCTTTAAAGTACGCTGGCACACCCCTTAACATCTGGACTGGCTGTACAAATGATAAAAGTAAACTAAGAGCTGTGTCTCTGAATGTGTCCTGCAGTGAAAAGAACAAGGCAAAGTTGATAAGCAGCTTTAATTTCTTCTTGAAATCTTGCTCAGCCTTTTTTTAGTATGAATAAATTGACTGTTTGAATACAGAATAAATCAGAAAAAGCTCCAATACAACTTACTTGCTTTCCTCAATCTCCTGTTAATATAAGTTAAACCTTTTTAAATGTGGGACTTCCACCTTTATCGTTTTTATTAGAACATTTTGGTGACCTCAGGTAATTACCAGCAGTTTCACCCAACATGAACCTCAGCAGGTCTAATCAGCTAGAATAAATGAGAACACCTGTGCGACTGCGGGGGGCTTTCATACAGCTTTGTGGGTCTAGACTTTTTGTTATTTGCCTGCAGTATCCAGGGTCTGTGACTACTTCTGACATGATACAGTCCACAGAAACTTTTAAATGTATTCTAAAATGATATATTTGATATATATATAGGCTACTGTACATAAATATAATTGCTAATCCAAACTAAAGCAAGTACTGGCTCAGGGTTTGTCCATACCAGGTAGCTAA
The DNA here is from genome assembly GCF_905237075.1 of Dicentrarchus labrax. Classification (NCBI taxonomy): domain Eukaryota; kingdom Metazoa; phylum Chordata; class Actinopteri; family Moronidae; genus Dicentrarchus; species Dicentrarchus labrax. The sequence goes on from NW_026136713.1 coordinate 17,052,500, forward strand.
TTGGATTCACCTGTCCTCACAGGTGTAAACTGTTTCCTAATGTGAGCTGAAATAAAAACTCTTGTGCTGGAAGTAACTACATTACAGCCCGTAAAAAACATAATTTTCTAAACAAATCCATCCTTACCATCATTATACTTGATCAATTATAAAGCTAGTGTATCAATAAACCACTTAATTAACCAATATATTAATATAAGTACCTTCATAAAAAGATGTGCAATAGGACGATAACTCCTCTTAAATGACTTGAGGTCAGTAAATTGACCTACTTTTGGCATTGACAGGTGAGTGGTCAACCTCAAATGCCCTTTCACATTTCTAAACAGGCCACAGGTCAGGCACCGGGCGGGCTTTAGGACCCAGCGGCGCAGCTGTGGTGAAGACAGCTGTAGGAATATTATGGCCGGATTTACCTGCGCGTTACCGGAGACCTTAACCATTTAAAGCTGATCTAAAGCGCATTATAACACTATTGTACACATGTGGTACGGTTGGTAGCTGTATTGCGACCAGGGTTCAGTCATTCAGGAAGCCGAGGCTCATCTCTCAGCTGCTGATGGAGCACATCCGACTACCAAAGGTAACCAGCGCGGATCCGGTTGCAGTGATTGGCGACAATTTCCGCATTGTATCTTCAGTGTCACTTCAACACAAAGCTTTGCATGTGCGCTCAAAGTGACTGGTTGAAATCGTTACACACACACACACACACACACACACACACACACACACAGGCTGAATTAAAGGGCGAGGGCTGTGTCGGCCACGTAGGCAGCCAGGGGTCGTCCTGCCCTGCTGCTATCAGCCACATTTCACATCCTGTGTGTGTGTGTGTGTGTGTGTGTGTGTGAGGAGCTGAGGATGAGGCTGTTTTTGATGTAGTTCTTCCTCTTCCTCCTCCAGGTGGAGAGTGTCAGGCTGCTCGACAGAGTCTCCCCCAGAAGAAGCAGGGTGGGCACCCTCTACCTGACAGCCACGCACACCATCTTTGTGGAGAACGAGGCTGGAGTGCGCAATGAAACATGGGTAGGCACCAAGGAGCAGGAATCAGTCGGTTGGGACAGTGTTTCCAAAACCTTTTCTTCTTAAGGGACCCCTTTTCTATCATTTAGTAAACTGACGACCCCCCGACTACGTGACATATTTCATTATTATTAAACCCATTCAGTAACTGTGTGTGAAACGACTGATTTGGATCAATTATGAGCAGATTATTTCTTGTTTAGGGAACCTTTTATACAATTCTCTGTCTGTATTGTGGATTTTTTTTTTTTTTAAATCCCAAATAGTAGCAGGTCTCCTTTACAAGCCTGGTGTGGCTACATGTTGTGGTCTCAATTAGAGGCCTAGTCAAGATTTTATAGAAATTCTTTGGATGTATAAAACCTCCTTAAAGACCACCGGTTCGCCCGCTTGAAACTGCTTAGATCGCCTGCACAAATATAAATGTTATTGTCAATATGAACATGCTACATATTATTAGATCATAAACAATGAGCGCCGTGAGCTAATCGACATGTTATTCAATATAAGTAACATTCATACTGGTTTAAATAAACAGTTTGATAGTATTTCCCACCTTTGCTGACCAAGAGTTTAGTGCTAAAGGAATCAAAGGCCTGTCCCATATAGAGGCCTGTTTCAAATAAAAGCAGGTTTAGTTTAGTGATTGAATCAAATAAAAGCCCGAGCTAAAGTTTTACAGTACGTAATAAGCTTTTTTTGTGTTTTCTTGTCCCTGACACTTAGCCATCCTTCTATTAGACAATTTACTTTTCATTTACGTTTGTTCAGAGAAGTGAACCAGATGCTGAGATATAGGATATACAGGATGTGTATATTAAGTTTTCTAGCACGCCTTAAAATCAAGAAGGCCTCGCTACCCCACATGAAGCTTCAGCTACCCCTAGTGGGGGTCCCGATGATCCCCAGGTGCACGTCACAGAGATAGGACAAACATACACGTAAATTAAATGTTTGGAAATGTTTCTTGGTGAAAAGGCCTCAAATACAGTACAAAGCACAAAATATGTGTAATATTGGACTGTGTGTTAGCAAGCTAGACAACAAAGTCTCTTGTTACGATATTCATGATTATTGTGATTCACTATTATCCCTATAATGAAAATTACCCTTGATATACTTATGAGTGTTTCTATCGCGATAACATTGTTTATCGTCCCGTCCCTAATAGAAGCATACAAAAGGTCTGTATTTATCTCACCAGGTGCTTCACAGTTTGGTGTGCAGTGTGGAGAAACAAGGCGCCTCCGCCTCAGGATGTCCTCTAGTCATTCACTGCAAGAACTTCCAGGTTCTTCATTTCGTCCTACCTCGAGAGCGGGAGTGCCATGATGTTCAGTTGTCACTCCAACGTCTCTCCCAGCCAGGTAAACCGTGCTATCATGGGTCAGTTTTGATGTAATTCCTCAAATGTAGACCAGCGAACAAGAACTGTCTATCAGATGTTTATTATTTTACAGCTTTTTATAACCATCTGTGTTGAATTTTTGTATAAAATATCTTGCCAGCATAAATATTTAACCGAATTTGAGGGACCCTTGTTGTTTAAATGTGGGATTTTTAACAAGTGTATATATAAAAAAAAATGAGCAGCTGATAATGTTTTTATGAGAAATATTTTCTACCGAGTATTTGTGCCAGCTTTAAAATCCAGTCTCTGTCAGGCTGTAATTTTCATTTCCTCTGCTTTTGCAACACTTTGTTCCATCTAACTCGTACAAATCTGAGGTTTTGTGCATCAACCTTTATCTGACAGCCAGTATTTGTGCCTTGCAGAGAGTTACGAGGAGCTGTATTGCTTCTCCTATAAACCTAACGTTGATGAGGAGGAGAGACGGCAGGAATGGGACTTCTTGGGCCTGAAGGCTGATTACAGCAGAATGGGACTCCCAAACTCCCTGTGGAAACTCTCCCCAGTCAACCGACACTACAAGGTCAGTGAGCCGACATTTATGACCAGTTGTACTATTTTATCCTAATATGGACATGGCAGTGGCTTAGACTTTTGTTATCTTATTTTTCAAAGGTGAGTGACACTTACCCAGCTGACCTGTTTGTACCCGAGTCTGCCACACCCCCGGTCATAGTGGGGAGCTCCAAGTTCAGAAGCAGAGGCAGATTTCCTACCCTGTCATACTACTCCAAAGAAAATCATGTAAGTTGACTCTTTTTATCTTCCATGTGTTCCTACGACAGCTCATCTTGAGGCAGGGTGCATGAAGAGCTTCCCAAACTCTGATGAACAGGGATTGTGGCTGAACCAATCTCTTGACAGAAAGCTTCAAACCCGGGGGGGGGGATGTCAGCAGAAAAATGAAGATAAGAGATCATATATTAAGATGTAAAATGTCATGATGACATGTTGTTTTTCTTGATTTTCTTGGCCAGTTGTTGTTGCCAAACTGACGTGTCAGTCATCCTCAGCACCGCCCTCCCTCTTCAAGCAGCCAAAAGTTTTTGTTTCTCAAAAAATGCAAGCCTGAAAGTGAGTTTTGAAAGTGACACCCCCCCCCCCAAAAAGTAAACATTAAGTCACTGCTGTTGAGTTATTGATACTGAATGCAGATGTATTAAGACCATTTTATTGCAGTTGGGCAGAAACATTTGAAATTATTGTTGATTTGAAACCAGAAACCAGATATTTTTGAAGTTTCGCAATTACAAAAACTGACATACAAACTGTACATCAGATACAGACACTGAGCCTGAAATAAGTGAAATTGATGATCCTCTGATCATAGTAGTCTCTGATTGTGTTCGGCTGATCACATGGGTTAAAGGCTTTCTTTAAATAATGGACGTCTACTACAACACAGCCAAGCTGCAGGGTGTTATGAGCAAAAACAGATTCATTCTTTATCTTTTTTTGCCAATTCACATTACAAGTAGATCTTCATCATGTCAGGCTCACAGGAGTAGACATTAGTAAAAGACATGGAATAGGACATTTAAACAAAAATAAGGAAAACATACAAATGTATAAAACTCATCAACAATAAAAAATAAAAAAAAATGGGAAGAGACGAGAACCTATGCTTGTACGTGGTAGATTCTTACCCACGAAATCTAAAAGGGCACAAGTTCAAAAGAGATCCCAAGAGGAGATGTCGACTCTGTCATTAAATCAAAGTATTAATCATTAACATCCTCTATATCTAAATGAGGAAGAAGCCTGAACATTCATAATCTGTTCTATTAATCCTGGTCGGGACAGTTGGGAGGGCTTTATGTATGCGAGGTCAGCTTCCCAGGGTTGAGGGTCTTGTGTGTGTGTGTGTGTGTGTGTGTGTGTCTGTGTCAGTGTCAGTGTCAGTTTGTACAAAGGGGTTCCCCTCTGGTTCATGGGCCAGGAGGGAGAATCACACAACGGTCTCTGGCCCTTTCCCCATGTGGCTACTAAATGGACAAACGAGGAAATTTTGTGGTGGATTAATTTAAATTGAACATGCAAGGAAGGAAAGGACTGCAAATTTATGTTCACCCTGATTCTCACACATTTGATTATTGTTTTGTTTCTTTTCTTTCTAAATGTCATCCAAAGTAATAATTCACTGAAAGTCAACTGTCAAGATGAGTAAACATTCCTGTATGAAGCCTGAGTGCCTCTTGCCTCCTCCCAGGCTGCCATCTGCCGTAGCAGCCAGCCGCTGTCAGGTTTCAGCGCTCGCTGCCTGGAGGATGAACAGATGCTGGAGGCCATCTTGAGGTCCAATCCCCGCAGCGACTTCATGTATGTGGTGGACACCAGGCCTAAGGTGAGCCCTTTGTGCCTAAGGAACGGCCTGTGAAAATACAAGCGTTTACAGTACTATGCTGTATGTTCAGGTGGGCTTTATTTTCCGTACTGCGTTTTGCCAGCTGGATGTGCTCACAGCAAAAAAAGCCTGGCTGTGTTCTTGTTCAACCGTGATCAATATTATGTAAGACATGCCAATTTGTGTAAAACAGTACTTGCATTTTGTATTTTTTTGCTTTGAAAAAGTATGTTCTAACTTCTGTCACATGTCTTTTGTAGCTGAATGCAATCGCAAACCGAGCTGCAGGAAAAGGCTACGAAAACGAAGACAACTACTCCAACATTAAATTCCAGTTCCTCGGTATCGAGAACATCCACGTTATGAGAAACAGCCAACAAAAAATGCTAGAAGGTAATTATCATGTCTTCCTGAAATCATTTCTCACACTGATTTTTTTATTTTATTTAATTACTGTAGAAACCAGCAGTGCATTCATCACTGTGTCAAAAATGTTTCACCGCGCCAGTGTTTGTTGAGCGAAATGTATATTTTCTGGCAGTGTCTGTTTTTAAAAGGCTCCTTCTTCACATTACTAAAGCAGAGCAGGACCCCAGTCTACCCCTGTGGCTTTCATATGCACTCATGCAGACCGGACTCTGCTGCAATCAGGCCTCAAATGAGCCCACAGGAGAATTTCTGGGTATTGTGCAGGGGTGCTCCTAGGAAGACTTTGAATCCATCTGGATTTTATTTCTGAGCTATTTTGGTTTCCCGGAGTGGACAATCCGGGACCTTATCCCCCAAAGAGAGACCGAGGGCGTGAGAATGATGTGATTTCAAGTTTGAAAAGTTATAGCTGTACTTAGTTGTGATAACTCTTTGCCCCCTGGCAGCACAAGGGAAGTATTTAAATGCTGGAGACAGCGCCTGCCCTTCAGAGCCCGCCTGACTCGCTCTACCCGATTACACACTCGAATAAGATTTTGAAGACCCCCTGCCTGGCAGCATTTCTTAAGTGGAAGTCTGCACTGTTACAAAAGGTTGAATGAACTCACTCACCTGCTCACTCTCCCATCAGTGGTCACACAGCGCTCTTACAGGTCGGCATACTGTAGTGTCAGCACACACAAAAAAAAAAAACCACTTTGTCACCTCAGTCGACACCATAATGAGTCAAGAGCGAGCAGATGTTTTCATACACTTATCTAAAAGCCTGTCTGAATTATGAATGTGATAAATCGTCCTGAGCAAATGAGACGTCGGCTGTGGAGAAACGGGTTCGTGTCACTCTGCCCCTCCAGTGAACTTGCAAATATTTATGTTCAACCCTGAAGATGGAAAAATAAATTTTTAGATTTACTTCTACAAGATAAACAAACATAATGCAGGAAGCCTTATGGTACAGAAATGGATCTGTATTTAATTGTGTGTTATTGTGTTTGGGCATGGCTTTGTCTTACATTCATATTTTAAATAGACGGTCTACAGCCACGCTAGCTGCTCCCTTAATTGAACAGGTACTTTCTTCTATGCAGACAGTTCTTTTAGCCATTTACCAATACATTTAGTACCAAGTACTTACTTTTACTTTTTGCCATGCTAATGCTATCATCCATTTTGCCTGTAACAAACAGATCTAAAAACATTTTTTCACTCTTCTTATATTATGTTCTTTTGGATAACAACCGAATAAGCTTGAGCTTCATAGTTACCTGTATTGATATTGGTTGTCTTCCCAAATGCAATGTAAAAAGGTTTCCTTGGTTCGTCCACACTTACAACACAAATCTGGAATATTACTATTTGTGTAACCTTTCTGCAGTGATATATACGGGCATCAACACATTATACTGTAAAAGCCTAAGATATTAAGGTTATTTGCTGTTTGTGTTCAGGATTTCTTCCCACTCACTAGATGGAAGGTTAAGGGATCATCAAAATGATTAAAATTCATCATGAAGGGAACTGCGCTAAATATCATGGCAAAGGTGTTAAGCAGTTTTACTCGAAACCACAAATGAACCTCGTGGTGGCCCTAGAGTCAGTCATGATTCATCATCTGGGGAACATGTTCAAAATGTCATGGCTATCTATTCAACAGGTGTGGATCTGTTTCAGTTTTAGTCAGACAGACTAACAGACAGACTAACAAACAGACATTGCCATCCCTAGAGCCACGCTGCTAACGTGACTAAAAACCTTGACTGGAGTCCAAATGAACCATCACATGAGAAACTGAAAGAAATCTGTTTTGAGAAACAAAAAACTGACTCTTGTGACCCACATTTTCTCATGCCATGCACGGATTCTCTACGGATTTATTGTCATGGGGATTATTAGCGATATGTAAGTGAATGTGAGGTTTTAATAAAGTCCAGTTATCAGGTATGCTCCATGTTTCCTGCCAGTGAGACAGCTGTGTTGTGGTTACAGTGTGCGAGCTTCGTTCCCCCTCCATGTCCGACTTCCTGGAAGGTCTGGAGAGCTCAGGCTGGCTGAAGCACATCAAAGCTGTTTTGGATGCAGGCATCTTCATCGCCAAGGTCAGTCTGGAGGTTAATCCCTGCTGTCTGCCTCACCACTGCACTCAATATTAGCTTAGGTGTATGTGAGTGTTTGTGTGTGTGTTATATCTTTGTATGTGTGAAACAGATATTGTGTACTCTCAGTTGATAGTTATACCTAAGACATCTAACCCTGTGGGCATTAAGAATAACCATATAGAAATAGCCAATCTTCTTGGTGTAGTAGGTTTAAAGTAATGGTTAGCTTTAGGGAATGGTTGGGGTGAATCTATTCAAGGAAGGATTTGTATGCAGCCTAACAGGAAGAAGTGAGTGCTCTAAAAGGAATAACTGGGGAACAAAAATGATCTGATAACTGGCAGTTTCTCTTCTGGTAAACTGCCAGTTAACAGAGTGCTTTTAATTACTGATAAAATACCACAACCAGCTGTGTCAGACTTCTCAAGGCACATAAAAACAGGAACATGAGGACGAAACAATACACAATACAATGTAATTATAATAAAAGTATAACATCATAACACATCTGTTCCCTAAACTTTAGGCCTATCTAAAGTGCACTTTTGTTTAAGCTGCTGCCATTGTTCAGTCATGCATTGTAGGATTTATTTTCTAAACTAATTTTAAAGCACAGTTGTGCGTGAGGTGAAAGAATGGGAGTCATTTCCTACATTTCCCCAACACTGGGCCTTCATCAGGAGCTTTAAAATGTGTACTCTGCTCCATTTTTGGCAACTGAAAATGACATTTTTGCCATAGGAAATCCACATCTACCAAATAAACTGTGCTGCACTTACTATGTATTTGTATGTGTGTGCAGGCTGTTGCAGAGGAGGGAGTCAGTGTCCTGGTTCACTGTTCGGACGGTTGGGACCGCACTGCCCAGGTGTGTTCGGTGGCCTGTGTGCTGCTGGATCCTTACTACAGGACCCTCAGAGGACTCATGGTACATACTGAACCTTTTTGTATTTAAGTTGCACTGTAGAAGAACGTCTGTAGAAGTAGCACTGTGAATGTCAAATGCCCCACTGGTACACTCGTATTCATATATCCATCGCATTCTGACTGATGGCGGACGATACTGAGCTCAGGAGGCATTGATCAGAAGGATTTGTGCAGGCTAACTTGGAATCCACCAAGAGCAACTGTGGAAAATAATTATAATAAAGAAGCCTGCTTTTGGGGAATTTCCTCAAAAGTTAGAGGAAAGTGACCCCACACAGAGGGTGAACAGGTTCAGTCATTCTGCAGGGTTTAACTGTGTCTGAACCTTTAATCATGGCAAGTTCATTGTGTACAAAACTCTGGTCCTGCTTGTGTTTTAGTACATGCATGTGTTTTCTGCTCTTTAGGTTCTCATTGAGAAGGACTGGATCTCATTTGGACACAAGTTCTCTCACAGGTTTGACTCTAAAATAGAACCGTAGCATCTATGATTTTAGATGTTTTATTTGGATCTTACTGTCCTCCCTTCTTCTCCAGATGCAACCACCTGGTTGGAGACCCTAAAGAGGTATCTCCCATCATCGACCAGTTCCTGGAGTGCGTGTGGCAGCTTATGGAGCAGTTCCCCTGTGCCTTTGAGTTCAACGAGAGGTTCCTCATCACCATTCACAGCCACATCTACTCCTGCCAGTATGGCAACTTCATTGGCAACAACCAGCGGGAGAGGATAGAGCTAGGGTGAGATTTACACCTGCAGCCTGCCATCACTTTCTTTTCCCTTTCACGGCAGAGACATCTGGTCAGAGCAGCAGTGCTGGGAGAAGACTGACTGCTGAAGAGAAGTGACAGCCAGCAGTATATTACATCACAGAGCTCATGCAAATATATACCACTCTGTGCTAGAAACAAAAACCTTTCTTTGTTCAGAAACCCATAAATCGTGTTTTTATGGTCCTGTCTTTCTCCCTTGACTGCCTCTTGACATTCCTGCAGATTGCGTGAGAGGACTCACTCTTTGTGGAGTTATCTTTGGACGAACCAGGCAGACTACATCAACCCTCTGTACCGACCAGACCACAGCCAGACACAGGGGCTCCTGCGGCCATCTACCGCCCCCTACTGCTTTAAGTAGGTTTTCACAAACAGTAAAAACACACAAGTTTAAAATCTGGTTCACACATATATTATTATTATAGTGGTTTTCAAACTGGGTTCGGGGACCAATATGGATCCTTGTGTGGGTTGTAGGGGATCCCCAGCAGAGGATTTATCACAATTTTTTGGAAGTTGCAACAACAAGAGAAGAAATTGGGTTGGCCATTTTTATTGATTGGAATTTATAATGATCCAAGTTTGATAATTGATTGACTATAAAATCTAAAAATTAAAAAAACATACTCGTATGGGATTCCTTAAAACACAATCTTCTCAAACTGGGGGTTCATGGTGTAATGTGCATCTATTGTGGGGAACAATGACATGACAATGTTTGGGAACCTCTGTCCTGTGACATGTGATAAATGCATATAAATGGTAAATGAAACAAAGGAAGGAACCAGAGTCGACAATGTGTTGATTTCAGAGTTTGAAATCTCTTGCTCCGTATAGGTTTTGGAGAGGGCTGTACAACCGCTTTGACCGAGGGATGCATCCTCGACAGTCTGTGGAGGATTACCTGAGTGCCATCCAAGAGGAGACGCAGCAGCTGGAGGAGCAACTTGCTTCACACAAACAGGTAGGACTGAATTCATACTGCTCATTATTTCTCATCAGGAACTATTGTCATGTTTTATTTCCTGATTATAGAAGATGACTGTAGTCTTCATGTCTTAAATTATCAATAGAAAATTGCTCAACTGGAGCAGGAGCAAGGGTGGAGAAGTGTCACCCAGAAAGCAGTCGGCTTTGATAAGAGCCCCACAGCGTGGGCTCGCGGTAACGACCTCAGTCTGGCCAACACCCCGCAGGACTACACCGGGGGCTTCCTCACCAGCAGCCCCTGTCAGCCCAAAACGCCAGACAGCAGCCTGATACTATTGCCCAAGGACTTGAACCAAACATCTGAATCCAACCTCTCCAACGGCAGCGACCAGGAGTCGGGGATTGCAGACCTGAGCTGCCGTTCACCCCTCAGCGAGGACAGCACCAGGGATGCAGACTCCGATGAGGCTGCCTACTCAGCTGCCTGAACAAGTGTAGCATCTGGTGGAAGGTGCAGCACCGACCAGCCTTCCATGGGGCCACTGAACAAACACTTCCTTTTACATTCACCAAGTAACCCGACTATTGGCTAACGTCAGGGAAAGGTCTTATTTGGGGTTACACAATTGACTTGCACTTTTGTTTGCATGTAGTGTGGCAGACTCTCCCTGTTGCCACATACATACTAGTAGCTGTTCACTGTAGCTGACCACATTTTACTCCTTACCATGGTGAAAGAAATTTAAGATGAGCAGATTATTGTCTGTTGATGGCAGAATGAAACCATAAGAGTGTACACAGAGAGAGTTTAAACATAGTTAAATGCTTCCAGGGAGACATTTTATCCCCGATTGTATTGAGATATGCACGTATAAAGAAAGTGTCATCTTATAAAATTAAGCTGCCATTTAGCTGTGTATGCTTGCTTTTTACTATCGTCTTCCATGTACTTAGTTTATTAATTAGGTATTTGGCTTAACAATGGGAACAGGACATGAAATAGTCAGCAGCACTTTGATATTGCATTTATAAAGCAACATGAAACAATTAACAGAGCTCCAAAGAGACAAAACCATTATTTTAGGTGCATTGATATTAAAGACTGTTAATTATTTAACAAATTGGAACAGAATTAAACAGATCAAATAATGACAACAAATAGAAAAACAGCTCATTGAAGCTCATGGAGGATATGACAAATGTGTACAGATTATAGGCTGTCAACACGTGCTGCTAAACGTAACTCAGAATGACTCATCTTTGTAGCAGTGTTAGCAAACATTTATCTCTGCAAGTCCTTTTTCCATAAAGTATTTTGGTCGTTTTGTCTATTATCTGTTTTTAAATGCTGTCGCACCTTATGGTCGCTTTTACTCACAGGCAGTCTGGATTAAAGATTTCAGTCTGGCCTGGAAAGAGCAGCAGTGATCCTGTGGTTCAAATGGAAATGTAGCAGTGTTTCTACCCCTACGGACATGTTGTGACTGTACTAGACTCACTCAGCACGCCATAGTGACCTCAGCTGGGTTTTTGGAGTCATTACACTACAAAAACCAGTGATTTAAATGTGGTTGCCGCCTGTATTTCAACTGGATACACAATATCATGGGATATTTCCACTGCAAGATGTGAATAATAAGCGTTCACAGGGAAACAGTATACATTTCTGTCCACAATATTTCAATCCAAAGTTATTTTACAAAAGGGAATCTGCTGTCTGCTGGTATAAAGTGAGTAAATAATATGGCTACTGAGCACTGAACCAGCAGAGGGGAACATGTGAACACAAATATACCGACTGACCTTACAGGATATCGTAGTATTTGTGCCATCTTGACTGTAAAATTAAAACTGCTGACTTTATTAGTGTAGTACACATTAGGCGCACTCCAATACCGCAACTGGACAATGCAGAGTTATCGAGAAAAGCATGTTAAGATATTTTTGTACTATGACCTTTTTTTTTTTTCGTTGACTGCTTTAATGCATGTTTTTATTTGTGTCCAGCCATAATGAATTCAGATCTTGTATGAAAGAAAGAGCTTTGTTTGTTCAGGTGGAATAAGAGCCAAATTTGTCAAACTGTAAAGTTGTGTAATTTGTGTTTTCTTTTGAAATAAATAAATAAATTATTGTCGATCATATTGTCAAAATAATTCTTGGTTGTGTTCTTCCCTGACCTTTTTTTAAAGGGTATATCCACCCAAAACTGTGGGTAGATTTGGTTTTATTTGCCCAGGGTTTTAATGTCTGGATATAATAGTTTTCATAGGGATTACTAGGACTGACAGTGTGATCTGTGGATTCAGAATCAGAATCACTTTTATTGACCAGGTATGTGTGCACATACAAGGAATTTGACTCTGGTTTTACATTGATTAACATCATAAATAAACAGAACATGTTCAACAAAAAAGACAGTACTAATATGTACAGTTATACACAAATATATATATATATAAACAAACATTTGTAGACAGTAAACAATAGTGCAATGGTGCAGAGTGCAAGTTTCAGGTGCTGAAATAAATATTCTACGTGCAGGTATCTGTATGTAGATGGGGGTAGGTGGATGTATTAGAATAGAAAGAAACTGAATTTTGGGAAAAAGAAGTAATAAATGGTGTTAATGTACATTCATTATTATATATAATTGTGTTGGGGTGTAGGCAGAAATTTCAGAGACTAATAAGTTGATTTCTGGACAATATGAGGGATAAGTGAGAAATTATGTGTTGTTGTTTTTTGTAATTTGAGTGAACTAACCCTTTAAGAATGTTATCATTCGCAGACTCGGTTTACAATATGCAAAATCTAGGGTTATTCTAGGTTTTGTGTATTAAATTCCTCTAAACAGCTAATAAGCTGCACAGTTTGTCTTTCTTGAGAATATTTACTCGAACCAGTAGGACTGAAACGCAGCTGTGTCTCACTCCTGGTTCCCCTTTTTCACAATATAAAAGCCTTTATGCAAGAAATGTGCAACTTTGTTAAACAATGTAGTAGTAAAAAATAAAACAGCTAAATTAGGGTAAGGAAAAATGTGTTATAGTGTATGTATAATAGAAAATAAGAACATTTATGAGGATCTTTTTAAAAGTTAAACCGTTACTCTTGATCAATTCTTAAATTAAATTGTTTATTTAAACATAAATTTGAAATGTAACCCTATTCCTCTCTCAGTGAACAAATGTTTTCTTTTCTAGTTATTGAAGCAGGTGCATGAACAAATCCAGCTTTTTAAATGTTACTTAAATAAATATTACTTACTATAATAAATAAAATAATAAATATTTTTTTTTAAGCTTTACTGTCACTTTTAACTGACATAAGTCCAAAAGTATAGTACATCAAGGCATCGTAATAAAAAAGAATAATATAACAGAATATGGCTCCAGCAGGACAGGCTTCAGGTTAAATATATACACAGAACAAACAATATAATAAATAATAAAAATAATAATGGTAATAAAAAATAAATAAATACAGGAAGGCAATAATTAAATTAAACAATGTTATTAAATTATGTTATTTATATAGCACATTTAAAACAACCAGAATTTACCAAAGTGCTGAACAAATTAAAGTGTTCGGCACATAACAGCAATACAGGACAATACAATTAAATATTCATATATTATATATAATATATAACAAATATGTGCACACATTTAAAAACAGAGACATAACAAGATTTGATCAATTATTAAAGAAGTAACTTAACAGAATAATAGGCAATAAGGTAACACTCATATTTCCATAAACAATTCTTGTAGCATGCTAACTATATAGACACATTTCTATATAGATTCGATAGAAGTACTTTCTAAATTAAATTTTAAAAGGTTCAAAGGAACTAATAAAATAAATAAGATTAATGAGTTGACAATCCCTGAATTTTTTGTTTTTTATTTTCATAATAAAGTATTAATGGCTTCTAGTTTAATTGAAAGGTTGGTTTGAGACACAAAATAATCCTCTTTTTCCCAGAATCCTGATGTGTACTAACAAAGAATAGATTTATGTTATGTATCATTGATATCCACAAATATTGACACAAATCTGTTGGTTTTGGGTAAATCTCATGCACAGTTTTGTAATCTTTCAATTTTGAACATATTTAATTTAAACATTTAAACATACATTTGAAATGTGAACAAATTCCACTTTAAATGTTCCTTTTATGTTATTTTTATGAACAAATAAGATAGGAAATAATACTTTTTTTATATTTTATTGTCACTTTTAACAGACATTAGTCAAAAAGTATATTACATTAAGGCACCACAGTGAAAAAAGGGATAATATAACAGAACAAGGCTCCACTTTCAGCTGTATTTTGGCTTCTAGTTTTACTTGAACGGTTGGTTTGAGAAATAAAATGTATATTTATATATATATTTTTTTTTTACAGAATCCTGACAAAGAATAAACGTTTTATTTTTCCATATTGTATTTTTTTTTATATAATACTGACACAAATGTGTTGATTTCGGGGGGGATACATCTTAATCACATCACCTCCTTTCCCCTTTTTCTTGACGAACGAACGGGAACGTACATGCCTTACGCACATGACGTCTCCTGCCCTACGTGATGACGTCGCGTCGCAGGCTCAGCTATGATGGCAGCCGTAGGTTGACATCGATACATTACTGAATATAAACTATTTAAAAGTTAGCGGCAGGAAAGCAAAACAACAACAACAACAACAACAAAACAAATCCCGACACACTAACGTAGAACAAACCAACAGTTGTTCAGATAGTAACGTTACACACTTAAAAAACACACACACACACACACACACACACACACCGCCTGGTTTGGGGGAACGGTAAGTTCACGAGGCTACAGTGAGCTTTTTATTATTTTTATTTTTATTTTTTTAATGCGTTATCAAAGTGGCCGCCGAGTGTGTGTGTGTGTGTGTGTGTTTGTGTGTTTATGTGTGTGTGTTTTCATGTCTTGCACACACTTTTATTCGCCCGTCGAGCGAGCTTTCTGCCCGAGAAGTGTTCCTTTCCTCCCCGACAGCCTCCCAACTTGTCCTGCTCCATGTTAGCTGCCCTTGTAGCCTTGCTGCTAACTGCTACAGGTAAACCTAGCTAGCCCTCCCTTTTCCCACACCACCACCAAAACCTCCCCTCCTCCTCCTCTCCTCCCCCCCTTCCTCCCCAACAACAACAACAACAACAAAATAAAAAAAATACAAACAAAGTGCTGCTGGAAACCTCCCCTGCGACGAGCTAATGTGAACAGCCAAGCCAAGCCCTGTATGTCTTTATCATAACCTTATAACAGCTGCTGTCTCCCCCTCCCTCCCCTCCTCCTCCTCCACCTCCTCCACCTCTACATGTGCGTCTGTATTCATGCAAAGGTTTGTTCATTTCAGCCTTAACATCTGAGATTGCATTTGCTTCCCCTTCAGAAACAATGAGACTTGCATTGGGGTCTTTTGTGCCAGAGCAGGTTGCATGTCCTGCAGTTAATGTGTTGATAAGCCAGAATGGTTTGTGAGTGTTTCTTGGGTATCTGTGCTATCTTCCACCTCTTCTTATTAGGTCTGTGACAGGTCAAGCAGGGTTGCTGTATGACTCTCTTTTGAAGCGTTTGTTCTGTGTTTTGTCTTTTGCATGAAGCGGCACTATGCCCGCAGCCACTGTGGATCACAGCCAAAAAATATGTGAGGTTTGGGCCAACAACCTGGAGGAGGAGCTGAAGAGGATCCGACATGTCATTCGTAAATACAACTACATCGCTATGGTGAGTGATGCTCAAAAGACCCCCCCAAAAAAAAGCTTTAAAAAAAAAAAACTGTCCCGACGTAAGCAGGTTTTCGTTGTGCATAGTGAGTCGTCTGTCTTCTTGCAGGACACCGAGTTTCCCGGTGTAGTAGCCAGACCGATCGGAGAGTTCAGGAGCAACGCCGACTATCAGTACCAGTTACTGCGCTGCAATGTGGACTTGCTCAAGATAATCCAGCTGGGCCTCACGTTTATGAACGAGCAAGGAGAATACCCTCCGGGGACATCGACGTGGCAGTTCAATTTTAAGTTTAACCTCACGTAAGACAGCTTTTTTTTTTGTCTCTTGTTGCGTTTGAATGCATCCGTGGCACCGATTTATGCCAGTCAACAGAAAACTGATGGTTTCGTTAACACAGATCTGAATGCAACATCCACTCGTGTCTGTTTAGATCTGTCTTGAAATAGTCACACATTACTGATATCATTGTTGAACTGGAATGCACTGATATCATCATACAAAGGTACTCAGCAGGCTGCTTCCTTAAACAATAACTTTATTAATGTTTACATGTTAAATAACTTAACATAAACACTGTGAACCAAGTCTCTTTGACACTCCTGAGAGCTTCTCTCTAATTCTGTGCTGCTTACGACCGTGTTGTAAATCGCGATGTAATCTGCAGTTAACACCAATGCAACACCACAAGCAACTTTTTCTACATCCTATACCGGGAACGTTGGAATATCGGCACATAACGGACAACATATACGCTGCGATAAGGATACTGATGTGTCTGCGATCTCTTAATTTGTCCACCTTAGTGGTTGTACTAGCTAATGTAGGAGTGTCTCAGCTAGATGTGAGAATGTAGTGTTCATACTGTGTTGCTCATACTTGCCCTGTCAAAATGCAGATTATTTTTTTATAATCAAAACAGTTCGGTTACGGCTCTCAAACCTACTTGACTGTCTTCTGTGGTTGAAATAATAACAGTGTTTTTCGGTCTTTGTCATCAGAGAAGATATGTACGCACAGGACTCCATCGAGCTCCTGACCACTTCAGGGATTCAGTTCAAGAAGCACGAGGACGAAGGCATCGAGACTCTGTACTTTGCAGAGCTGCTGATGACATCGGGAGTGGTGCTTTGCGATGGGGTCAAGTGGCTGTCGTTTCACAGGTATGAGGCTGTTTTTGAGTACAGGCAGATTTAAGTTGTGGCAGCTTTACTGTAGACAGCTCTTTGGAGAATATTGGAAGATTTACAGATATCACAAAGTGTCACAGGCGTAACATTGACAACAAACAAGCACTCATCAGTAACATTTTGTGTTAGTTTTTGTTATCATTTGCTCACCATAATATATATACAATATATATAATACACAGTATCTCTTATCCAATGCCCACCTCACATACTATCAGCATATTTCTCAATGTATGTTATATCTTTTCATGTCTGCACACAGACAATCCTCTTGTGTTCAAATGTTTACTAATGATGTTTGCTGTGGCATTTCAGAAGGAAAAGTGTTTTAATTTTGATTTGATTTTTTATTTTTTTGTCTTTTAGTGAGAGGTAAGATGTTACGCAGAACTGTGATCGTTTTGCCTACAAACATGTTAAAAACAAGAAAATATCCTGTTAAAAATTTGCTATTTAAAAAAAACTGCTGCTCAAGTGTATTGAACACTTGTTTTGTTATATTGGTCTGTAATGACGAAGCGACTTCTCGACGGTATTTTCTACACTCTGCTGCTTAACATCTTCATTTCGTACTCAGTTTCCCACTGTGTCTCCATGGCAAACTGAGGCTAAAGGTAACCAGGCTTTGGAAAATAAACAAAGCTTAGGTTTGAAACGCCACTGTCATCTCTTTCAGGTATTTAGAACACACCTTTACCAACAGGCTTTAATGTTATGATGTTTTTAATTTATATTCTTTGTTGTTTTTGTCATCGGATTTCTTTAATTTAGTTTTTTTTTTTTTCTTGTGAATTTGGTGTTTATCTTATTGGATACTTGATCTATCTTATCCATCCTTTCTCAGTTCCTATTAGTCATTAACAGGATATTTTTTGGATAATGACTTTGTGTAGTTAATCCTTGCATGTGTAGTTGTCTTGTACACTTGACATAAGGGCAAGCAGGTACAGACAAAAAACATCTTGTCTTTAATTATCTTTGCTTCGTGACAGATTGGAAGTGACAGAATCTCTCGAAGCCTCCGACTGTGTGCTCTTTAAAAACGAAAGCTGTGCCTGTGTTTGTGTGTATGTGTTCTTGCAGCGGCTATGACTTTGGATACCTGATCAAGATTCTGTCCAACGCAAACCTGCCCGAGGAGGAGGTGGACTTCTTTGAGATTCTTCGCTTATACTTTCCAGTCATTTACGATGTGAAGTACCTCATGAAGAGCTGTAAAAACCTGAAGGTATTTAAAGAAATGTTTCAGCAGGTTTCACAGAGTATCTTCTGTTTTATTCATTTAAAGCTAAACAACTTTGTGTTCTGTTGTGATCTCTTGTGAGTATGACGCTCAGGTTTTATCTGACTAGAAACTTGGATCTTAAGTGGTTGTTTTGGTTTTCAGGGCGGGCTGCAGGAAGTAGCTGAGCAACTGGAGCTGGAGAGGATCGGACCACAGCATCAGGCCGGCTCTGACTCTTTACTCACAGGCATGGCTTTCTTCAAGATGAGAGAGGTAGGGTAGGGGGGTGTTTCTTCAGCTCCTTACAGACATATATCTCTTTACGTTAATCTGATAGCACTTTAACGTGCAGGTCTCATGTCTGAATAAGCACCGAGGTCACATTTAAGTAAAAAAAAACGATAATCTTCACTAGGTCTGACCTGGTATCATTAATGTATCACTATCAAAGTGGCACAAGTGTGAATTGAATGCTGTCAGATTAACATAAAGCTGCAGCAGTGCAAGCTAAAAAATGCAGAGAGAGAGAGAGAGAAATGTCTCGTACCGCCTACTATGATCACCTTAACTTATTATCGCAGTCATCATTTCTTATGGGCTGAATCATTTTAATAAAGAGTTAAAGAGCCAATTGAAAATAAGGGGATTCTTCACATATCAGGTCAGTTAATAAAAAAGTATTTTCTTCTCAAGGTGCGAGCGGGGAAACATAAATTAAGAAAAACAAACCTCGTACAAACAGTAGCAGGGTTCCCACGCTTCTTGGAAAACCTGGAAATTTAGAGACTAGTTTTCCAGTCATGGAAACACCTGGAATTAAAATGACCAAAAACCCCGGAAATAATCTATGCTGTCCTGGAAATATTTTATGGTATTTTAACTCCTCACTTGCCAAATTTTCTGTAAAACAAGATAAATTCTACTTGATTTGAATGGTTACTTCTGGGCTGTGGCCATAATGTTAATAGGAAAACTAAAGTAAACTGTAGCCAGTTCACTGGAGACCGCAGCAGAAATATCGGCGGTGGTCAGAACAGCCAAGCGTAACAAAAGTGAGCTAACACGGAGTGTCCCACATAAAAACACTGATCACCTTCCTCTAATAAACCTAAGACACTTACCATGAACTCTGCATCGTTAAAAAGAAGTCAATACTAGACAACCAGTAAACTATATGACCTGGAAAATTTCCTAGAAGATAAAAAGAGTGAGAATCATATATTTTCAGTGTTTGCACATCTGCATGAATAAATGAATATACAGCAAAATGGTTTTCATACCATACAGCCTGTGAGCAAATAGGAGCTAAATGAGAGTCCCAAATTAATCTCCTGTCAGTCAGTGCTTGTGCACAGACGGATATTATGAAACAGGGACCAGAATTCACTCCCTAATAACATTTAAATAATGAAATTGATGTGAAAGTGTATCAGTGGATTCAATATTGGAAGCTGGGACGAGCGTCCTTAATGCTCTCAGCAGTCATTAATTTAAACTTCAACAGCAAAATCATTTTAACAATCAGTTAACCGGTGATGCTCCCTGAGAGGACAGAAAACATTCTTCTTTTGATTTACAGCTCGCTCTCTCTCTCTCTCTCTCTCACTCTCTCACTCTATTCGATATTAGTCAACTTTGTCCTGGAAATCTGTGTGTGCTGCTACCTTTTCTATGATGACTATGATGCCTTTTAATAATATGACATTAAATTAACGTGTAAGTGTCTGCCTTCTTTATTTGTCCCCACAGATGTTCTTTGAGGATCATATCGATGATGCAAAGTACTGTGGTCACTTGTACGGGCTGGGCTCCGGCTCGGCCTACGTCCAGAACGGAACGGGGAACGCTTACGAAGAGGAGGCTAACAAGCAGCAGTCGTGACATCGCTCTGAAACTCTCCCATCCTGCGGTTCAACGTGCACTATCAGTGCGGCACTGAAGCCAAGCTTCGCCAACCGGCTGATGATGATAATAATAATGGAAGAACACAAACATACACACATCATTTAGCAAGCTGCTTCTCATAGGCTCTTCTCACCTTAGATGACTGAACATGATGGTAAAAAAAGAAAAAGAAATCACAGCTGTCCTTAAACATGTTCCTGTTGGCTGCGTGTGAGTTTAGTCTTTTATTCCTACAATGCAGTTTAGGCAGCCTGGTTGGATCAGTTCAATTTAACATGCTTGAAAATATGGGATTTTAGTTTTCCTAAAATGTTCTGTAGAAAATGTTTTGCACTTTAAAGCTCTAACCTGATTTTATATGGAAAGCTGAACATGTTTCTGGTGTCTCTCCTCTTTGTTGCCTTTCTCTACGTTCCCGTTTTACATTTTTTGAACATGCACAACCGCCCTCACCACGCTCAGCCTTACTATTAGCTGCATTCTTACCTTTTAAACTTTAATTTATTGTGCTGGTTATCTGACAGTGAATGGACACCCAGTTGAAGGAATAAGACACCACATGTTAGTGCGCTCGCCCTCTTGTCATCCGATCTCTCGTATGATAATGAGAAAGGGATCTCTCAGTGAGTCTGTTTACGTGCACATGAATATCTCATTGAAGTTTTTTGTTTTTTCTCATGTGTTCATATAAAGATAATGTTTATTACGACATGAATAAGATCTAATCCCACTGTGAGATGCCTTTTAACTAACAAGCTGGTGTATTCTGCTTATATAGATGGGACTAAAACAAGTGACCATTTCCTCTTTCCTATTCGTTGCCGTTTCCCGTTTTTGAACTCATGATAATGCTCCAGGTAGTCGCGATATATACAGTACGTACTACACGCATACGTTCGTAGGAAGACTGTGGATTGTTTGTGCATGTAAACACCCTCAACGACACAAGCATACACGAACACAGATGCATCACATCTCTACATGACCTCGCGTTGATTTCAACTAAATTCACCAGACCTTAAAGAAACAATTAAAAAGTATCTAACAAAAACAAAACACTCGCCTGCTGTAAGACATGCCGAGGTTGCCCTAAACTACTCTCTTGAGAGTAAATGTTCATTTTTAATTGAAATTAAGGTTTTGTAGAGTTTTAGTGTTGTAATAAAAGAAGAAAAAACTTTTACTTGTTGGGGGGAAAAAAATAAATAACGTTGCCTTTTAATATGCATCTTTTTTTGTTCCAGTGGAGCTTCAATTCACTTTTTCTGGCCTTTCGAATGACTATTTTTTGTTTTTGTATTGCTCTCCAGTTCATTCATGCCGCCTAGAACAGCCGCATGTACTAAAACGTTTGAATAAATGCCGTGTTGTTGAATAGTATCCTGAACTTCCGTAGGTGTGTGTTGAAGTGTAGGTTCACCACTTATTAACCTCCCTCAGCGTCGATAACTGAAACGCTTTTCTTTCTTTCTGCAGCACATCTTCCACACTGTAAAGGAGTAAAAAAAGAAAAAGAATATGCAATATATAAGAGGATTGTTTTTAGATTATTTTGTAAATAAAGGCTTGAAAACTTTTCTACCATAAAATGCTCTTTTACATCTCTTTATTGACTCACAGCTCTTCTCAACGTGCAACAACGAGTTGAATAAAGAGGCTGAAGATGAGCTCGTTTTATTCTTATAAGGCATCACAACTGTACAGTACATTACCTCACACATCCATATTGTCTCTTGAGTCATACAGGCAGAAGAATAGAAAAATATAGATTGACACTGACTGTTACCATGGAGCTTTTTTTTTTTTTAAACAGGCATACATTCTTCCATCTAATTTAAAGTGATATTTTATTTCCAGCCAGAGACGAGAACAGACAGAATCCTCAGAAGGTGAAAATATACTGTACAAAGCGACTGGAGCTGTTTTCTGTTTAGTTTTTTTTTGTTTGTTTTTTGCTCTGCAGTGCATCCACAGCATCGTGTTGTGAGTTAGAAAAACACTCAACAGTATCTGCTTTTTTTTAGATGGTGAACAGATCTGCAGCATTACACAGAGGCTGGTGTGCCGGCCCTCCAGAGACAGTCGGAAAGCTTTTTTTGGCCGGCAGTTTGACTGTATGCTACCAGACAGCAGTTTAGATATTTGGCAGAGGTGGTGGGGGGGCACACGCTGTCGCAGCACAGAGCAGCACCAGCTCTCAGGTGTTTCAGTGTGACAGCAATATCCTCACTCATGCTATAACGAGTCAGAAGAGCCCTTATTCAGATTACTAATTAATACACTTTTTTTTTTTTGTTGTTGTTGTTTCCAAGCAAAAGGGGAGAACATCATCTTGTGGTACAGTTCACTACAACAAAGTGTGTTTGTGTTGACATCCTGAGATGAGAGCATGCATCATTTGAACTTCCACAACATGGTGGGAAAGAAAAACAAAAAAACCCAAAAAACTTCACTAAAAAAAGAAAAATGGCTAAAGGAATATCAGTTTTTATCAGTTACATCACATTAACACCACTACTAATCTATACTTAGTGTGAAAACATTTGGCAAACTCATGATAGCCGTTACTTTATGTGCTAAGCTATGAAAATAACATAAAACAAATAAACCTGTGATAATTCTACTGTAGCATACAAAAGCAGCTCAGATTGATCCTCCTAGTGTACAAAGTGCAAAATCATCTCTTCCATTGCTGCTCTGTGCTTATTCATATACAAACAAAATAAAATAGTGATAGTTGGAATGCAATATTAACTTCAATCCACTTGTTCTGAAGCCCAAAATACTTTCAGATAGCAGCAGGAATTGTTGCTTATAACAATAACAGTAATACTGATGATTGTTTTTTTTTCTCTGGTTTCATATGCGACACCAGTGATGTAAACCTCTCAGAAGCAGGGTGCAGTATGGAGAACAACAAATACCGATGGAGTCACCACCACGTCACGTTCTGATAGGCACAAACACCGAAGAGGGGGCAGCATAGACCTGTTGGGTGAACACACATATAGTTAATGGATATTGATTTTATTATGGTATTTATTTTATTCTGTTGTAACACTTTATAATAAGGGTACAAATCATAAACTCGACCTGGCTTGACTTCATGACCTTTTTCCTTAAAGGATCAATTTTCTATCATCGAGTAAACTGACGAACCTTGAATAAGTATTGTATCTTATGGATATTTTAAATTATACTTAATACATAACAATAACAGTACAGACCAACTCATAAACTGTACAATGAACACAAAAAGCGAAGACATAACAACAGGAAGTTTGTGTAAAACAAGCCATTTAGATGAATTTTGGGCAGATTATTTCCTGTAAATATTGCCTCTGAGATGAGTTTTACTGATATTTAATTTAATTCTCTGTCTGTATTATGTATATTCTTTATTTTTAAACAATCATGCATACTTAATAGGCTCCTTTTTTTTTTCAAATTCAGTGTTTTCATTTTTATATCTTGGTTGTTTGAACTTTTCTAAAGCAGGACGAGGTTGTGAATATAATTATCCTGTTTATATCTTAAATAATTATCTAAACTTTGAAAAAAACTTGTTTCATTTAGTTTTCTTCAAATAAATAAATTAAATTTTGTAATGTAGACCTTCTGTATATATATTTTTATATTTTTTACCTACGCCCCTTAAAATCAAGAAGGCTATGCGACCCCACATGAAGCACTGGCGACCTCTAGTGGGAAACCACTGATTTAATGCATGATTTAAGGCGGGATGAATTCCTGTTGCTCACTATTAACAGATGATAAGTTAGGGGATGTTAATTCAAATCCGTCTAATTGATTACATATTAATTTAAGTATGAGTTAACATTCCCTAACTGATGATCTATCAATTGGACAACAGGAATTTATAATACAGCCTTAATTAATTAATGCATTTAATCATTGTGAGTCAAGCATTAGTTAAGTTATATTTAAATATATTATTTGTATTCTTATTAGAAAGTGTGACCGATTTCATAAATTATTATACATAAAAATAATTAATGACAAAGTGCTTTACAAGACAATAATATAATAAAATGGTGGACAAACAATTGTAAAAAATAACAATTATAATTATTATAAGATTATAAAAGTTATACAGTATGAACAAAAGGAGGTACACATGAGAAAGAGTACAATAAGTCAAATATAAAAATATATAATAATTAAAATAAGACTTTAAAGTCTTTGTGGGTTTTAAGAAGTGACTCAACAGCTAAAACAGAGTTCAGACTTGTAAAATGAGTTTTTGAGAGGGTGTAAAGTTACTTTTCTGGGTTGAAGGTTTCACCTTTATCTCCAACTCTGGTTACGCCTCATTCTCTATGGTCATCCCTGGGTTGCTGGCACCTGCACACACACACACACACACACACACACACACACACACACACACACACACACACACACACACACACACACACACACACAGGTGGAATAAAATCCATCATTTAAGTCATTAAACATACATTTTAACCCACAATCATTTGTTTTTGGAGGGTTATGTACAGGCAAGAAACCCTAAATCTTAAGGAATATAACATTATCTCACCCTTCTTTTCTTTCTCCGTTGCACTGTCACTCTCTGTCCAGGAGGGGGTGCTAGTGAGCAGCCGACTCTGAGACTCCCTCAGTGGCTTGGAGGGGAACTGGCGGCCCTCTGCTGCACTGGAAACACACAGGAGCAGGGATGAACACAGGAATCATGGACTCACTGAGGAATATATCTGGGTCTTTAAATGAAATGGTCCTAAACCCTGTAACCCTGTGATCTGAATGGTTCATTTAAAAACAGCACAGTGATTTTGCTGCATCATTAAACCTAAAGGGTTAATAAACCAGCAGGTGCTGACTGGCAGTTGTGCAGACTCTTGTTTCTGTTGCACCTGGCTTCACTTTTTATAGATGTGTGTGTGTTCTTCATATTTTTACTCACCCCTTGTTGGCAGGGTTGGAGCCAGTGGGAGATGAGGGCTGCTCGGGATCCAGATTCACCAGACATGTTGGGAACGAGCAACCGTCCCCTAAACTGATAATAAAACAGCAGAAAACACAGTTGAATGAACAGCTTGACATTTAAATAACTAGCTGGTTATAAATCTGCTCAATTGTGGTGACATGATACACATAAATAGAATTA
Organism: Dicentrarchus labrax; assembly: GCF_905237075.1. Classification (NCBI taxonomy): domain Eukaryota; kingdom Metazoa; phylum Chordata; class Actinopteri; family Moronidae; genus Dicentrarchus; species Dicentrarchus labrax. Next base: position 17,077,675 of record NW_026136713.1, read on the forward strand.
TATGTGGTGTATTTTATGTGAAAATGATGGATAATAAATTTGACCTCTCAAATTGGGGGTCCGTGGTTTAATGTGAATCTACTGTGCAACTGTGTTTGTGTATTACAGCAGGGTTTAGTTTACAGAATAAATAGATGCATAGTAACCAGTTGTTGCAAATACTGGAACAAAATGGGCTTCTGTAACCAATTACAACTGAATTGATCCCTCACAACGACAATATTTAGTTTATACATTCAAAAATGTAAAAGCTTAGGGGGGTTTTTTGTTTTCATAATTTGACTGTGATTGCCAAAAAGCTGTGTATCCATAATATTATTCATCTTTCAGCATGAATTACTAATTTTGCAAAGCTGGAGCATCTGCATGAATTCACAGTGGTGATGTTGTTGTTTACTGAAGCTGATGCTCCCTTGTGTCCTTTGAGACTTTTCCCTCTTTTGAAGCATTTTGTTTCAAACTAAGTGACACTAATCCTCTTCTCTGACACGAGATTATCTGAAGTACACAAGCATCTTTTGAAGAGAATGTGTGTGTGTGTGTGTGTGTGTGTGTGTGTGTGTGTGTGTGTGTGTGTGGCACAGTGATGCTAACTTTATAATTAATATGAAAACTCATTGTCCTTGTTATAGTTATAGATGCAAGGGGAGTAAATGGGGAATTTAAAACACTCCAGTATTACGTTTTAATACCATATTCTATATACCATATATAACCTATATATAACTGTACATGTCATCACAACAACCTTATGTACAATAATCGAAGAATTTGTTTAAATCTATGTGAAGATTAAAATTTGTGAGGTGAAAAATGAATCAATTGTGGTATCAAGGTGCAACCAAAATGGTTGTTTAAGGGGGAAGAATTCACTAATTACTGATATGGCGGCAGATATAGTGATTTTTTAAATCATCACATATACACCGATACCGACACAATACTGAGTTTTTCAATCACATTTACAAAAAAACATGAGAAAATGGTAACTTGAAATGTATTGAATCATGAAACATTATAATAACTCATAAACTGTACATATGAACATATGAACATTTTGTAAAGCAGAAACGTTTTTACTAAACCAAATACACCTCACATTTCTTTGATATCATTTTGTATATATTACATTTTATGCCTTTATTAAAGCTGGCAGTAGAGAGATAATGCTCTTTACGTCATGTTTAGACACACGATAACCAGGTTTCAGCCAGCAACTTCTCAACATTTCAGCGGGTTATAAGTTGGATCAAATTTTTTGTGTTCGCCCCACTGCAGAGCTGTGGAGCCTGAAGTCTTTGACCTGATTGTCCTTCAGTCTAGACTCAGAATTGCAGGTCACCGGGCTCCTAGAGTGTCAAACAACCTAGCAGGGGAAGCTGTAAATAATTTCTTAACACAGACTTGCTTTATTGGATTTGTTTCTTTCTCCCTCCTTCAGTCTTAGATGATTTTCTTTTGAATGCCTTTGATAAAAAGCCCATAAGAACTTACCTGGAGAAAACAGGAATGGGCCAGTATTTCACTTCATCACCAAAGACCTGGCGGAAGTTCTTACTGAAGCCCAGACTGAAACCGTTCTTGTCTGTACCGTGGCGAAATACTGGAGAACGCACAGCCTCTGAGAGGACACACATGGAGACGAAGAGTCAGCCTGACATGAAGATAAATAAATACAGCGCTCCCTCTCAGTCTTTATATAATCTGTTACTCAGGCTATTAACAGGAGCTCATTCAGACAACACATCAACACATTGCTGCTGAATGGCTGCATCAATGGAGCAACTCTGAATGAAAGTCTCTTTGTTATAGAGGAAAAGCAGATCTCAGACTGTTACACCATGTGTGACTTTTCTTCCTAGCAGTGTCTGTTACTAAGCTCCTTACTGCTCTGAGCCTTGTGTCTTTGCATTACACTGTAACATACTCCTCTGGATAATCCACCCTCCTCAACACACAGACAAAGTGTGCCACTGTGCACACATAATGAGAAACCGCTCCGTCTGATAACAGCACAGAGAAGCTCATCAAATCACTGCGCTGATGAGGACGGTGACTGAAGGTGGGAAAAATGCAATGAAACATTCTTCATCATTAGTGCAAAGATGACACTGTGCAAAGCAGACTGAGAGCGGATACTCACCGCGCACCAAAGATGAGTGAGCTGCTGTCTGACAGAGGCTCTATAATTACTGCATCCACAAACAGAACAAACACACGCACACATGCAGACATGAAGTATGCGCCACCTACCCAGAGTGGATCGGTTCTTGCAGACGAGCCAGCAGTGGTAGATGAAAAGCGAAGCCAGGCTGACTGAAAACATGGAGGCCGAGAAGAAGAGGAACAGGATGTGGAACTTCGCCTGAGTGTCTGGGAGTCCGTTCTGGGAGGAAAACAACAACAAAAGCAATCAGAACAACTGCATGAAAAGAGAGAGGACACTACGACTCTGAGTGGGATCTGAGAGATTTCTACTCAAGTATTCTAGGGGAGCTTTTTAAACTGTTCCTACTGCAGTGCCACTAACTAGCTGGTTAACTCATACCAGGTATTCTCTCAGACGGAAATGGGCTCTACCTCCAGCCTTGTGGGGGGGAAAAAATCAAACATATTTAACACAGAATGCTTGTTTTCACATGTCCATTCAGATTTGATTGAGTTATGTTGTGCTAATCCAACATTCCCTAAAGACGAAAATCCATAATATAATGTTTCATGCTGTGGCTGAACAAGCCACACTTACCGTCCAAAATTTAATGAAGTATTGAAGATCTGTAGCAGTTATAAAAAGGCAGTAGAGTAGCGAGTACGCCAAGAACAGCATGAAGAACTTGTAGTTGGAGAATCCCACACAGTTGTTCACCCTGCAACAAGAATGAAAGGACACAGGTCAGTGTGGGAAAATGTTATAATTAGTACATTTTCAAATCTTTTCTAAATGCAGAGACAGGACTTGAAGCAGGAGTTATAGGATGCCACAAAAACCCTACACACTGTAATTTAAGCAGAAGAGCAGTACATATTGGGGGTGAGCTGTTACAGTAAAATGTGTGCAGTCATTTTGTTTTTGTACTAATGTTTTGTGGATGTGCACACAACTATTCTTTAACTTTACGGCCTGTTTACCTGAAAAACGGGTAAATTCATCACAACTGGTTAGCAGAACATCACAAGAAATTCAATTCAATCAGCAGGGGTTTTTTTCCATGTGAGTTAGAGGACCAATCAGGGACCAGTACTGTACATTACATTTTGTCTAAGACGGCTATGTTCACACCAGGCATGTTTGGAGAGCATTGCAGAAAACAACTGGATGCTTTTGCTTTATGATCCAATGACAAACTGCATTATGACTTATTCTTATATAAAAAAAATGTTTCCATACATTTCCCCCCGGTCTGAACACCAGACATGGCACATAATTGAAAAGAGAGCAGACAAACCGATCATGTTCAGCAAAAATTACACCGAGTGGAATCAAATTTGTTTTGTCTCCCTCTGCTGCCAAAGTCTGTCATCTGGCAGGATGAGAGGTTACAGTGTCAAACGCTGTCCAGTAAACAAGCTCTTTGTGTTTCCATGTGATGTGTGTTTACAGGCCCTGTTGACTCGAATGTAACTGGGCAACGTGATGCTGAAGGAAAAAAAATACCCTTTCTCATGAACCTACTGCAAGGCTTTTAATGAAAAGGAAATTATGTAAATAGGATATACTAACAAAATCATGTGAGTACAGTGGTACATTACTGTAGCGTCACTGATATCTGTTTAAAATCCTATTGCTTATGAAAAAGTGTCACATACCACGGGCAGTGGTGATCCATCTTCAGGATGCATCTGTAACAAAGCAGGGTCACACGTCAGTGTAACTGAATCTTACTCTGCCTGCCAGAATGCAACGTATATCAGGCAGTCTTTTTCTCTATAGGTGCACGAGCAGAGAGCCATACTTATCACAGACTGAACAATGGTGACATCGATCAGGCTTCAGCAGCTGGCAGCGGTCACAGAAACGGATTGCTGAGGAGACACAGGCAATTCAATCACACAGCCGTCAGCAGCAGCAGCTTCTCCTAACACTTGACCACAGACTAACAAGGTGACGGGGGTGAAATGAGTTCTGAGAGCTGCACGTCAGTCTAGATTGTTCCCGTTGTTCCGCATCAGCTGCGGTGTGTACTGTACTGTACCTCCAGAGTTGGTACGGGTGTAGATGGGCAGATCCTTGGCTATCCTCCTCAGGATCTCCTGCTGAGACTCTCCTCGATCTTCACGCTCCAGCAACTCTTTGTCAGAGTAGGACAGGTGAAACTATGTAGAGCAGAACACAGAGGGAAAGACAGACAACGCCTGTGATTTATCAATACCTCTGTCTGTCAGCAGTCTGCTTTTACTTCTAGTAGGATCACCCTCATATATGTCGAAACCGATTCAAATGAGCTGTCAGATAAGCTATAAGCTGTGTTGGCGTCAGTAATGCGGTGATGTTTGTTGCTGTGAAGCTGCAGCTCAGTAGGCATTGAAGGGTATATCTGTATCTTCAGTTTGTTTTGGTTCTTTCTGCCCCAGCAGGCAAATGGGAGCAAAGCAGCACAGAGCTGCAATATTACAAATGATAACAAACAGCACAGCATAATGAAATTTGACTTTTATTACTATCTCAAAACCTCAAGTGATCCAGCGATCACGTCTCATAAAGGAAGGCTTTCATATGAATGATCACTGCCTGCATGCGTGCTTGGCCTCAGTTCAGATTAAAATGCAAAGGTGGCTTTCTCTCTCTGAGCGTCCTGTCTGAGATGTATGCATGTGTGTGCGTTCAGCCTGCAGAGCTGAAGTGCTGTGGTCAGGATCAGAGCCATTACAGTGCAGCTCCAGGCACTTCCACTGGGAAAGTATTATTAGTCTAAATGCAGCGTTCAATCACATGTGGAGGCTGTAACCTACATCTGGCACTTCCCACCATGCGTCATCATCCCTGTCGACAATAAGGCAGCGTCGCGTTCGACACACTCACCTCCTTCAGGGGGTTCATGGGCTTGGTGAAGATGGTTTGCCAGTACGCCCACACAAACATGATGAAAATGACATGGTACACCAGCAAGTACACAACTGAAAGCAGAAAACATAAACAAAGTCACCCTCATCTATCCTCAGTGGCATGCATTCAACCATTAACTCACAGTCTGCAGCTTCAGTCAATGTGATACATACTGTGTATTCTGTCATATCCACCGACCTCATATATATAAAGCAACCTGCTACATGAATCTTATTTATTTCAGCATCCTTTGTACTCTCCACCATTGCACTATTGTCCTACTGTCTATAAATGTTGCTGTGGATGTTTTATATATAAATATATATATATATATATATATTGCTCTATATATATACTGATGTAAATTGAGAGCCATGTAAAAGTAAAATCCCTCGTATGTGTACACAAACCTGGCCAATGAAAGCGATTCTGATTCTGATATTAATGATATTGATATTGTTTTCACTGTGACAAATAAAAAATCTAAATAATATATTATTATTCTGCTCTGTTAAAAAAGAAACTCAGTCTGAAATAAGAGAGTATAAAAAGCATCAAAGACTGATGTAATGTTTGATGAATGATTTGATTTATAAATACATAATTTGTGTGTAACTGCATATACAGTAGGTTTTATCTGACCATGACAATGAAGTTTACACATTATGTTTTGTTCACTATTTTGAAAGATAAAGCAGCAACAGTGCCTCATACCGAATGTTAACCTGCTCACATTAACAATGCCAGACATGTCTGGCAGGTATAATGTTTACCATATTCACCATTTTAAGTTTGGCCAATTGCCACGAATTTCATTAGTTTTGCAGGTCAAATTTTATTCTTTTGGTAGCGTGAGATGAAAACTTAATTCAGCCTGAGGGAAAAATGAATGTGTGCAGCAATAATTCATGGCAATCTATCCAATAGATATTTCAGTCTGGCCCAACGTGGGTCACCCACTGACAGACAGACATTACCATCCATCTGGACTGAATAAAAGTCTGCATTCAAACATGTAACTGAGGTGATGAAAATAAATCTCATGACACTCCTCCACTCTGCTGATTATAGTGTTTTGATTCTGCACAGACTGAAGGCCGCTGAACTCAACTTGACATCTAACAGATACACAGAACACCTGAAGACACTTATGATTCCTCCTGATGTTAAACAGCAACACTTACCCTTCTCTCCCGTGTTTTCTATAGACTCTGAAAGATAAAAAATTAAAAGACACAGTCAGGTCTGTGTTGAATAAAAGAAGGTGAAACACACTGAAGGACATTTTAGGATAGTCACAAATTTGTAGGTCAACATGGCGAGCCTTACATTTTTATTTTTATTTTGAATGCTTCACACAGGGACCTCCTCCACATGCTGTATTTTACATTACACATGTTTGACTGACAGTCAGGGTCTGAATTCAAATGAGCAAATACAGAAAAATGCTGATTCTGTAAACCCTTAATCCCAGTGTCCAATACCACACTAGTCACAAGATCAATATACAGCACACTCCCAGTCAAATAGTTCGACTCATTGTTCCTCTCATGTAGATAAGCATTACCGTGCATTGACAAAAGGCATCGAAAACAACAGGAACATCCTGCACCGTTTGTGTGTGTGTGTGTGTGTGTGTGTGAATGCTGACAGCTGCAACAACTCCCACTGAGGCGATGCTGCTGATTGAATGCAGACATCAGCACCCACATACACTTGATGAGCACCCCAAAAACCTTCACAAACACACACCTAAAGGGGCCGGTGTGCACATAACACCTTAAGTTAAGATTTTCTTTAGAGTCTAAGTTCGCTTAAGAACTTTATAATTTATAATTTAGTATTTTTAGGAAGCCCTAAAAGATAACCATTGCATAAAAGACCTTAGCAACTAAAGTAAGAAAAAAACTTAAAGTATTGTGATGTAGTGTATTTTTGTGACCTTTTTGATGGACTGAGCATAGCAACTGTTGAATTTTACTGCTGTAAAATCTCTTTTAATGCAATAAATGCCTTATCTTTTTCCTTCCCTAAGGAAATCTTTTAAGGGATTCTGTGCAGCACCCTTAAGTACATAAATCCCTCAGCTGAGGGGAAATTAAGGCCTAAGTGTCACACTTAAGGAGCAAATTTAAGGTGTTTTGTGCAACCGGTCTTAAAAGAGACAAGAGACAAGACCTGTTGGAAGTTTAGTTGACAGGATTTTATATTTTTCCCAATATCTAAGCAATGATTAGCTGAGCATACAGAATCATCCATCTTCAGCAATTATAGCAGCACACACACGCATATGCACACAGCAGGAACTGAGGAAAGGTAAGCCAAGGAGCTGAATCGAGGCATGCAGCCAAAAATCATGTGCATGCCGCCTTGCCAGCATAAAAAGCCCCAGAGTCTGACAGTGAAGCATAAGTGTGTGAGTGTGATTAAAAGCATGAGCAAGGATGTATATTAATGTGTATATTAAAGCATTACGGTCACTGCCATGCTCTCTGTCGCTTTTCCTCTCTGCAGTTTTACTACCCGAAGGCAAATTTCCAAACAATACACAGACTTTAGGAAGACCACCTGATTTCACATTTTGAACAATCTTGGGGAAAAAAGGGACCAACTGTTCAAAGGCTGATGTTCGGTGCTTTATAATAAAGTGGGTCAACCGCAGATTGCTTGGGGTGAATTATGTAAGCCAGACAATGGGATTAACTGAGCTGCCGAACAAGAGGTATCAGCTGACGATACTTTCACACAACTGTCTGTGTGTCTGTCTGAAGAGCACAAGCTGGCCCTGAGCAACCACTGTCCAGCCCTGTAGCTGCTGTTTTCCTCTGTCTGTCCCCATGTGACTCAAATGCATCACAAATTCGCTCTTGTTCTACGGGATGCAAAACAAGATGTTTTTTTTTTTTAAAGCCTGACCAAACAGTGTTTGGGTTTTTTTTTGGAGGGGGGGTTCTTTCCTCACACCCTGCAGTAATAAAGGACATCTCAATATCTCATGGAGCACGCAGCAGAGATATGGCGTCCTGTAAGAGAGTTCATCCTGACACAGACGCTGGCAGGCCTCTGAACACTTTAAAAGTGTCCACTCTCTCTCAAAGGAGGGGGGTAAAAACGTGTTAAGATTGACATTTAAACTGTACATTATTAAATCTTACATTATCTATTCAGTGTAATAAATGAATAATGAACTTTTTCAAATATTATAATATGAAATAATATCACAAAATAGCTGCTATTTATTATAGTAACTCCAAATATCCTACATCCATGGACGGGTTATGAGAAAACGAGCTCCTGAACACAGAGATGTAAAAGCCCCCCGACAAGGCAGCAATACACCCCAATGTTTTTCATCTCTTTGTGGTCGGTCTTTGTGGTTTTTGTGTCTCTTTGTGGTCATTTCCATCTCTTTGTGGTCATTTCCGTCTCTTTGTCGTCATTTGACAACAAGAACTTTGCTTCATTCAGAGGTTCTGGTCCAGGGGCCCTGGTCCTGTACCCAGTAGGCCTGTTAAGTAATCCATCCATGACACTAAGAAGCCAAATACCTATAACCTTCTGACTCTGGTTGGGGGAGGGAGGGCAATCAGATCGACTAAGCAGTCAGATTTCGAGTGAAGGGCATGACACCCCTGGCCAGTGCTGGTGAACCCAGTGACCCAGGCCCTAATGACTCCTGCAGCATACTTAAGTCTCACTCATCGATCAGGTGTAAAGACAATCGTGAATGTGCACGCTTTCAGTTGAAGAAGTCTGGCTAAATCTAGAGAATATCAGACTTTAGGAACAAACAGCCAGAATAACAAACCCTCCCTGCCTGTGTTTTCCTCTGTTTGGTCTCATTAAACCGTCTCCATTTCAACCCCCTTTTTGACAGAGGAGATCTGCTTTCCTAGTGGTCTGACAAGCTGCCAAATGGAGCACATGAGCAGGCTGCTGAGACTCCTCTGAGACATCCTAGAAACCATTACTCACTATCCAGGTCAACTCTGTGTTCACCGTTCACCAAAGAGACTCGCTGTCTGTAACCGCACCGTCCAACCCTCAGCAGCCGGAGGCAGCGTGGAGGAAGGAGGCAGGTCTGACTCAAAAGCCATTACAGTCAGACTTCTTGCCAACAGATAATGCTGTTGGGGTTGTGGCGGAGGATGTACATTCAGGTAATGAAGTCCGGCGACTACATGAGCCCAAGGCTATTACAGTAAGTCTTTAAGATAGTGCTGATAGAGTGATAGTGGTGGAGTCTCATAGGATGGCTTAATCCTATTCTGCACACCGTGTGATAATGTTATTAAAAACTCCTTCACAATAAAAGCAGGTTGTCAAATGCTTCTAATTATGTCTGTGCTGCGATGTGAAAAAAATGTGTATTTCATGCAGAAATTGTCACTTCCTTGTAACAATATGCTGACAATCCCTGGGTGAACTGTTACTGTCATGTGACTGACACTGTCCACACACTGCATAAACAACAAGACAGTCCTCTGCATCCAAAAGAGGGAAAAAAAAAATCATCAGCCTGGATCACAAACTGCTGAAACAGAAATGTCTCCACACCCCATCACACACACACACACAAAAAACCACACACACACACCAGTCAGAAGCATTTCCCCCTCATACACACACACAGAGACACACACCTCCTCTTCATACTACCAGACAGATGGTTTCTTACCTATGCAAAGCTGCAAAACATAGGCGTAGTATGACCAAGCCACTATGAGGACGATGAAGACGACCGGGATCCAGTACAAAACTCTCTGACAGCCCTTCTTGATACTACGCGAGCCCGACGGTGCCATAGTCTAGGAGCGGATCATTTCTCGTGCGCAATCCTGTGTTTACTCTCCCTCCGGCTCCCTCTTCTCTCTCTCTCTCTCTCTCTCTCTCTCTCTGTGTGTGTGTGTGTGTGTGTGTGTGTGTGTGTGTGTGTGTGTGTGTGTGTGTGTGTGCGCGCGCGCCCGTGCGTCTTCCTGTAGACTGTCACTGCATCGTTGCTCCGGCTCTGATCAGCCTAATCGGCAGCACAGACGCAACATCCTACCAACCTCCCGCCCGCCTCTGATGCTGCTGCCGCCGCCGCTGCTCTCCTCCTGCTGCTCCTGATGCTGCTGCTGCACTGCTCCCCTCTGATCGTCCTGCTCAGCCACTAGCACAGACTACAACAAAATATCAGACAGCTTTCTCACACTCACACACACACACACTCACTCACGCTCACTCACACACACACACACACACACACAGAGGGAGAGAGTCAGGACCGCCCCTGCTGCGTCCCCACAGGTTGCCATGACGTCCGCGGGATGCTGCAAGCCTGGCACATTTTTTCACCGCGAGCAGATGGGTTCAATAAGTTCAGACTCGCGAGTGCTGAAACCGCTCACACACACACACACACACACACACACACACACACACACACACACACACACACATACACACATACATGCAGCCTACAGGAATATGTTTGAGTGGTGTCAGTCAGTCCACCATAATGTCCAGTTGCTGTACTACTATTGTTGTTAGTTTTATTCTCTACTGGTAACTTATGACTTATGCACAATGTGCTCTTGTGTTTGTTTGTACATCTATCTTAATTTTGCATTTTCTATTAACCACACATTATTCTGGCACTGTTTTTACTTTACTTAATTTACTTTGACCTTAAATTTGTTCTACCTCCATCCGCATATATTGAAAGCTGAATTGATTAGTCGATTAACTTATTATTCGCCAACTGTTTTGATAATCGATTAATCATGTTGAAAATGTGGGAAAAAAATGTCCAAGTCCTCAGATTTAAGCTTCCAATGTGTGAATATTTGCTGTTTTCTTTAGTCCTCTGGGACAGTAAACTGAATGTATTTGGGTTGTAGACATTTCTTACTGTCAGCTTGGGCTTTGGGAAACTATCTATCTATCTATCTATCTATCTATCTATCTATCTATCTATCTATCTATCTATCTATCTATCTATCTATCTATCTATCTATCTATCTATCTATCTATCTATCTATCTCATACTGTGAGTTGGTGTTTGTGTAGTTTGGTTTGCTTGTGTTTGCCAACATATTGTGTTTTTCCATTACCTGACAGAGTAGGTGGAGGTCTGCGAGATCCACCTGCTCCTGCTGCTTCACACCCATCTGCACCTGCACAATATTTTACAGTCCTACAGTACAGAACATTGCACAAGCCGCTGGTGCCAAGCTGCACTCACAAACTCTTTACAGTCACATTTCACTTTCTGATTGAAAAGGTCTTTTATATATAAAGGCTGTTTGAATGTAAGACATATTTAAGTTGTGATTTTCAACCTGTTGCCAGTTTTGTGGGTGGGCGGCATGCTGCAGCAGTCTAACAATATGCGCCGCAATAATAAAGCATCTCAGCCTTACAGTAAGACAGATGGCTCAGTCACATGTCAAAACTCAACCAGTTTCAATGTTGTTCAAATACTGCCGAACAAAATGTGACAAATATGATGTAACTGACCCCAAATCTACAGTTTTGACTAAACAAGAAATTCAAAAAATACATATTTTTTCCATTTGCATCTGCAATTTATAAAAAATATGAGCACTGTAGTGACCTCTATAAATATCTGGGAACATTTTGAAAATGTTACAGCTGACCCTGAGCTCCCCTGAGGTGGAACTTCGCTGGTTTTACACATGGAAATTAATTTACTTGTCACTACTCGGCCTGTGAAACCAGCTGTACAATACCTCCTGTGTCCTTTTTTAAAGTCTCATCTTGGGTTTGACACGTAAAGTTTTTAAAAGAAAGCCTGTGGGCCAAACTTGGGGCGCAGAGTTTGACATCTGTGGGCATTTAGCAGGCAGAGAGGATCTAATGAAATGAATGATGCCAGTGAGTTGCATTGTGGGAATTACAGGATCCACTGTCTTTGAGAATCATGCATAAATGGGACAAAGAAAATCAGGATATCTCTGCCTCTGTTTCATCAGTTTTGACCATTCTTTCTTTAATCTGTGTCCTGTAAGTCCCCCATCTTTATGAAGGTGCAATGTTAAATTGCTGAAGTCCCCCTTCAGAGGATGGCTCATACTGAGGGGAAAGTGAACCCTTAATCCAAAGCAGCTAGATCTGGACTTTAGTGGGTGAAATTACCGGTGCTGTCACACAATGTAGGGATGAATGATGGGATGTACGGAAATTATGGACAAATACGTGGGACCATTCAATTCCTCTCACTCAACTAACTGGCAAGAGATGTTTAATGCAACTGTAACTGAAACTTTTCTCCACATTTTAGAAATCTTTTACAGAGTCCTTAAAGGATCTCCTTGATCTCACTTCAATGGGTGCAGGATTAGAGTGCGAGACAGCAAATTATTACCCTGCTGAATTAATCATTTAAAGATAAAAAGTCCCTGATTAGAGTTGTGTACACCCACACAGCCTCAGGTTCCTGATGATTAATACTGTTAATGATTTGCCTTCAGGTTGAGAATAAAACAGTTAATTTATTCTTCTGTGCTCCTGCCATCAGTCCACTGTAGTTACAAAGAAAAGGTTTGTCTGGGGAGGACGGTGTGAGGAGTTCAGTTTATTAGCTGAACTGTGTGAAAACAGTGACCACAGCTGCACACACTGTTGGCACGTGTGTGTTTGGGTGTGAGAAAGAGGAAGACGGAGAGCACAAAATAACCAAGAATGCAAATATTTTATAGTATATTTATTGCACAATGTCAATATAAATGCAACTGCGCTCTAACGTCAGTGTAACAGTCGAGGCCCAATTTAAAAGAGTGACATATGGCGAGAAGTTTCCAAAACTCACATCCAAAAACAAACCCATTAATCTTGTACAGCATGTTGATTATCTTCAGTCAGTCATTTGCAGTACGTAACTCCACACCAAGCAAACATTACACCAGGAAACATTCATGGTTAAGAATCCCTCAGTAACATATTATAGCAGTATTACAAGTGAGAATTTCTATAAAGAAGAAGATAAAGTGTAAACTCCTTCTTACAAAGTTTAAAGGGAAGGTCATTTTAATATATTGCTCTTTTAAACCCAACACTAATTTAAGCTGAGTGTCCCAAGAGTGGAACAAACATATGGCTTTAATATTCTGCATATTTATTTATAAAGAAGTCTTCCCTGCCAGTGGCATTAAAATAGCACTTGTCTTAACCAGCCAAGAAATGATTAACACTGTTAGCTGCCTGTAGTTAAACAGTGGGGGGATCCTGGAGGATTTTAGCTGCAGCGCTTTGGGAGAGAGGAGGAGGAGGAGGGGGAGGAAGGTGGGGAGGAGTGGGAGGTGCCTTCCTAAGCTGATCTGTGCAGGGGGCTGCAGAGCCGACAGAAGGACAAAGTGTGTGAGCCGTACAGAATCAGGCTCAGGACAAAAAGGAGAATCAAACCGAACAATACAGAGCAATAATAAGACAACAGATAGATAAGTTAGATAAATAAATAGAATCAGTTAAGTATCATAAACGGATACATATATTTACATGTAGATGAGTCAATAAATAGTTCAATATCTTCTGAGCAGGCAAAAGCGATTAGGCATTAATTAGACCACTGCAGCACTGAGTTAAGTGGATTTCATTCTCATGGATCTCATTAGCTTCATAATGGTTCATTCTTTTGTTTTTGTTTTTTTTACCACTTGCAACAACGTCCCATTAATCTGACCACATCCTGTTTGTGCAACATCCTGTTTATTTTTTAAAACTTCTACAATTATGCAATAAGATAACCCTTCTGTCCTAGTAGAAAGCACAAAGCAGGCAAAGCTCATCCCGACTGTAAGACATGCACCGATGATGGATGATGAGATTTTTTTACCTGGTGACAAAACAGAGAGAGAAAATGATGAATACAAGTGAAACTTTGGAAATGTAAACCAACACATTGTGCCACCATTTCCTGAGGATTCATCCATTTTGTCCCTGTTAAAAGGGTCAAGCAAAGGTCTAAAGACACAGTACAGTCTTTAAAACCCCCTGAAGCAAATTATGATTCTGGCCTATACAGGTAAAATTTGATTTGAATGAACTACCATTATGAAGAAAGACCAGGATGAACAATCAGTATTGTTCTTAAATTACAAACACAGTCAATTATTTCTTGTATATTACATGGCAGAAAAGAGACACTAAGAAACAAGAATAAATTAGACTTGTGAGAACCAAAAACTCCTACAGCTCTTTATCAAACAGTCATGGAGCACGAGTGTTGCGGTAGTTCTGCAACTATGCAGAAAAAAATCTGTCTCCTCTGCAGGACTCACCACAGCTGTGGATTTTCAGCACCCAGGCAACAAGCTGCAAACCAGCTGTTCTCCCAAATATCTACATACTTCTTTACATACACTTACATACTCATTTACTTTAATTTAAAAATAACATATTGGCAAAGTATTGCCAGCACAGACGACACTTTACATACAGTAAAACTTCAATTAAAAGCAGGATCCCAATTAGACACATCACTAGTCTGCTGTGGCTTCAAGTTTTGATAAATAAATGCAGGTCTAATTAAACCCCCGGTCTATAAAACCTCTTAAAGACCATCGGGTCTCCCAGTTGAGAGACTTCGAAGCTGCTTAGATCGCCTACACAAATATAAATGTTCAAACTTCTGACAATATGAACATGCTACATATCATTAGATCTTCCACGATTCAATCATTCAGTTCATTTTAACTACCACATAATTTATATTTAATTCGATAGCTACATTTATAATAATAATTCTATATATAATAATATTCAAACTAGTTTAAATAAACAATCTGATTGTATTAGATAGTAGAGTTTTGTGTTAAACTGTTCCAAATGAAGGAAGGTTGTGTTCATTGATTGAAGCAAATAAAAGCCTGGGCTATTAAGTAATTAATTACGTTACAAGTTAGCTTATGCTGAAAGTAAAAAAAAAACAAACATTTTGATAAATACACTTTTTCTTGATATTGCTTCTATATGTACGGTAAATATAAAGCTACAGCCAGTTAGCTTAGTGCAGCAGAACCTAAAACCTAAATGTAGAGACAATAATAATCCACCGTAACACCACAAACCAATCAAACCAGATATAACGTGTTAATGAGTGAGTTTTAGAGGTGCTGGTAGGTGGATACGGCTAGCTGTTTCCCCCTGTTTCCAGTCTTTGTGCTAAGCTTAGCTAACCAGCCGCTTCTTATCTAACAGACATAAAAGTGGTATTAATCTTCTCATCTAAGCAGCATAATTCTCAAAATGTTTAATTATTCTTCAAGTTAATTATTACATTCATATCTGTCCACTTCACTTTCATCCGGATAAAAATCTCACAATAATGAGGTTAAATTGTGCTAATTTCTCTCTCAAAATAGACACTTTTATATTGTTTGCAAAAACATACAGCTCAAGTCCTTTCCAAAGATTTATCAGGGAAGATTACCCAGTCCTCTCCCAAGAGGTGCATTTCCTTTGAAACATTTATACGGCTTTAAACTGCACTGCTCACTGCTCATGTATGCAGACTTAAGCTGGTATCTGGTGGCAGTTGATCAGGCGTTAATATTACAGTGAAACTCAATGCTTCGAGCGAGCAGAGTGTGGGCCTCAAAACACATCTGAAAAGACTGCCTGGGATAGTGTGCCTGGGAAACTCTGTTTGGGAACGGTTTTAAAAAAGAATGCATTTTTTTTTCAGCCTCACATTAAAGATTGTTATTGTATTTTTTTTTTTTTTTGCTCCATTTAACAGTGTGAGAAAAAGATTTTACCTATTTGAATGAGAGCTCCTTCTTCATGCACGTCTTAAAAGAGGTGAACTTCTCTTCCACTCTGACACCCTGTGAGTGTGTGTGTGTGTGTGTGTGTGTGTGTGTGTGTGTGTGTGTGTGTGTGTGTGTGAGAGGGAGAGAGAGAGAGAAAGAAAGAGGGAAATACTATGAGAAGATCAATTTCAGTACGACCCGCTAGATGGCAGTATAATTTCACAAACAATTGCCACCTCAGAGATGAGTTGTGTTTCAGTAATAAAAAGTGGCAGGAGTGTTAGATATTATGCTATGGAGGTATTTAAGTAAACCACCACCTCAAGACATAATTAGTGCTTACTCAGTGTTGTAATTAAACAGGAAAGGAGGTGTTTGGGATGCTAATAGTTGTCTAAGTAGTACTCCGTTTTGAAAACAAACATGTATTTCTGTGCTCAGCATCAACTCCTATTTGTCTTCCTGTCCTTCATCCTGTTAAGTCTGATGTAACTTTGCATCCACGTGTGAAACCTGACAGATTACAAATAAAGAAAAGTCGCTGACAAAGACTGGCCACGCTGGTATCTTTCACATCAGCCAGTGCTGCTGTGTGTACAGTAATACTTTATCAAGTTTTAAATTAGGATAGGAAAAGGTTGAAGGTAAGGTTTTTCCCAATTTGTTATTTCAGGAGTCAACAAACTTTAGGAATCCTATCATATCTTATCTCAGGTTAGGATACTGTTATGTCTGTTACCTAGCAACTCTGTTCTCATTTCGCCGAGCTAAAAAACTTTTCCTATCTGAAGTTAGGATAGATACATGACTGAGTAGCAGTTCATCTGCAAGGGCTTTCTTCCAAATATCAAGTCCTAACTCTAATCACTATGGTTACCAAACAGTTAAGATTTTGGATTTGCAAGTTAGGACGCTGCTTCTCTTCTCGTCTGTCCTTTGAGAAGCTGCTCTCTCCGAGACTGACGAGGGAGGAGGAGAGAGGACACATCTATTCTGTCACCTTCAGTGCCATAAAAAAACCTCTGCTATCTCTGCTGTCTCACCCTGCCACCGCGCTGCAGCCGGTCCTTCATGACACCGATGAACTCCTTGTGGCTGAGTTTATCGTCGCGATCCTCGTCGAAGATCTTGAACACCGTGTTGACCAAGTGGCGGGTCAGCTTGATGCCTGTAGCCACGTAGACCGCGCGGGTAAACTCCTCTGAGAGAGAAGAGAAACAGGTGAGCAGGAGAGAAGGGAACAATACATAACAGGAATAAGACAAATAAGACTATAATCACATCAAATCATTTTTTGGAAAACAATCATGATGCAAAAAGCAAATACACGCATGTCTGCACACATATTTTTGTATTTGGGGCTGTTTTTCATGTTTCATGTTTCAAGTTTTTATGAAGGGAACTCTTACTGCAAGAGCATACAATGTTATTTCAGACAACAGTGCTCTTCCAATTTTGTGTAAACAGACTGGGGAAGACATTTTCATAACATAACAACACCCCCATTAACAAACAAGGGTTCGGTGTGGAAGAACTTGACTGGCCTGCAGAGGACCCGGACCTTAAAGGGCTTTATCGCCCATCATCAATGTCCGACCTGACTACTCGAGCTGTGAATGGAAGAAAATCTCTGCAGCCAGGTTCTAAAATGTGGTGGAGATCCTTCCCAAAAGAGTGTAGGCTGTTGTAGCAGCATATTATGCTAATGGGATGAGATGTTTGACAATCACAAATGGGTGTAATGTCCAGGTGTGCACATACTTTTGGCCATGTAGTGTAGGTTCATGTCAGAAGACACGAGTATGACACCACCAAGAATCAGCCAAAGTATATTGGAGACACGTTAACATTTAATGTAAATGTGTTCATAAGATCAGGCTTATGATATATTTATACTATTCTTACAAATATATTACAGTTGGAGTGATGTTTAAAAACAGCATGTTTTTATTCATCCACCTTGACCAACAATACGTGCATCAGAAGTTTTATATACACATTCATATTTATGTTCATGATAAAACATAGCAGAGCAGGTAAATTACACCATGGTTAGTTCAGCCAGTCATCCCTGCACAAGTTTGTGTTTCCCCCCTTGAGTGGAGCTGTTACTGTTATCTCATGAGATGGAAAAGTAGTAAAACTCCCTCAAACTGAACAATCACGTGACTCAAGTTTAAGTGTTGTACAACTAGTATGTGACTACAGACTTTACCTTGACCAATGGAGCGGTTGGCGAAGTTGTACATTTGCATGGCGATGGCAAAATCCTCCAGGTTGTTTAAGAACTGGAAGAAAGACCTGAACTCCTCAAAGGTGATTCCCTGCCGAGAGATAACGACAATGAAACAATGCCTGTTATTTATGAAACATAAAACTTGTGAAATGCAACACGAGAAATCATAAAGTGCCACATAAAGCAAATGGCTGCATGTGTCAACACTCCAGCGAAGGATAGTGCTACAATTCACACACAACACATAATCTGCTTCCTTTCATCCTGCGGAGGAATCCTTTAGTGTGTGTGGGACCTTGAAGCCATCAGATAGATAACACACCCAAACAGACAAAGTATACATTGCTGGATTTTCCCCGTGCAGTATGGACACGCCGAGCTGTCAGCGGCGGGGGGAGGATTGTAGCTTTTGGGAAGAGGTCAGGCTGTTTGCAGACTTTTCTAAGGCAGATTAACCTGATACTTGAATAAACAAAAACAACAGAAGTGATGAATCCCCAAACATCTCAGGCTTGGCTGATGACTCAAACACTGAGCCTATTGATGTCCACTCAACCATCCCACAGCTACTAGCTCCTTCTCTCGCCGGGGGCCACGCCAAACAGGCAACACACACAGCCGAACAAATGGAGTAATGACTAATCTGTGACGCTTTGCTGTTTTAACAAGGCGAGGGCCATAAAATATCTCTCAGCCTAATGACGAGACCCACTTCATAATCAATGGAGATCTAGCAACAGGCTACTCGAGCCGGCTGAGGAGCGGGTCAGCGTGCCAAGAGGAAAAACAAATTAAAGCTAAAATGAGGATGCTTCACTCAGCAGCTTATTCACAGAGTGCTATGCAAAGAAACAGAGGACTAAAATACTCCCATACTCACACCAAACAACCAGGTGTGTGCTGTTATCCTCACATTTAAACACCTCTATGACGTCCTTAGGCCTACTTGCTGCAGTACATGTTCACTGTGCATTGCTGCATCTTCTTTAGGCCTTTTTCACAGCAGCTATTTTGAAATGAAGTAGTCAAACAGAGTCAGGATGCTGCTATTGTGCATGCTGGCTCACTGGACGCCTGTGTTTACTGTGTGTTTGAGTTCAGATTCTAAACAGTGTTGCTTCAAAGTCTGTGAAAAGCTAACTGATTCATTTAAAGGAATAGTTCAGCATTTGGGAGAGAAAACGCTTTCTCTCTGGGAGTTCGAAGAGAAGCTCAATACCACTCTACGCTAAATAGGAAGCTATAACCAGCGAGCAGTTAGCTTCGCATAAAGACTGGGACAGAACTAGGATAACTCTCTCCGAGTTAAAAACAATCCTCCAGTTAGTAGTTTTGGAATCTACTTTAGCTATGTGTGTGTTTGTGCATGCAATATATATAATGATATGGCTTCAGGTCTTGTATATGTATGTACATCTATATCTGCTTGTGTATACATGCAAATTATATGGATATGCATGTTTATTATTATTACTTGCGCACCAGGTTTTATTATGTACAAGCACAATATAGCATGAATCAATTCAGATTTAATTAACTATATCTGTATACATCTTCTGTCAACATGGACTTATAAAATGTTGTTCACAAAACAGAAAAATCTGAAAAAATAATACAATTTATTATGTTTGTTTAAACTGTACAAAAAAGAAAAAAAAAACCCTACAATTTGTGAATTTAATGTAAATTGAGTGCTGGCACTCGAAGATAAACATTAATTAGCTCTGACATATAATTCCCATAAAAATAAAACCAAATGTTATTCTAATGGATGAGTTAAAGAAATAAGATACAACATGTCGATTAGTGAGCTTTAGAGGTGATGACAGGCACACGTTTTAACTTCAGGATGGAGCCAGAGTAGCTGTTCCCCTCTGGTTGCAGTCTTTGTAGGCTAATCACCTCTTGGGTCAAGCTTAGGGCGCAGACGTGAGATAAATATCGACCTTCTCATCTCACTCTCGGGAAGAAAGCAAATAAGCACATTTCCCAAAATGTTCCTTTTAAATAACCTGGCACAAAGTGTCTAATTAATTAGTTCTACAATCTTTTTGAATGATATCATGCTGAAGAGAGGAGTAGATTAATCTCTCCTGCATATATTAAGGTTCCAGTTTTTGATAGATTAGATCATATTGTGAGTTAGTTTGTCCAACCCGTGTAATTTAAGATGAAGAATGGCAGCTGTCAGAGGTAACGTGATGATAAAGTGAATTTTAAGGGGAAAAGCAGCGCACCTTTTCATCTGGAATGCTGTGGCGCACGTTCTCCAAATACCCACTGACGTCGTCCACGTTGGTGTAGCGAAGGAGGATGCGAGCGAAGTCTTCCTCGCTGATGGTGGGCAGGCCTTTGGAGTAGGAGAGGAACTCTATCTCAAGCACCTCTGTCTGCAGGTTGTCCATGAACCTGGAGGAGCGAAACGGAGGACAGCTGCTGACAGGAAATGCCACCACCAGAAACTCATCATGCACAAAGGAACACTTAACATAGTCACAAACAAAACCACTAAAGTCTGAACAGTTTGAGGTTCAGTGCGATACGAGAATAATTAATGGCCCTATTACACTGTGAGATAATAATTTCTAGGACATCATGATTTATCACAGAGCAGACAAAAGGTTTTTCAACTCACTCGTAGAAATCTTCAAATTTCAACTCGGCTTTGCCTTTTTTCCCAAAGAAATGCACCAGCAGCGTTGTCTCTGTTTTCTCATCCACGTGCTGTCAAAGATAAGAAAGTGCATTACTCCTCATAACTTTAAAAATCCACTTTAGATGTTATAAAGTCTGATAAACAGAGCAAATCACACCTGATTACAGCAACGATTCATTCAAACATTGAGGGTATTTGCACCCAGGATGAGCTGTTTTGTTACATACAAGCGTATCATGGTACCGACCAGGTTAACAATTACATTTATTTAACCATGCTGACAGCTTTAAGTAAAGATGTTAGTTAATAGCCATACCCAGATTCTGCTATTGAATAATTACCCAGAGTTAATGGTTAATTTTTCACTGTGCCTGAAACCAAACCAGCATTTCCTCCTTTCTGCACAATACAAACACGTGCCATGCAGCAGATTCGTTAAACATGCTACAAAGGAAACATTAGAGGAGTTCTCTTTGAGTATTTACTCTTACTAACAAGAAGATCGATGCATAAATCAAGAACTTGTTCCACTGTTCTCGCTAACACGAAACCTACAGAAGTTTTCATGAGAAACAAATCAGTAAGGACAGAACCTGGTACTTAGTATTACTTTATAAAGAAAGAAATGAACAGTCCCTCCAGGAAGTTGCAATGGCAATAACTAACGCAAATTCAACCAATCCTTGTGAATTTTGCAATTTTGTTCAATCACTGCCAGTTTAATGTGAGTTTAACCAATTGTAGCAGTTCCCTGCACAAAATGTTGAGCACTATTCTTGCAATTTTCTCCAACAATCCCCCCCAAAAAGCCAACGAAATCCTGGAGGGACTGAATGAAGAAGTATCTTAATGACGGCAGTGGCTACCTCAGTGAGATCAGAAAACAGAACTTGACTTGTGCCACGTCTGAGAACATCCCACATGCCCCGGGCCTCCACATGCTGACTGTCTTTTTTAAGAACCTGTGGCAGCAGTTGAAGCACAGCTGTTAGAGGACAAAATACATCTGGCACATGTTAGAGAGATTAGGAAAAAGGGAGATGGACAGACAAACGTGGACACTGAGGCAGACAAGGAGGACAGGAGATGCACAGACTGGAGAGAAGAGTCAGACATATGTAGCAGTAGACAAAAAGTCAGACATGCAGAAACAGACGGGGGCTGACACCGGTGTATCTGAGAGGCCCATCAGCCCTGACGTGAGCCTGCGATGCAGCGATGCATGCAGCCTCTTGGCAGGACATCGAGCCAATACAGCTAACACATGTCGAAAGCATGCAGGGCGTGAGACCTGAAGGGTGATTCATGCCAGGTTAACTATGTAACTGAACCCACCCAATACATCATCATTTGATGCTATGCTGTGAGGTGAATGCAGGTTATCAGACACCTTTCACCCACTGTTGTGAAATAGGTTCGGATTTTAAACGGATACATTCTCTTTTGCGCGAGACTGTAAGTCTAAAAATAAAAGATGATGGTGCAGATTTTTACCAATACACTAAAATGCACAAAAACTCTTTGACCACATTTCCTGCTCAATGTAATCTGGAACAAAGAAGCCACTCTCTGCTATTTTTCTCATTGAGGTCATGCTCCTGATCTCGGATTAACCAATCATTATTATTATTACAGTTTACACTGTTCCCTTCACTTCCACCCAGCTGCTGTGGGACTATAATAACTACAGCTGCAGTGAAACACAACTGTCAACAACAATTTTCTGGTAATTGGTGTCACGTGCAATAAAAAGATCACAGGAGATCTGTCTTCCGAGCAGTTAAAAAAAACTAGGACATCTCAGTTAGCAGTTATAAACCATGTTGCTGCCTCTCACTCTCATTCTGTTTTTTTCAACCTATCATCTCTTCAGTCTGGGTGTTTTCTCAAGTCTCGACATCGCCTCATTCATAAGCAACATCAGCACGCAACCAACCAGAAACAGCCAGCCGCCATCGACACGTGTTCTTAAGGTTGGCTTGCTTCATTTCATAATATTTATTTATCTTATTGAGTTTTTTTTTTTTTTCATCTCTCAAGCCCGAGGGGGAATGTGAGACAGCTGATAAAACAGATCTTCCTCTGCGCCTCATCGCTTTTCACCAGAGAGAGAGAGATTTACGGCATGATCCCACAGCTAATTACCGAACAACTCTTTAATGCGCCACGCTGTTCCCATCTCATCCCATGAAAAGATCCTCATACACTTGTAATTAGAATATGTTGGGGAAAGCCCAACCGCAGCACTGAAGACATGCCTGTTATGTGTTTTTGAAAAGATTTGACTTTTGAACTTTTTCTGCTGGAAAGTTACCTACAGTACGGGAGAAGAAATCAAAACAAAAAAGACACACCTCAAGGGAAAGTCTTCAAACAGAACTCTGAAAAGATGGGTCTGTCCCACTGTTAGCTGTAGGCTCTTCTATGTGTGCGTGTGTGTGTGTGTTGAGTGCTTTTCACAGTGCTGCTTCTCCTCTCTGACGGGCATATACATGGTCAAACCCATCACAAAAGGTAACCTGAGCCAAAATACCACTCCTCAAGAAACTGTAAAAATAAAACATGGGGGTCCGGGCGAAACGTTGTCAGTCTTTTGGTAAGAGCTTTTTGAAGTGGAATCCCTCGCCCAACGCTGACAAAAGCAGAGTACATAAATCATCCGCAGCGCACCCCATGCACTACCACACACACTCACAAAGACAATATGTCAGATAATGTTGAAGTACACGGTGGTGTATTTCAATTCCAGTGAATGTGAATGAGGTTATCTAGTGTTAACAGACACAAATACGGGTGGTGTCAGCCCCTGAGATACATGTGTGTTTTCTGTGCTAACTCACTGTGCAAAAACATTTTCAGGTTAGGGAGAGCGCATGCCAAAAATACATGCAACAAGCAGAACAGTTCATTTTCCTTCAGGGAAAGAGAACAATACATACACTGTGTGGCGGGGGTTTGTGATGCCCGTACAGCTGCAGGCTCTGAAATGCAAAAAGAGAACAGAGAGACAAGATGTATTTATAATACAAAGTATTTTAGAACAGGAAGATGGTTGGAAATTAGTTTTTTAAGCTTCCGATTGAAGCAACGCTGTCAAGTTTATATGACTTTACCAGGAATCCAAGATACTTATTCCTATTCTTCGGTTAGTGAATGCACCTAATCCTCGTCTTCAGCTTTGTCTTCTTGCAAAGCGTCATTATATTTCCAAATCTAGAGTACCCATTCTAATGATCTTTTTGATGGTTATACGGGCTTCAGATTAATGTGAGACCGTCCAGAGATGCTAACGTTTGTCCCGGCAGAATAAGCTCCTCCATGTTGTGTTTGTGCGATAAGACCTCAAAGAGTCGCTCTTATCTCTCTTTTCAGCTCTGCCTGTTTACATCCACCTGCATGTGGCATAAGACAGTCTTAAAGAGATGAAAGCTTCAGGCATGTTTTACCCTGTATGACCACATTCACCTCTGTGCAGCTTGTGTTCTCTCCAGTAACACTGCAAGTGTTGCAAACAAAAACCCTGTCATATAATGCCATGTTGGTTCAAATTTAAGATTCAGGTCAATGTCAAGCTGCACTAATCTTTTTTTAAACAATAAATCAAAGAACTCTGTGTACTTTGAAAGGCGTCACTCCTGGTGACAAAACCCACAGTGAATATCACCTGACCCAGGTCAAGTCAAATCTTATTCATGTAGCCCAAGATCACAATTTGTAGATGTCATTCAGTAGACTCTTTCCTAAGTAAAGAAAAAAACACTGCATAAAGTCCTTTTAAACAGGGAAAAGTGGAAGAAACCTCAGGAAGAGCAACAAGGGAGGAATCCATATCGCTGGTCGGACAGACAATAGATGTTGATTGTACAGAACAAGCCATCAAAATGATATACAAGTATATACAATCACATTATATACACATTTTGATGACACAGTTTCTGATACATGAAGATTATAAAACCCAATAGTCCCCTGTCAGCTGTATGGAGCATTTTAGTGTTTTTCAGCCCAATGTTTTCTTTTTCCGGCTCGAAACATTTTGACACACAGATCGAATCAATCTTGCTTTCAGCTGCAACAGGCAGTTGTTTTTAAATGGCAAAGCAATGAGCTACCTGCCCAGCACCAAACAGCACACACAGTTAGTGACTAGCTGCATGTTTAGCTGAGGCAGATATTCCTCTTGGGAGTTAATGTAGACTAAAACAAAGCTAAAAGAAGAGTGAATGTTGAACTTTCATTCGTCAGGTGGCAGAAACATGACGAATAAATGTTGAATGTTTAATTAGGCAACTTCTTGCTAACACATAGCCATATCAACCTTATACAGTGATAATATGTCCCTGTTGTGTTGCGCCCAAGAGGGAAAATTAATTATTGCAGGTTTAAATCGATATATTTTTATGGCCACTTGGGGGCAGCAGACCAAGCTGAAAGCACAACACCTGACATATATAGTTGTTACAGGGAACTTGTTAGCAAATATGCATTTAATTACACATCTAGCACACATAGAGCAACACTGACAGTTGTGTTTCTGCTACCTGACTCACGCAAGTCCAGTATTCACACTTCTTTTATCTCTGTTTTAGTCTACGTGAGTTCTGTGAAAGATATCGGCCCTCTACCTTGCGAGTTGCTAATTTTGTCTCTCTGTCCTGCTGCTGCTGGAGTTTACGGCCAAACCAAAACAATGAGCTGCTTCATCTATTTCACATTAGACATAGTCACCTGGTCCACTATTTATGTAAAAGACATTGATTACAGCAACTTCAATAACCATCAACAGTCAGTTCATACCTGCTGGTCAAATCTTTGCACGTCTTCAGCAACTTCCTTTTTGTCCTTTTTCTTACGGAAAATTTCCTCCAGCTGGTGGGAAGATGATAAATTATTATGCAAAAGGTAACAGATAAAATGTTATTATATCTGATTACGAGACGAGGCTCATACCACCAAGAACTCCCTTTTGTCCACCATTTCATTCCCATCTGCATCAAACATGTTGAAAGCAATCCTGAAGCCTGCATGGGGCTCTGAAATCAAACAAAAATGAATTATAGTCACAGACAGTCACCAAGATAATTCTGCTTAAGCCAGTTAAAACATATACTTACTTGTTAAAATGCAGAGCAGGAACAGATACTCTGTGTAACTGATGACACCTGGAAAAAAAATAGAGAGATTTGTCAAGCTTAGAAACAAAAACCTAAACGTTCCCTTTTCCACACAAGGCAGCATCAAACAGCATTAACCAGTTAGCTGAAGGTGTTTACAAATGTTCAAAGTCATGCGCCCGAGATGAATAAGCCATCCAAAGAAACGCCTTCAGACAGGGGTAATCTTCTTGCGCTCACTGATAACATCTTAAAAGGTGCCTTTTACTTCATGCTTGGTGTTCCCCTCACACAAACACAGGCTTTACAACTGAGCTGACCTATCTGGACACAAACCCAAACAAATTTAAGGCCTACGGCTTCTGATCGTGTTTGGGTAACAAGGTGTAATACATTCTCAAGTGATCTGTCACTGATTGAGAATGGCCGATTTTCAGGTTTTGTGTCGCGTCCTTCAGCTCCCTTTGTTGTGTGACACAGAGAAGAGAAGAGTAAGTGTCAGGAGACATCTCAGTCGACTCAGGAGGCTTCTCCCCTCTGCCTCTGAAAGCATTCCCAAGCTTTTGTTTGCTCGGGAAGATAGAGAATCGAGCCCAGATAGTTCTGGGTGACTGCTCTTGGTGTTATGGGAAAAGAATTCAGGTACAAGGTTTGCTGCAGGGAGATATTTCCAGAAAGAGGAGCACCCAAGGGAAAAAACCTAAACTAGCAAACAAAGATTTTACTCTGCTTCCAAAATTCCTCTACAGCACTGGTTTTTCAAATTATGATATGTGGACCACTGGTGATATAAAAGCTGCCTTAATGGTACACGAAACATGAAATAAATTAATTTAAAAACACAAAATACTACAAAATTCTAATAAAAATACTTGAGTTTGCCATTTCCTGTAATATTTTCTGCTACGAAGTCACATCCACGAGCTGAACTACGATGGGAAGATAAACTAGACAACAAAAATATATTCCAGCGCACACCAGAATACGACTGACACGCTTTTATTGCGTTAGAAACAAAACAAAAGGAGTGAACTACATGCTGCTTCATCAGATTTGCACCAAGGTAAAAGGAATCCTTCAGAAACATGCAACCATGACTCTAAACAGAAATCATTAGGAAATGAAGTGTGGACCAGGAGTAATCCTTTTCCACTAAATTAACTCTGGCTCTTGAACCGATTCCGTTCAGGCTTCAACAACAGTCCTACAGCAGGAATAAACTTGCCTCTCGCATGAACTGTCCTGAATACAGCGTTTTACTGTATTTTAACGTCGGTCATAATGGTGATACTTGTTGAGCCTACTGTTTTCTGAGGGGGGGGGGGACACGGTGTAAGAAGTTTGAGAACCACTGCTCTGGAGGCTGGAACTACTCTGCTAATAAGATGACGTAAAAGCCAGTGAAACACATGTACAAACTGAGGTGTGAAAAGAGAATTAGTGATGCGTGCCATTCGACAAACTTCATCAAAAAAATCCCCCACGACAAAGTGCTCCGTCTTCACACCCCAGCTCTCTCTGTTTGGCAGGTACGGCCCTATAATGACAACAGATCTCTAGCTTCAAAGCCTTTAAAGCTTAAATGGGTTGAGGAGGGAAAAAAAAAGATTCCACCCATGTTTCACCAATACCACACACCTTCACTCCTGGAGGGAGCCACCCTCCTCCCCTCCTCCCTCTGAGCCTCTGAGCTCAAGTAGATGTTGTTAGACAATACAAAGAATTCCACAGAAACACTTCATACAGAGTGGCAGTCCCGGAGATGTAATCCAATGCCATTCTTAGGCTTCATAATGTCCGTGGTGATCAGGGGGGTGGCCAGTGGGACATGTCTCGACATAGCTGGGTTCAAACAGCTCCCTCATTCTCTAAAGCAACGCTTTGTTCACAGATCAATCCAGTCCTTTTTTCCCTGACAAAGCCGCAACGTTTAACAGCAGGATTAAAAGCCCCAAATCCCAGCATTGGCACTTAGCTAAAGCAACAGAGGAGAGAGCAGAACAGTGAGATCTGATGCTCCACTGGCTCGTATGACCTACTGAGCTGGAGTGTGCAGGCCCAGGTGGGAAATTTTGAAAAAAAAATCTTCAATCACACTGACAACTTCATTTTCTTCATGCAACGTTACTGTGAATTAAGGTTTGCAGGGTGAGGAGTGAAGTCATTTCACAAGCTGCATTATGTAAAATGAGATTATCTCCAGGTGCTTTGCTCACATGTGGTTCTGTGTGTCTGTGTAGTGAATGTCAATTTACACGCAATATGATCAGGCTTTATTTTAAGGGTCAATGAGTTTATTTTGTTATTTATTAGGATTTACAATCTCCAAATCTTCCAAAATAAACATGGCAATTTGGTACTGATCATTAACTTTGCAAGCCAGCTGGACTCGCAAGATCACAGTGATACCGGATCAATTAGTGTCCTTTGAGGAAGTACTGGCAGCTATGGGGGTGAGCCCGGGTGTGATGCACCAAGAAGACACTAATCAGCTCCCATTGAGGTTAGCGTAGATGCTGCTACCATCAGATATTTAAGAACTGTACAGTGTTTATTCTTTGTGAAATAAGAGTAAAGAACGGCACTGGAAGCTTTTCTCGATGGGAAAGATGTTTTCACTCTTCTCCCATATGTTATGTGATTGGTTGAAGTTCGTCCTGTGATAGACAGACGGTTCATCCAATCACCTGCTGAGTATTTTTTTGAATGTGCAAGCCCTATTCCAATGACAACTTCCCAGATGTTTGTGTGTAAGTCAAGTTAACTAATTAGGTAAAGAATAAGGTGTTTAATTAAGTAATTCCAATGAATTGCTATTGTAATGACATAATAACATATACACACACGTATTATAGTATACTATAAGTAAATATTGAATAAGAAATCTAAATGTAAGATTAATGAACCACATTTTATATTCAATATTCCTATTTTCAATGCAATCGTTAACTGCTATAAACTGTAAACTGCAGTTGCCTCCCTGCCACAGACAGTGACAGAAGATCTTCAGTGAAGCACAATGTCCACGTTTCACATTAAACTGTAAGTGCAACTTATCAAAAAGACACTTCAGTTCTCTTAGTTAAATTCATTTGCTATGAATTTAGTGTTGGATTCAAGACTTTTGAAAAGAAGTCTTTAAAGGACCCTGATGGTGCAGCACTGTATTGTACCAAAAATACTTTGCGTTGTTCATGGGGACTGAAACAATATTTTAAAGAGGGTAAATGAATGAAAAAAGTTTGAGAATCACTGACCCAGAGTCTTTTAACTGCTCAGCCGAAATGTGTCTACAAGCAAGCATACATTACAACATTCATTCATCATTTATTGACTTCTGCATTTCTTTCATGGAAATTCCTCCTTTCCCTAAAAAGTAGTACCAAATGATATAGTTATTTACAGGAAACCTATTCTACTTTATATTAAAGAAACCAGCAAGAAACCATTAAGTGTATTATCAATGGACCATTCCCTCCTGCAGAGGGTACTTGAGAATAAATCTACAACATGTTACCAGACTGATGGCGAGATAAGATAGTATTTACAACACACTCACTGCTCTGGAGTATACAAGGCTGACATGCACAACAGAGCACACTCTGAACAAGACATGGAGGGCCTTTAAAAAAATAAAACCATAAAGGGGAATCGCTTGAATTCAGTGGATTTATGTGTGTGTTAGTGGGTTACTTCACCTCGTCCGCGAAGGTTTCTAAACAAATTAGATGATCCTTTCCAAACAGGCGGGGTGTCAGCCAGCATCTTGTCTAATTCCTGCGAGAATAGAAGAAAATCCCAAATCACTCATTCATTTCTAAATCCCAGGTAATCACAATGTAATGCAGTGTTTGTTGGCAGTAATTACAGAGGTTTTACTCAGATGAAAAGGACCTTCTGCTCACCTTTTTTGTGAGGGACTTCCACGCTCTCCTACCTACACAAAACAAGGTTTAACAGTTAGCGGATGATATATGTCGGACGTATAATAATACGTTTAAACGGTGGATTCTGCATTAGTGAAACAAAAGTGAAAACAGGTGTTTATGTGGACAGAAACACAAGCTGTGTATCTCCACGAACACATTCCAATGGTCAATAAAGCAGAAGATAAGATGGAGGTGTTGTAAAAGAAAAAAAAAAGTCAAATCACATCGATAACAATGACAATAACCCTCCGCTGACACATTTTAAAGCCTGTGTCTAAAGCTGGGATTATGATTGCCATGTGATGGCCTGCTCTCCATCAAAGTGAGGTGTCTGCGTGTGAAGATAAAAAGGGGAATATTGTCCTCAATGTAGGCATGTATTTGATGCTTTCTATTAATGTTTCATAACCAGCAAACACTTATGGATCTGGGATGAATAATTTACATGACAGCACTTTAACTTTTGACTTAAATGGTTCACTTCTCCACAACTCCATCATCCTCTGCACATAGTGGTTATGTCCTTCCTAAACATCCATAAGAATGGCAAAACACATCTTTTTTTTTTTTTTACAGCCATAAAAAAAGCATGATTACCATTTTGCAACACGTAAGCCATTAGCCACCAGCGAACAGTGACACGCAGTGTGCTAACACATTAGTGCTCCTTGTTTACCTTCCTCAGTAGATGCCTATGAAGCCGTGGCTAAAAGATTACAGCAGGCCACACACCTTAAATCATAATCAATCCTAGTAATCAGAATGTCTTATCATTACATTTATGACATCCATGCTAAGTTGTTTGGTCTCTCTGGGTCTCGGCGAGTTTCTTGCCACATAAATGAGCCATAAAAGTGGGGTTGCTGGCGAAGATGTCTATCTTTATGCAGGTGTTATGACTAAGGCTCTTCAAGCCGCAACTTATTGTCCGATGACACTTCGCTGGCCCTCAGCAACAAGCAAAGTTCCAGGAAGCAACAACACTGGGTGTTGTTGTGTGTGTGTGTAACTGAAGGAAGAGGGGAGCAGGGGTTACAAAGTGTAATTAAGCAAATGGCTGCAGACAAATGAGTCTGGTTCCTCCACAGAGCTACAAAGATTATGGAGGCAGTGTAGCATCTGCAGTGTAGCACACTGTTACAGCCTTCATGAAGTGAATTGGGCTGCCATTCAAAATGCTTGATAGCAAAAAATATTGCTTAATGGTCCAGTGTTTAAGTAATAACATGGCAGAAATTAAACATATTAATCATAGGTATGATTTCATTAGTGTAAAATCAGCTGAAAAGGGGAATTGCTGTGTTTTGTGACCACTATAGTTTCTCCAACGCACTTGGAAGGCAAGGGTGAGGCGAGCAGTATTCAGTTGGTTGCAGTCTGTAATTTTTACTGCTTGATGCCACTAAATCCTACACACTGGACCTTTACTAATTTACTAATTTTAAGCACTTTGAACTCTTAGGAAGTCTAAGAGCCTCAACAGGAACTTAAAAAATACTTTACTTGTGAAACGAGAACAACAAGAGAAACCAGGGTCTAAATATTGTTCCTGAACCCCCAAAAAAGTATTTTCTCTGGAGACAGACTTTCCGATGGCCCACGAGTTTGCACTCACCGATCAAACACATCAAGTCGTGGGCTGCTACAGACTGAAAGCACTGAGTGTCACTAGAATCTATGTAAAGACACGTTCTTGTAAAGAATTAAAGAGATACAAAGATAACAAGTGAGTGCAGGAGAGACACAAAATATAATTTCTTATTTGATCCAATGCAGTTATATAGTAAAGAAATAAATGAAGGTAAAACACAGTTTGTCTTCTTCTGAGACTCTGCTCAAGGGCCTCCCTAGTTTCTCTGTGATCTGCACAACTACACCGCTAGATGCAACTAAATCCTACACACTGGACCTTTAAGTCGTAAAAATCAATAATTATTTCTCCCTTCCTCCAAAGGATGTTTAAGTACTGTGGGAAGGAGTGCACTCACTCTTGGGTTCATTCAGTGTGATGGACTCGATGAAGTTGAGCGGCGTCATGTAGAGCTGGCCCTCATACTCCACCGAACTGAACAGGCGAAATCTGTTTTCAAAGGACGACATGTACACGTCTCCATCATCCAGATCATAGGTCCTGGCCTGTAAACACACACACACACACACACACACACACACACACACCATCATGAAATACTGTGATAATACTGTCTGAAAGATGCTTTTTATGAAATCCATCGAAGCTTTTCTTGTCACGAAAAGCCTCGCTCACATGGAACAACAAAGAGGCCCAAGCTTTAATTCAGTAATGGGGCACATGTTATGTCAGTCCTATTTTTCATCCCTGTGCACCAGATAATGTCCCTACAACTGTTCAAACGCAGCCAGATCAGAAGGCTGGATTGGTGAAGACAGAGCGGATCTCTCTGTCAGGTGGCAAAGTGCCAGGTCCACTGGGCACAGAGCAAACACCCAGGGAATGTGTGCCCCCCTCTGCTTAACCATTAAACCCCCTCTAACCACCCCCCCGCCTCTCATCAAATGTCAGTCCCTCCGCCAAGTCCCAGTGTCCAGTTTCCTGTGTCCCTGGATTCCTGCTGCCCGTGGACACCAGTCAAGGTTTCCCTCCTATTGGAAACAAGTAATCTTCTGTAGCTTGGAAGTGCAAACCTGGTTTACATGTTTGTTTACATCTGCTGTGATCCATGAACATCTTGTCAACAATGTCAGTGAATGTCTGAGCTAAAGAGACTCGCTGTAGAAGTTCTGGTATGTAGGCTAATAGAGACTCATACACATTGTACGAGAGGGCAGGCAAAATAACTTCTGACAGAAAATTACAATAGTGCCGTAAAAACCTGCGTAAAGCAACAACAATCAACAACTCTGTTCCTGATCTTATTACTGATTAATCCATCATTGTTCTGGATTAATCAGTTTATGTGAAAAGTTTTAGTTCTAGTTTTCAAATGTTTTATGTCCAAATGTTCTTCGTGATGTGTTTCATGACGACCACGATGAAGGCCACAAGCCGAAGCCCATTGATCTCACAATAAAGTTGTTCTTTATTCTAACATTTTTATTCTGTTGCTGCAGTTTTATCACTATTTATCTTCTTCCTGAATTTTGGAAGTAGGTGACGTGTCAGAAATTCCTACTTTGTTTAAAACCATAAACTATAACTATAAAACAATATCAATCAGCGATCCATATAGTTGCCGATTAATCTTCTGTAGAATCATCTGATACTGTCTACCGGTTAAAGCTCCTCAAATGTGAGGAGTATAATTTATAATAATAAATTATTTAAAAATTTCAAAAAAATCAATAGAAAAATCTATTAAAAAAAAACACACATTAGTTGAAGTTCTTCTTATAATATTCAATTATGGTCGTTTTTGTAACAACAGCTTGTAAAAGAGCAGGAGCATTTTAAATCTGGCACCAAAAACAACAACAACAACAACAACAACAACCAAGTTTGGCCTCAAAATGTATCATCATAAAAAGATTCACATCGTTCCCAGCCACTTGTAATGGATTACAAGAGACAGTCAGGTGTTCCTGTTATTTTGTCCAGCCCCTAACAAATGCAAACACAACACAATGTACACATATTAAGAGATGTAAGTATTTATGCCTCATGCCTTTAGAGAAAAAAAAAAAACCCTCACTGATGGCAGCAATTGGGTCACGTG
Organism: Dicentrarchus labrax; assembly: GCF_905237075.1. Lineage (NCBI taxonomy): Eukaryota > Metazoa > Chordata > Actinopteri > Moronidae > Dicentrarchus > Dicentrarchus labrax. The sequence goes on from NW_026136713.1 coordinate 17,111,100, forward strand.
ATCTATGAAGTGCCTTTTGACCATTTTCAGCACCAAAAGGTCGGGGATAGCTCCTTCTGGTGACGACACATTAACGTTACCGATGGTTTCCGTGCAACCATACGATGTAGAGGCTAATTGTGTTGGAAATACTACCTAAAGCTATTACAATAAGGGGAAAAAACGTTTAAATTGAAGCATTTTGAGCGACTGTAGGTGTGTTGGTTTGGTCACTAAAGCCCACGCGGCTTGACAACTGTACCTTATCGGTGGCAGAAACTGATGGCAACGCCAGATGAAAGAGTCGAGCCTCGACATGGCTCTTCAATCCGGTGCGCCTACCGACAGCCGGGTAGCAGTAATACGCAGCACCGACCCCCGCCGCCGTGACGCACGCTCCAGCCGCGATAACTTTAAGCGCTTTTGTCGCCTTCGAGGTTGTCGCTTGCGTCCACGTCCCTGTTGTTCTGGAGCTGTTAGAGAGTGACTGTACAAGCCTGCGCAGGGAAGCCATGTCTGTTTACACTAAGGTGTCGTAACCAGGGGGGGAAAGAGCTGCTGCTGCTCCGGAGCTCGCGAGAAATGCCGTCGGTATTTCAGGTCGCTCCGGGATTAAAGGGCGTGAGAGTGAAGGAAAAATGTTTAAATCTTTGCGTAAACACAGAAAGAACCACTGAATTATGTCTCATCTCTCGTGGGTTCATTTAAAGTCTCATTTTGTTTTTGTTTTTGTGTGTTTACAGATTTAATTTAAAGTGATGTAAGTGCTCAGTTTAACAACCCACAACCCACCACCAACTCTCTCCCTGTGTGTCTTTATTTTGTGCCTTGGGGAGAAGGAAAAAAAAAAATAAATCCCTGCCAGGGCACGTCTGAACTGTGACAGCCCCGCCCATTACTAGTCCTGTGGTTTTGCACCTGCCTCACCACCCCTGCCACTTTGAGCGCAAAAGCCCTTCCAGGAGCTTCTTGTACCTGCACTGCAGCGTTTATTCAGCCCTCACTTCTTCCACCCAACCTGCGCTGCGTGTCCCCCTCCACGGCTCCGCTGAGACACACCATCAACCATCCGCTGTTGGACAGGTATGCAACATGAGGGCGATCTGAGCAGCGACTGCAGCCCACCCCCAACTGATGAAGACGCAGCGGTAGAAAAAAAGAAAAGAAAAGAAGAAATCTGCGCAGCCAGCAGCAGCGGGAGATTATAGTGAGTGTTTCATGTCAGGGGAGAGAAATCCGCGCGTCCGCGTGTCCTTGTACATGTGCTAAGTAACGGAGGAGGTGGACATAAACATGCAGTAAGTGACAGTGGCAACCAGGTAGTGTACTACGCAAGAGCGCTCCCTCCGGACCTCCTCGCTGAACTTTACCCGCTGAGCTCTTGACGCGATGGCTGCTGCTGCCGCTGCCGCTCTGGGGGAAGTTGGAGGCGTCTTGCACGGCATCGATGGTGTCGCACAGGTCGGGTCCCATTTCCTGCTGACCCCACTCGGGGACAGTCCGACGCTGCTGGGGGAGCACCTCATATCTGGGGACAGGCTCTCCCGGAGCACCACGGCGGATTTAACGCACCTCAAAGGGATTCTCAGGAGGAGACAGTTATACTGCAGAACTGGTTTTCATCTGGAAATACTTCCGGATGGCACAGTGCAAGGCACGAGGAAGGACCACAGTCGTTTTGGTAAATACTGAGAGCTTTAAATATATATATATATATATATATATATATATGTATATAATTTGGTAGCAACAAATATAAGGCAATAGAAAGTGAACTGTTATAATAAAACAAATGGTTATCAAAATAAAAGGAAACACTGCTGACATAAAAATAACAATCTGATGATGTAATTGTTAAAATGTCTTAATTGTGCTGCTTTCAGAGCTGAATTTGAATTTTTGAGCTTCTGTGATAATATTCTTTCATCTTTGTCAAAGTCTGTACAGAACAACTGTGTTATTCTTCTCCAGGTATTTTGGAATTCATAAGCCTCGCTGTTGGGTTGATAAGCATTAGAGGAGTGGACAGTGGACTCTATCTGGGGATGAACGACAAAGGAGAGCTGTATGGCTCTGTAAGTACCATCTCTGCTCATTCATGTTGCCCAAATCCTTAATTTTTGACCATGTGATGATCCACAAGGAGCTCTTTTCATCTCTCAGATTTGGAGAATTTGATTTTCAGGAGGATATATTTAGAGAAATAATCATTTTTTTTTTTTTTTCTGTGTCTTGCATCTTGAGCCAAGGCGTCTCTAACATGTATGTTGCACCCTTTGTTTTCAGGATAAGCTCACAGCTGAATGTGTCTTCAGGGAGCAGTTTGAGGAGAACTGGTACAACACATACTCCTCCAACCTCTACAAGCACGGAGAAAAAGGGACGCGTTACTTTGTGGCATTGAATAAAGATGGGACACCAAGGGACGGGACTAAATCCAGGCGGCACCAGAAATTTACACACTTCTTGCCCAGGCCTGTGGACCCCGATCGTGTGCCAGAGCTGTACAGGGATATCCTGGGACACAGCTGAGACCTGGAGCCCTGGTCCAGTTCAGGAATAGCTGCTAAAGCCCTGGCAGGCAGGGAACAGAGAAGAGAAGAGGGACGCAAGGCATGGGGATGTGGCCCGGTGCAAGCTGGTGGACAGCAGCCCGACCAGCAGGGATAAAGGCACCGGGGGCCTCTTGTAGGAATGCACGGGCCATCTCTCAGCAGCCAGGGAAGACAGGCTAGAATGTCTGCACGCTCGGCATGAGGGGCTCGTTTGTTTTAGAGGCCGGATGACCCTAAAAAGTACCCGCGTGGAATAAGAGATGAATGGGAGACGGAGCTGAATGGTCAAGGGAGCATCTCCTCCGGTCGGACGGAGACGTCAGCCGACTCCGGGAGTCCATGGGAATCTGTACTATCCAGAAATGGTACTTTTAATTTGGGTACCGTGTCAGAGAGCCGTAGTTTGTTCAGAAGGACTTTGAAGGAATTCTGTTTATTTTTTCTTACCTGTGTCTAGACCTGTTTGAAAAGAGCAAAAGTGTAACAATTTATTTATTCATTTTAGATACATATATTTATGTTATATATTTATTTATTTGAGAATATATTTTTACAGTTAGATACATGCAATATAGAGAAACCACTAGAAACTGTATCGACTATATAAAGACTGAGACGCTGTACCATTATGTCTTTTTATTCTTAAAAAAAAGCTCAGCTAGTGATATACTGTAATATGACCACAAATATGAAACATATGGCAACATTTGGAAAAAGATCCCCACGTCTGAAATGCATTTTATCACAATATGGCAACTGTGAATCAATTTAAACAAAATGTTTGTAATGTTGACGTACTAATTCTAACTAAACTACTGTCACATGTGTTGCAGGAAGAATCTGAAGTCAACAAACTGATAATACAAACAATAAATTGCTCAAAATGTGATCAAAATGCTTTTTTTTTATTTTGTCAGCCTATATGAGCAGAGATGGAGATGTTTTATGTGTTCCCACGTTTTTGACAGAGCATTATTTAAATCTTTACTGGTTGCCTTTGTCTTTTCAGAGTTTAGACATATAAACCTGCTTACAAGACCAATGTTGTCTTTCTTTATGGACGCCATTATGCCGAGAGACAAGTCGTAGACCTGATGCACGCATAAAACTTCAAAGCCTCCCTCCCGAATCGTCTGAATGTAAAGGCCGCACAACGATCGGGGCCAAATAAAATGTGACCTTTAGCTCGGACTCAGCAACTTTAGCAGCTGTATAAGAGTGGAGGTCAGAGCGATAAGGATTAAGTAACCTCTGCTGACAGTTTGAAGATGGTTTGTTGAAATGTTACTAAATAATCAAAGTCAAGGTGGTGATGCTTTATTCTCTTGTCTCTCTGTGTTAGGAATGTTTTTACTGTCCCACCATTTTTAATAGCAGATGTGGAATTAGGAGTTACAAAGCAGCTGAATAACTGATTTATTCTTTAAAAGCCACTATCTCATATCTGTGCACAGTTTCCTCCATGGCTGGGGGAAGAGCTGTGTTGAAGCATGAAAGCTCAGCCTGTGATCTCAGCGAGCGCGTGTTTGTGTGTGTGATAGCGAGCCAGTGGGGGTGTCTCGATGCAGGGAGTCAACCCCGTTGCCAACTCTCTCCTGTCTACAGTGTGATACTGCGGGACTTTCCCACCTGCACACCTTGAACATCAACACGCTTCTGTCGTCGATTAATGACAGCATCCCAGAGTGTATTATAACCTGCGTGCACGTGGACATCCCCTGTCCACTGGGTAAACACACGCAAGCCTATTACAGCATGAAAAAAAGATTCTGGTGCTTGTTTTTGCAAAGATACTGTCACTGCTCATCTTTCTGTAGCTTCGTAGAAAAGTTAACAAGCGTGAAAATGATGGACAGGACGTCCTTCATGCATGTCCTATCCCATCTTTCCCAGCTAAAGAGTGTGTTGCCTCAATAGTTTGCCCATGACTTTGACCTGCTGCTTTTTTTTTGTCATTGCAATACCTCCAAAGAGACTAAAGTCTCAGTTGTGGCCATGAAAAGCCGACTTTGTGCAAATCTAAGAGCGTAACACCCTCCACCCCCCTTTTGACATTTTGAAGGTCATCTCTCTAAACACACTGGAAATCCTGACTTGTGATACCTGATGCCCAGAAGTGCTCTTTGGCACTTGTTTAACCGATGTTTTTGGAGACTACCTGGCCCAGAGACAGATGCTTTTGTTCCCCCCTACCCCGCCTCCTCCAGGTGGTCTGCGGCTCCTCGCTGAAAACACTTAAGCCCCTCATCCGCACCCACTCTGGAGGGCCGTCTCACACGCTTAATGGACGCTCCCTGACTTTCATCACCTCCTCAGCAGCGGCCTTACAGGGCTCTCGAGGAAACCCAATCAAGTGTATGCGCGTGCACGTGTGTGTGTGTGTGTGTGTGTGTGTATATGGCATGGGTCCATGGGCAGGTGTGGAAGTCAGTGATCTTCTGTGTCTATCTTCGCAGTCAAGTCAGACAGCGCAGGTGTTCCCTCAGCACTCAAGCTCTCACACTCTGATCTCAGGCCTGCTGTTTGTCAGCTGGGGATATAACTTAGCAGCAGGAGGAGGAGGGTGGAAATACAGCAGGCTTTGTTGTCTGCCCCCAATTATCAGAGAGCATAATTTCTATATTTAGAAGGCTGCGTTGGGGAAGACAGGGGAGGTGCCGAGAAGCTCACCTGTTGCTCCAAAGACGTGGCCACTTCTAAGAGTGTGTTTGCGCAGGGATGGTGTCTGCAGCTTTGTGTCATTTGAATCCTGCAACTATTGATTTCAGGCTCTTTGTTGTTTGTTTATTCCTTAGTAAATTGCCGTGCGCACAAATTATGAGCTGCATGTGTGTTTATAGGGATTACAGCAGAAGTGTAAGTATAGCGTTATCCACTTGATACTTTTGGGCTTTCATCAGAGTCCAGAGAGAGAGAAAGAGAGAGAGAGAGAGAGAGAGAGAGAGAGTGAGGCCCTCTAGAAAAACCTGCAGCCAGGGCTCCCAAATATCATCCATCCCTCCATCGTTCATGTTTTGTGGCCTGAAAAATCATCTTTTCACACTAGCAGCATTGTACCCCATTTTAGTTCAATCATTTTTAGTGTCATAGCTAAGAGGAGTTTGCGGTCTGCCTTCCGCAAGCGGCAATTAGAGCAGCATACCTGATTTTACTGACACTCCACATCGCAAGCTGTCAGCTCCAGTGGAAAATATGCTCCTCTGTTTGCATCTCCATGGAGACATAAGTAGAAAACAACAATGTTTAGGTGTTGTGGGGAACAAAAAAGAAGAAGCCAGGGCACTGTCATTTCTGCAGAGTTTAGGCGCACACAGTGAACAACGCTGCGGTGCATTTGCAGGCCCTGCCAGTGACTGACAGGGTTTTGTTTAACTAAAGGGATCTGAACACGCAGTACCTGGAGGAGGCTGAGGGCTGAAGAATCCGCGCTGGTACAACAACAACACACAGCTGCCATCTGTGGCATCTAACACAGCACACAGAGACAGGTCGACCAGAGGTAAATGGGATATGGTTGGATGACATGTGACACATTTAGCCCGGGAACAGGGTTCTCGCAGTGTTTTGCTTAAAATTGAACATTGTTTTTGGTTGATAAAACATAATACTCAAGAATATTACATATATTAGTTAGTAAGTTAGTTAGGCCACACTATAATATACTCTCATAGACAGTCATAAGAGGTAGTGGTTGAAAATAATTGAGTACATTTACTCAAATACTGCACTTAAGTACCTATTTGAGGTATTTGTACTTGGATGTTCCTTTTTGTGCCACTTGATTCTACATTACAGATAAATATATTATACTTTCCACTCCAACACAATGATTTGACAGGTGTAGCTGCTTTTCATGGTGTTAAAAACAAAAACTTATGGTCCTTTTAATATAATATGCTTCAGTGTTATAGATTAAACTACCAAACAGTAAAGTAGCTCAAATTAGCTCCACTTCAACCTACAACACTGAAATACTGTTTGCTTTAATAGATTTTTTTATTTTGGAGCAAAACAAGCAGTAATACATCATTGACATATAAAGTTGTTGTAGCAAACAACTGCTTATTCCAGCAGAAACGGAGCAACATTAGCATTTATTTGGAGAAAGATTAAGCCAAAACAATCAGAAAGATTCATATAGAGCTGAGTGGAACTGTTGAGTAGGGTGATAAAATCTTTCTGGGTTTGTCGAGTGACTCCTTTTACATTACACACATAATACATAAGAATATTGATCAATTCAGCCGTAACGCATCTGTAATACAATCTATAATAATATGATCTGCATACTAAGTACTTTTACTTATGATAGTTCAGTACATTTTGCACATTAAAGTACGAGACTCTTACTCTTAACAAAGTATTTTACCATCATTGTATTTCTACCTTTAAACCCCTGCTGCTGTAACCCCCCAGCCCCTAACATCTGCTGACCAAACCAGTGTGCGAGTCCCTCCGGAGCAGCCGTGTCACCCCTTCCTCTGGCCCATGTGTCCACATTACAGAGTCACAAATTAGGTCTTGACATTTGGGCGCTATAATTGCCCCCTGAAAAGCATGAGGCATCAATTAGGCTCTCAGCACCATGACAGGTTATCCCTACAGGACATAATCGCCCTGCTGGACCGGTCGGCTGGACTGCCCCGCCAGGGCACACACACACACACACACACACACACACACACACACACACACACACACACACACACACACACAATCATTCACAGAGTTTAAAGTTCACCGATTCATTTTTGGCAGCAATGAAGCCAAGATAGGCCACAAATGTGCCAACATGTTCTATAAATAGTTTGATTTTCTCATTATAAAATTAAATCTGAATTTTGAAATGATAGCATTGTGACAATAATGTGTGTGTGGAGGCCATGCAGGAGGAGTGGCAGTAGGTCTCAGGGTGCCGCTGCACTAATAACAGCATAGATCCCTTTGATTTCCCGACTCTGGTGCGACCTGACAGTTTCTGCTCCCACAGGGCGTGGAGATCTTTAGGGTCAGAAAAAAAGGTCAATTGGTTCATTTCCATAGCTTCTACTTTAAACATTCTTGGAGGCTTTGGAAGCAATTCAATCAGCAGTGAAAACACTGGTTAGCAGCCGTCGTTAACGATGCAGCATACTCATAAACAAGATGGATGTATCCCACAGAGAAATACAACATAAACTGTGTGCAGCTCTGCAAGATTTAGAGATATGAGTTGGATGTGTTTCAGTGCTGAAAGATATTAGATTTAATGGATTTAATATTTACTTAGGAGATTGAGCATAATTGAAAAATAGCTTGGAACATTATGAACATAATGTGATGAGTGATGAGGACTTGCAATTATCTTTTTAACGTTTCTTGTTGTTTGGGGAGATGACAGATATATGAATGTTTCATATACCGGCTTTATAAAGGACAAATAGACATAATGATCAGACACTCCAGGATTTTTTTCCACTATTCTTGTGGTCTAAAATGTCTGATTTCATAGCAGTTTTTCTCAAAAGCTATGATGCATGTTGCGATGATTTATTGTATTGAAATTGCGTGAGAAAGCTTCATTTGCAATAATAGTTCCCTTTTTTTGTACAATTGATAAAAGAAGTCGAATGCAACTTGTTCCAGTGAGAACAAAATGGCTATTAGTTTGGGGAAACTTGAAGATCAAATTTGCGGAAAAGTTGTAGTGTTTGGACAAAATTCTCCTCTCTAATACAGAAGATATTATTCCTGGGGTCCACACAACATATACACAGACACATTCTCATTTACAGTCAAAACTATGACCGATATCACACAAAACAAAGAAATATCACACAAAAGCAACACACTTTTACTACTACTAAAATCATTAAACTGGTGAGGACCATGAAATTGAAAAGTGGTTTGACTGTAACTCTCCTCCTGGTTCTTTCCTACAAAAGCTTTTCAAATGAATCACAAAAAAAGGAAGAAAGCCAAACACATCTTCAGTAGATCAAGTAATATATGTCAGTGTCTCATGTGGCTGCCATAAATGCAGACAGATGAACGACTATAAGAAAATCTCATCTAAATGACACAGATTAATGACAATCAATGAGGAGAAAAAGGTATTATATTTTACATTAAGTAAGGAGTAGATGTTAAAATGTGATGCAAGAAAAACAAGCTTTCCTCTCTTCATCAACAGATTACATCACCGTGTGAAGTCAGGCTTTCACCTAAGTATGTTTGTCTTGATAGATCATACGGAGCGTAATTGTCTATTTTGACCATAAGAGCTGCAAACGCCAAAGTAAAGCTATGTGTAATGCTCACTGCCTGGTTATAGAGCATGATAGAGGGAGACTGTACTCTCACTTGCCTGCCGGTGAAAGTGGAAATGTGCTTTGTTGCCCCTCAGTCAGGCGGAAAATTGCAAACCCATTTGTCATTGTGTGCCAAGATGCAGAGGTCAGTCAATGGATTCCTTCATGACAAGCTTACGGAATCAAATGTTTTTCCACGGCCTCACCCTTTCACACCTGCACCTCCAGGTAAAATAACAAAACAGGGGGAGAAAGAGAGAAAAGAGGGCTTAGAGCGAGCGACTTAAAGACAGGGCAGAGAAAAACGATACGCGAGAAGAATTTACCGTGAAACCTTGCACGGCTATTTCCCATTTCAGCTTATTTGAACCCAATATACATTTAGCTCACAGTGGCAGATGAAATGCCAGCTTTTGGCCAACGTCCAAACCTGGAGAATACCACTAATTATTCCTGCCTGTGACCACAGAACATTCTTACGGGCTCAAAAGGATGTTGTTTGTTATCCTCTCGGTCAAAACAGCAACTGCTTGATTTAAAGGAATAACAGAAACACTTAACAAAACTTTTCCACAGCTTGATTGACTGCTTAATCCTGCGGAGAGGCTCCAAGGCTGTGGCGGTGTTTCCCACAGATCTGATGCAAGTGGAACATCAAAGACAGACACCAAAACTGATTCAGCTCTTAAATCAGTCATTTTAATAGTCTGAGTATGTCTCAGTGTGTGCACTAAACAAATTATGAAGTAGTGTCTGCAGAAGATCCATAGAGATCAATTGTTTTTCTGCTTGAGAACAGCGTAGTGAAATAACTTTTTATGCTTCAATAGTTTGAGTTATGCAATTTGGTTGTGATGGGTTTTTGTTTATAAGTCAAGATTGTGAGGAGATTGCATATTGAATTTCCCTTTATTTGCCAACTTGACTAAGAGAGAGATGAAAAATGTGATTCTTAGATGCATCACGATTCACTCTTGAATGATTATGTCCCGATACAGGAAACTCAATAATCTGAAATTTAAAACTAAAGTTTTTTTTTTTCTTTAACTTTGGTAATAAAACCTTTGTTTATCTGTAACATGTGAAAAAAGGAGGAGACAGAGACAGTTACTTAGCAAAAATTCTTAAATTAAACAGACAAAAATAATTTTCCGTTCTGTTCCAGAAGAGCGTGTTTAGTAATTGTGAGCAGGATCCTTTGACAAGAATGCGGCACAGAGTTTAAACAGGGCTTTGCCACACAGTGCATTAATCTGTAGCTCTTACATAGTTACATTGTATAAATCACAGGGCTAAACATGAACAAGCCTCGGCGAGTTACGAGGCACAAGTGATCCGAGCGTGTCGCTTGAGTCCCAGTTGTTTTGGAGAATTAAGAAGGAGTCTGAGCCAACACAGACAACGACTTCAGAGGAATCAATGTGAATCAATAGACCTGTAATTTGTTATGCTCCAAACTCTACATTCAATCCGTAATTACATCACTAATACATAAAGCACACGTGTTTAATGTAAAAGGTGGATTCAAACAGTTTACACAACTGTCACGATGATTGAAACCTCAGATCAAATTTAAAATGTACTTTCCATAAAATGAAGAGAGAAGATATGATGGACTTTTCAGAGCTCTTGCTGTGATCTGTGGGAGTGTTAGCGGTGCAAAACGTTGTGGGGAACTTCAAACGGGCGTTGCAGCAGAGCTCAGATCCTCCTCCACAGTAATAACCTTGAGTGCTTCTGGAAGAAGGAAATCCCCTGGCCAGGAAAGACACATCACTCCACTACAGAGGCAACAAGCCGAGCGGGTTAACGCAGCCAATCCACCGACTCCACCTTGAAATAACAGTCCATGTTAAGTCAGACACAAACGTCCACACAACTACTGATTGGTTTTAGCTTTAATTAACTAATCCTTAGGTGTTGGCTTTATTTATTCAAGGTCTAAAATCTCAAGTATAATTTAAACGTCAGTGAAGTGTATTATTTTTTGTCAAGCAGAAAATCTTTCCTTCTTAAGGTGATTAGAGGATAAGATAGCATTACCCTTCATCCAGGTCTGTAAGTCATGTCAGTTAAACCCACTACAAGGAGTTTTTAAATGGTTATGAAACAGTCTCAATTTGAAACCGATGCCTCTTTATGACCTATATAAACAAACAAGACAGAAGTAAGGAGATTGGTTATTTCTATATAGTTATTCTAAGAGCGGTAATGCCTGTAATTCGGTCGGATTTGTTCGGATTTCCCTCATAATCAGACAAAAGGAGGCAGTGGAAACACTTCCGCTTTTCCCCACAGGGACCGCCAGGATCAACACAAAATGAAAGTCCCTTGTAGCTGCTTTAGGCTTATTTATGCAGTCAAATATGACAAGTTTGTCTCAGAGGTTTACAGTTTGTACAGCATACAATATCCATATCAACCCTTAGACCCTCAATTCAGAAAGGAGGGGAAGAATGTTTAGAGAAGGAGAGGAAGAGGAGAGACCGTAGACTGTATAAACCATGGATGTAGTCTCCATGACGTCACTCATACGTTTGTGTGCAGTGGTTCGAGCCGTCACCATGGCAGTGTCGGACTCCGCCAGCTGATCCAACTATAGGCAAAGAGGTGGAGCATTGGTGGAGCTGAGGCGGGCTGAATGAAGCCTGGTTAATGAAAACAGTCGCCTGTGAAGGCACCCACCTGTCACTCTAAGCAGCCGCACCCTTAATTATGCATAACTTAAGGCCTTAATATAATTTGAATGGAAATTCACACGTCATACAGTTTTTATAACAGGACATGTAGCTATAGAGACTATAGCTACAGGCTGTAAATGTGTTTATTTCTGCTGTAAAGTTCTGCGTTTTAATATGGGCCCTTTGGAGAGTCACTCACTTCTGTAGCCAGCCTCTAGTGGCCGTTCAAGGTTACTGCAGTTTTATATTACTTAAGGTGTTGGCTTCATTACAGAACCAGTAGAAGACTCCTTACAGGGCCATATCAATCAGAATCCATCCCTGCATGCTGCTTACGATTGCTGATTTTCTCCCAGCTTATCACAGATTCATCAGTCGTGCCTCGAACGGGGCCTTTATTTTGCCAAAGCCTGCATTTCCCTCCAGTATCAAAGGCAACATGAAAAAACCAGAGCAAGAAGCTACAGCAGGTGATAAGCTGCGAGAATTAAACAAGGCTGGAAGAAGATTCACCCTTCAAAGTACACACTGTCATCACATGTGCATTACAGTTTACAGATCAGTGTGGATCTACAAAGACACAAAACATTTAGTCCTGTGCATTCTGGAGCTGAGCAATTTAGTATTTTATTTGTCCAGCAAGCAAATCGGGAATAACATTTTATTGGAAAATTTCAATTAATGACTTCTCTGCAATATTCAGGTTTGGGAGGGTTACTTTAAAAATGTAATCTGATACAGTTTCTAATTACCTGTTTTAAAAACTGAAGTCAGTAACCTTAATCCAAGTATCACAAAATTAAATTAATGTAACTTGATTATTTTCCATTATTTTTGGATTACCTCAACACCAAATAAAGACAAGAGAAAATAAATTACATTTATGTTTAAGACAACAGAACAATGTAACCTTAGAAAAGAAAATGGAAATCATGTTCTTTTGCATCAGAGTTGTGAAAACCTATTAAGTAAATTCAGGCAGTAGCCCATAGTCAGATTTTCACAGCTGTAAGGCCAAACTTGCACAGTACTGTGATGTATTTTAAAAATTGGAATACTGCCAATAATCCCTATTTTTTATTACATATAACTGTTACAGTACACTAGACTACAGATACCTGTTGTATGCTGATAGCAATGTTACATGTAATCCATTTCTACTGAAGCCTGGCAATATTCAAACTTTCAAGTCAGTTCTGGCCCGCCGGCCATACCTTTGACACCCCTAAAGGAAAGTTATTCTTTAAATTATTTGAGAAACCGTCACAGTTCAGTACCTGATCTAGCAAGAATACATAGAGCATAGAGTAGTTGCTGCATACAGGGGGGGTTTAATGACGCTTTGGCCTTCTCCTCCTCTTCCTCCTGCTCATAAAGCATGCATACCTCTCCACGTCCCAGTAACTAATCATCATACAGATCTGGCCAAGAATAGAGTAGCTGAATACGCAGGAAATATCATATTCAAGCCTTCTAAAGTTTCATCTGTGCTTCCCAAGTTCATTTCCCATGCCTCAAACTAAGACGATGTCAGTAGTGTATGCTTCAGTAGGCAGAAATTGGACTTCAAAGCTTTGAGAACAGCCAGAATGGCTCGGGGAGTTCGCTCAAATGTTCCAGTGTTTGAGTGGAGGACTATTTACATTCCCACAATAATGTTTTCTGCTTGCTCTAATAGGCTGGTCCAGCTCACATTATTCTGTCTGGTTGGCTCTGGTGCTCCACTCGCCCAGGTGTGTTTTTATTGGATTCAGACTTATCAGTGAGGTGATCAGGAACCTGTTGCCAACTAGGCAGGTCAACCTATCTGTGTTATGAAACCAAAAACATTTGCTAGAAAAAAAAAGAAAAGACATTGCATGCTTTTATATGAAAAAAGAGAGGAGTGTGTGATTCACAAGAAAAATTTGCATCGGATGTCACTCGTTCAGCTTCAGTCTCGGCTTATGTATCAGGACAGAGTGGAACTATAACCAGGTTACCTGCATGGTTGACAAATTAATTGAAGTTACCTTTAAGAGAAATGAGCCAGGACAAGCTTTAGCCCCTTTCTCTCAGATAGTTGACACCCTCCTGCTCGGGAGGATCAAAGTGCTTCTCTGTGAACATTAGGAAAATACAGGGGACTCATTTCAAGCGCTCAAAGTGCCACATAGATGCTTAGCCACACATTCCCCCTGTCAGAGGCAAACAAAGACAGTTTTCTGGGAGGAGAAAGGCATGTCGTTTCCTCAACATGCCTCACCTGTGGTGACCAATCACAATTGCAGTTACAATCCCGAGCCCTGGAGGAAGATAGGTGAGGGTTTATGTTGTCATTGGTGGATGTTTTACAATCGGGTGTCATACATCTTGCAGTTAATGTTTATTTTCAAAGGGACCACCTCATTCCTTTGGTCTGACCCAGAAGGATGCAGTGTATAATCATAACAGCATTGATAGGAGCATGTTTAAATGTCTGCAGAGCGGCAGACGTTACACATTCATTCTGCAACTTCTGCTGTGTCAACATGCAACCTGTCATCCTGTGAACTAGAAATGTTATCTTAATTTTAAACATGTACATGCAGATACATAAGCAGCACTAGATACTTCTTACTTTGTCGTTATTTGGGGAAAAAAGTTTCTCTTCGTGCTGCCATTTATAAGAACTGTGTTAAATGGAGGTTGTTTTTAGTGTTAGTGAAGGTGCAGCCAAAGGGGAACATTTGTGCCAGGCTCCTGAGGACAGTGAGCGGTGGCTGCACTGAGAAGGCCATATTGTGTTCCTTTATCCGTCATGGTTGGTACACCTGAACAGAACAATGTTAAACGGTCAGTAAACCTAAATGAATGATAAAATAATCTCGAATTCTAGTGGTCTCCAGCCATGCAGATGTTTTTGTAAACAGGTTATGAAACAGTCTGAATGTAATACTGATGCCTCTATGTGACCTACATAAGCACACAAGACCATCAACTAGAAGGCTGCCTATTTCTATATAGTTATCCTTAATGCCTGATTGGCTTCAGTCGGATTCCCCTTTGAAATGAATTAAGCAAGGTGGTAGAAACACTACCGCTTTTGTCCACAGGGGTCGCCAGAATCAACATAAAATGAAAGTTCACTATCACAGTTAAAAAATAGTCCATTACAAAATTACAGAAATATGAATTGAAACTACCCCGTCATATACAATTAAAATAAAACGCAATAATTTTGTTTTGTTGGGTGCAAAATAATGGCAAAAGTCAAACGGTTGATAAGAAGAGAGCTTCATGTCTTTCATTTGTTGTTTGGTTGCAATCTACAAAAATGATATAAAAATGTATAGAAACTGCTGTTTGCATATCTTTAAGTTTGATATTAGAAATGGGAATAATCTCAGAAATATTGCGCTCTCTTGTAGCAGGCTAGTTGAACATGAGATATGAGATAACAAGTGACCTCGAGCCATTTGATTATATTTTAACAATGGATAGTAAAGTTTCAACAGCAGCACTCATGATAAAAAATAACATGAGACGAGCCCCTCAGTTTGACAGCGAGGACATCACTTTGAAGATGTTGTTTTTTGGGTTAAGATGTAGAGTGTAAATCTGCTGTCTGCTGTCTAACTCACTGCAACCCACAAATCACAGCATGGGAGGCCCTGAGTTTCAGCCTGGCCACTGTAACTCAGGGCCTCCCAGGATCCTGGAATCAGCCGTAATCTGGAGAGCATCAGATCAATAATAAAACATTACTGATAGCCTCGAGCTTTGAGCTGTCCAGAGACCATCTAATGGAAAATGTGCACATATACATCGTCATGATGGAAACGTCAACAGAAGGTAGATAATTACTGGAGCAGACGTCTGCACAGCCTTTTTTTAAATCTCTTTCTTGCTCGTTTAAAGCCAACATCTTTTCTATATTGCCTTTGAAAAAAGCAGTAACATGCAAAGGTATTGTCTATTCTCTGTATTATAAAGGCTGTGATGTTCCAGGGCAGAAAGGGGGAGAAGAAAAAAGCTGATGACAGGGTACTTTCATGTTTCTTATCATGACACCCTATCAGAGCGATCTAGATGGGCCAGACAAAGTACCACCAGGTCCCGTAGCTTCGAGCTGAATTTCATCTGTTTCATCGTATCTCCCTGCCTTTAGTCCTCAGGGGAGATGGGAGGTTGGTGGTCCACGCATTTAGACCACAGTGAAAAAACAGGGTGAGTCTGAATGACAGATAAGTCTTGTCTTATTCAAGAGGACCTGATCTGTGTTTTGTGAAGAACTTACAAATATGGAGCTGGATGAAAAGAGAGAGAGAAAAGCTCTGATAAACTACACACACACCGTCTCACGCAACACTTCTCAGGAGGAGATAGTGGGCTCATCTCTTAAATGTTCCTAAAGCTATAAGAGGGTTCATGTGCCAATGGATGCAACAGGATGAAAGAGGAAATATCTGTAGACTGTGGCGTTTTTATGGTGTACATTTTTGCATTAAAATTGTTTTTATAATTGTCTAAAAAACTACTTATGAGACACACTAATGCTACAAAGGTTCACTGATCAGTGTCAGTATATCTCTGGCTGTGACGTGGAACAATCTGAGGTGAAGCTGACATTGTGTCGCCTCTCTCGACCTGCACAGTCCGTCAGCGTGTGCTGTGATGATGTTTCCCAGACGTCACTAGATGTGTATCACACACAGTCAGCGAGACATTAACGTGAGTGAGTGCGCTATTCTTCCCTCAGTTCTGCCTTTTCTTCACAGTAGTTAGGAGAGTGTGCACATATTTTGATTTACACTACTACATTAGTGTGTGTGCACAAGCACAAGTGTGTGTCTTATGAGTTTTTTTCATTGTCACCAGCTTATTTTAGTGCATTAGCAAACTGACATATGCTGATTAGCACAAAACACAGAGTACAGCCATAGACTGTATAATAAATAGTGGACGGGTCTTAAAAGTGAAGCCAACTCTGAAGTGTCTTTCTAAAGGCCAACAGAGGGAAACTCCACCGGCTGCAAAAAATTTGTTTGATTGTGTATTATGCGAAAAACCACTTCTCTTGCATACAGTATACAGTTCCAGTAAATCCACATTGTCACTTAACTTCTGCTGCTTGACTTCAGGGAGTAACATTTTGAAATCAACATTAACCGCGGAAGAGATGCAGATTTTGGAATCAATACTGGCCCACAGACGGGTGAATTATTCCTTACTCCATCCTCTCCCGAATGCCTTCACCATTCTAGGACAAAAAAAATCAACTCGCAGATAACTACTGTCTATCTATCTATCTATCTATCTATCTATCTATCTATCTATCTATCTTAATTCAAATTCAAGGCTTTGAAACGTTTGTCCACCACTTTGGATGTCATTAGCTTTGCAAGTATTCGGTCATAATAGAAAAACTGAAATGTTGACTGGATGGTGGTGCTAGAAAATAAGTCATTACATGATTCTCATTCTCTGGGGACCATAAAATTTCATGGGAATACATCGAATAGTTGTAGACACAGAAGATTCAGTCTGTATGAAAGTGGTGTACCAACTGACTGACATTGCCATCCCTAGAGCTGCTAGCATGGCTAACAAGCAGCAGCACTATCTGGTCACCACTAAAACCCCTTGCAGTGCTGCTAAAAATGAGCACAGAGAAGGGTGCAGGTATTTGGCAGTGAAGGGTAGTAATTTCCTCTTTTACCGTAGCTCGAGTGCTTGTTCCTGCATGGAGCTGCAGCGGGAAACCCCGACTCCCAAAGACAAGAGCACACTCTGCTCATCTGCATCTGTGCTGCCAGGTGTCAACTTGTGACACCGTAATAAAAAAGCATTTTTTCCATGTTGGTAATGCATGAGGGAGAAGACTATAAATAACTTGAATACTGGCTTTATTTGTTTGTTCAATCTCTATTCTAAAAGAGTGTCAGTTTCTGAAGATAGATTTGTCCTGAAGTGGTAAATTTAGAACAATTTGTCATCTTTTATCTCCACTTCGCTGTTAAATATAGTGCAATCACTGTAAATGAAACTATAATCAAACAAAACTGCTAATAAGACTAATTTTAGACCTTTCTTAAGTGTACGCAACATTGTTCAAAGTCTTGGCTTCAGCCGCTGCAGTCCCCAGCAGCAGTGGTGGAATTCTTACATGTAGAGATAAGGACAGACTGCTCTATTTGTCAGTGCAAGGGGCCCCTTAAGGGCCCGGAGAATCTGATGTCCGCACACTCTCTCTCCTGCACTCTGACATTTTCTCAGCAGTATGAGGTTACATACGAGGAAAAAGACATCTACATCATCAAGCTTCCTTTTCTGCGAACAAAACGGCCTCTCACTCCTGTTTCTGGTGACATCAGGACAAAATGTCAAAAGTTCCCAAAAGATTGCCAGAAAAACACATATTCTCTAAATGAGAATGGACAGGAGCTAGTATTTTTAGATGACCTATGTATCAGTTGCTATTTTTATCGGCAGCTTCTGTTTGGTACGATGACCTGTGACCTGTTAGGTTCTTACTGCGTTTTAGAAAGGGGCAAAGAGCATAAAGTGTACTGAGGTACATCCCCTGGATTACAAGCGATCCCGGGTGAGAGTTTGTAACCTGCGGTAGCTGCAGGCTAACGGGGTCACAGCCCACCCAAGGGGGAGGGAAGACAGGGTCACAAAGGCTGAGGAGGATGCATGTTCCCAGACACAAAGTAGACAGCTCTAGAGCCCAAACACAAAACACAGGAAAGCACTGCTAGACAGGCAGGAAAGGTTTGATTCTTGATACTTTTCTGTAAAACCCCAAGTTAAAAGAATTGGCTTCATTAGGTTAAAAGTTTAAAAGATAACAGCGATAAATGTGCCAATATGATGAAGCCAAAAGAGACCCAATTACAAGTTAGATCATGCTGGTAATTAATTCCACTTTGAATCTAAAGATATCTCTAAGCAGTGCAGGAAAGATTACAATTTGGACGGCGCAAGCAAAGCGAATGACAATACACTCTTGCATACTTGATTGCAGCGTGGTCCCTCAGGAAGAAAAGGTTATAGGATCTCTGAAAAGGCGGCCATTGTTCGTCATCTCCAGCAAAATGACTTTGTAAAATTGAGAGGAAGAAAGGCAAACCACTGGACCAATGTGATAGCAGCCCATGAAAGTGGAGAGCACTGATGCATGAGTGAAAAGCGCCTTATGTCAAATATAATTGTCCTGCCCTGAAAAACAAGCTAGCGATGTCTGATTTGATTCCCTCCTGTTTGGCTCAAGTTACTTCCTGTCTGCTTTAAGCATGTTTGCCGAGACAATCAAACTCCTGGAGAGATTTTGGGATGTTCCGATGTCTTTGTCCACCAAAGAGCTGAATTTAATGACCTCTCGTTTCCTGTTTTTTCTTTTCTTAGTTTGAAGTCAAATGTCTCTGAAACTTGGTTGAAATCTTACAACAAAAGTTCAATATTTTGGGAAAAATACTTATTTATTTTCTTGCTGAAAGATCTATACCACTCTCACATCTGTACAGTTACCAACAGCAACTGGATAGCTTAGTCTAAGTGCAAAGGCTTAGAGGAAATAGCTAGCCTGGATCTGTCTTATGGCAACAAAAACCATCTCTCAAGTTTGCTTATTAACGCATTATATCTTGTTTGTATAATCTGTATAAAAAAATTTAAAAAACCACATGCTGCAGTTTTATGGGGTGGGGGGGGGGTTATGTGCTGGGCTTAGCTGCAGTCACTTTCTGAAAGCTTTTGTTATTTTAGGGATTAAACAAAGGTGGATATAACATGTTCCTGGAATTACTGAGCTTTAGAGATGCTGGTAGACTGATGTTGCCATTAAATAGGATTGTGTTTACCGTGTTCACGAGAAGAGTGCATATGAACGTCCCCATTTTGTGGTATTCACAGCCTGGGAAGGGGAAAGTTTGTGTACACGACTGTGTTGTAACCACAAGCACACAAGTTCCATTTGAAGGCAGTTTTTGTTTTGCTGTTGTCTGCTGCTTCCTGACTTTGTGCTAAGCAGACTGGCTGCTGGCAGCTTAAAATATGCTGCAGCTCTGGGAACCTGTACTCAGGCACAGTGCTGCTTTGAGCAAGATGTTGACATTGGCATGCTCGCAGTGACAATGCTAACATGCCGATGTTTAGCAGGTATAATGTTTATCATGTTCATCTTAGCTTATCAGGTTTGCATGCTCACATTTTCTAATTTGTACTAAATACAAAGAACAGATTATGCTAATGAGAATGTCATTAGTTTTGATTTTGGTGATCACTAAAGTTTTTACAATTCCCCCTGAAGAGAACATTTCACTCAAAACTACAACATGCAATCGTGCTGGCAGTAAAGGAAAAGTCAGTATGTCAATGTCTGGAAATTCATCCAATAGCCTCTGAGATATTTCAGCCTGGATGGTGAAATGACTGACTAACAGTTCCATATAGAGCCATGGTGCATTACCATGAACATGTTTTCATGACCTACAATTGATTATCATAAAGCTGTGAAACCTTGTACCCAAAATATGACCAAAACAAATCAAATTTAGTTCCATCCTCCATGACTGGGGATGCAAGCTGTTAAGTCAAGACGGAGGCGGTGGATGTCTTCCTCGGACACTTGTCATCCTCCGTCCTGCTTTGGTCTGCTGTCCTGAGTTGTTGGCTCTGTGGTGAGATGTCTGCAGTGGCCCTTCTCCTGGCTTTTCTTTTGCCCGTTGCTGCTGGCCTGGAATCGTGTCCAGCTGTCCCATCATTCTGTCAGCGCCGCTGTCTCCCTCAGCCCCAGATTAAAAACGCCAAAGGGGCCGCCAGGAAAAGTGGCTCGCCCCGTCTCTCAGGACTTATGTCAAAAATGTTTCAGTCCTCAGGTAATTTGCTACAGTCTGGGATCCTTTCACTATTACTTCAAAGAGCCTTGCAAAGAGAGGGAAAGAGAGAGAAATGAAAGGGAGGAAAAATGATATTTAGTTGTGGGTAGTGACAGATCTACATTCTTGAGTATTGACATGCGATCTGAGTGAGGAGTCCTCCTCCTCTGCAGCAGTCTTTAAATCTGACTGATAAACTGCACTGTGTCCATGGACTGTCTTCCAAAATCGAGCTTAGTCAAACAAATTGACTCAACTCCAAAAGAATTCACAGGCACTGCTGTACAAATAGAGAGCGTACTAGACAACCTTACATTGTTACTAAGGTTCAGAAAACAGCGTATCCTCTGGTTATTCATGTTTGACACAATAGAAGTTATTAAGTACAATGTGCATGCAGTTATTAGAGATTTTTTACTTGACTTAAATTGAAATAATTTTCTTCTGTTGCCCAAATATAAGGGGTAACACTGAATGTGAACAATTTTCCTTAACTTTTAGCCCGGAGGCAGCTTTTCTTAATCTGAAAGTAGGTTAAAGTGTCTACAACAGTCTTAAATTGTTTGATTGGTGCACTTATGTAAATGTTGGCAAGAGAAGTTAACTCTGCCCTCTGTGTAAGATAATCCTCTGCTATTGGACTTAAATACAAACTGGTTAAGACCTGTGGAATGAGGAAGAGAACCTGGAAATGTCTGTCACTTGGAAAACCTCACAGGTAATTTTGATTTATTTATGTAGATTGTTGCAGTTGACATAAAAAGGAACTACTGAATCAGGGTGAATAAGAGGTATTTAGTTTAAGTGAATCAACATTTAGACATGACAAATGTGTCACACAGATCTGAAGAGCTTAGCTATAGATTTACTGTGTTCATGGTCTTGATCCTTGAGGGACAGTCATGATAAGCACCTGCTGAGCTCTGTGCCAGCACACTACAGTGTTTGTGTGTGTATGCTTTCGAGGTGCAATGAAAGTGTTTGACACCAGTCTCACGATTTGAATTTTTGCAATGCACCAACACAAAGGTATTCAGAGCTCCTCAGCAGGCCATGACAAACCTGTGGCATCCCAACTCAGCTTGAGCTTTCTCCAAATCAGGAATGCATGGGCGCATTCGTGGCAAACAAAAACAGTGATTAAAGAGGGTAACTGGATCAGCTCTAATCAGCATGTCCTGAGAAAATGCCAAGGAGTTTTCAACCATTGTCAGGTCACTCCAAGAGGTGATCTCTTTCCCTATTAATTATGTGCCGTGCCGCAGCAATCGTCCTCTCCAGTGTGAGCGACCTTCTCTGCTTTCATATGTCTGTGAAGAATGATCAAAACATTTCAGGGAGACAGTGTGGAGGATCCAGCTCCCAGTGATGTGCCTGCCCTCTCATTTCTCTGACAAAGAACAATGGCCACCTCATAACTAATGGCACTCACACAGAGAGAGCTTCTTCGGCGCAAAGAGGAGCAGAGAGGGAGAAAAATAACCATTATCCAAAGACATGTTCTATCATGTGATAAATTCTGTTTTCTCTCTAGCCAAATCCTTCGGTGCCTCCCTGCTGAAAATATTCAGAGCTTGTAATAAAGATTTGATCATCAGATAAAGAGTGGCTTGGGCATTGAGAGACAGAAGAAGAGAAGAAAGATGATGCATCTTGGGCTTAACGCTGATGGAATAGCTCAACGACATCTTCTAGTTAGGCCAAATGACAGCTCCCTTTTATTATCCTCATTGTGAGAGGTCAGGGAGGGATGGAGATCACCTACTCTGCTACACAACTACGCTGTGTCAATGCTGCCCTCTGTTGATCAGAAGTCAAATATCCTCCAAACCTCTCGACTGTTTTCACACTCAGGGTGCTTCTCGCTTCATTTTTACCTCCTGCACACTAAATGTGTCCAATTAAAGTTTATCACTTGCTTTTCCATTAACTTCCATACTCAAATAGCGAGTGCTCACTGTGAATATTTTATTGCAACTTACACACATTGACTGAATATCCGAGGGGGAAGAAGTATTCAGATCTTATACTTCAGTAAAAGTAGCAGTGAAAGTAGAAGTAGAAATTGTTCAAATGTATTGATTATATTTTGTATTATTAATCTGAATCAAAGAAAAGAAAGTAGTAGCTTAAATTATCATTTAAATGTAGTGGGGTAAAAAATAGTAGCAGTCAAATATGGAAATACTCAAGTAAGGCACAAGTACCTCAAAAGTGTACTTAAGTACACAGTTGAATACATATTTTCACCACTACTGATTATGAGACACATTTATTCACTATATTTACATTTAAAATGGGCTATGTGTAGCTTTACTATAGCAAATGCTGTATATAACATAATTAATAATACAACAGTAAACACTGTGCAGCTGTGTTATGTTGAAAAAAATATACAGTGAACACATGAAACTGCAATTTGTAAGTGAAAATAAATCATGAGTTAAATGCAAAGACGACCAGGTTGTGCACAAAACACACAAGCAACTGAAGTGTTTCACATTCTCTGATATGAAACTGAATGATCACATCTACAGCAGCACTACTTATTTTCTCTTGTGCACCACAGCAGAAGAATATGGGAAACAGGTTGATGAACTGTTCTATTCCTCTGCTGGATGAGGGAAGGATACTTTAGGCAATATGTTGCTGTACAGAAATGATCAGACCTGCAGTGGAAGAGGGTTTTCTTTTTGTTAAAACACTTTTATGCAGTCTCAGATGTTCCCATAAACTCTTATTTATATTTATAGTATTACATTTACTATTATTTATTGTTTATTTATATAATTGTACACGTTATGACACATTATAACAATTTAAGTTAGGTGAAATGTTTTATGTTAAACAAGATAAATAGTACACTGACAAAAAGATTTTATTTAATTTAACTTAAAATAAAGTAAATTTTGTCAGTAAAAGAAATATTCTTAAACAAGTAGCTTTAGTCATTTTAAGTGGCAGTGACTTAATTTTGTAATATTAATTTGTACTGTGAAAACAAAATACCTTTCTTGTTAAATAGTGATAAGTTTAATAATATAACATGAAAATCCTCTTGTTATAACAATAAACTTTACATTATAAAGTGATACTTTTTTGGCACTTCTGTAACAAACACCTTTAAAGAAAATTGGTGGACTTGCCCTTTAATGACCTTTAATAACATTGCTGACCAGTTTTCACATATAAGATACAAAGATGAGATAAATATTTCTCAATTATTGAGTTTTTTATAGTTTATTGATTGCAAGTTGAGAGCAAGTTGTCTCCATAATCCAGAATTTAAAGAAGGGTTGTCTCTATAACTGTCTTTATTTTCTTTATTTACTCTTTATCCCTTATTGTTTTTATATGTATCACTTGAGGCAGTTATATTTGATTAAGTTAATGTAACCTGATTGATTCTTACTTTTTGGGGTTGTTCAACGAACTTACTGTAAGTTGTGGATAAAAGCGTCAGCTACATAAATATAATGTAATGTCGCAAACACAATATCAAACTGCAAATAACAATAACCAAAAAGATTGTATATGAAAGTGGCAAAAAAAAAAATAATACACAAATACATAGAACACAATATATAAGAAAGTATTCAAAGTATATAAAAATCACTAAAAAAGAATAATATATGGAAAAGAAAGAAAATAATAAATAATGATAATGATGATAGTAGAAAACAGCAGCACTCTTTATAAAAATTATTCAGTGACTTTTGAGTGAACTATCTTTTATCTAGTCAGACATGTCAGCAGGGAAATGACAGGTGTATTTAATAACATTGATTAATGATGGCTGAATTACAATTATATGTGCCATCTCAGGGCGCCATGTCATTGGCTTACTGAGGCACTTCAACAGAACAGAGCCGTCGTTAATGTCATCAGTTCCACCTGTGCTTTTTATGCTACGACAAATCAGAATGTCTGCTGTGACAAAAGGTTACAGACGAGTTATAATTACTCCAGATGCCAAAACAGACGTTGATGAAGATAAAGATGATGTTTTTCTATGTTTGTAATGGTATGATTATCATGCTGTCGTTTTTGATTTAAACAGCAATAAACTCAAGGACTGTGATTTAACATGAAACCTGCAATTTGTTTATGGTGAGTGAATAATTACATAATATACAGCAGATAAATGTACAAACTGACACTTGTTTGATTGAAGTTTTATTTTTTTAACAAAGAAATACAAAATATAACAAAATTTAATCATATGTACACTATACATTCCTGACATGGAGAGTTTCTCCACAGCCAATGGTTGCAGCTAGTTCCCACTAGGTGGCTCTGCTGTTCTCAGTTCGTCAGTCTCTGGTCCATCAAAACCAAGGTCTCCACATGGGTGAGGAAGAGTTTGGTGGTGACCCCTCCCTCGGTGCAGGGTGTGTAGGGGATCTCAGTGTGGTGAGGGGGGTGCAGTGAGGGACAGTGGGCGAGAAACTAAAGAAGGAGGTGTTGGAGGACAGAGGTGAGAGGCTGGGGGGGAAGGAGAAGTGAGAGGCAAATGACGGGAAAGAAGGAGAGGTGGCGTATGTGGAGAAAGAGGGAGAAAGCCAGGGTGAGGGAGGGGGCGACAGATAGTCGTGGCATGGTGTGGAGCAAGAATGAGGCTGAAATGGGGAGTGAGATGGAAACTTAAGAGACTCTTCTCTCCTCTCAGATGTGCAAATAGCATCCGCGGGCGTTGCATGTGGTCGTTTGGCCGTCTCACTCACAGCAGTTCTCTGGCTGAGGTCTGGGTTGGTGTGGTTCGGCTGGTGGCTGTCTGTGTGGTGCTGCAGCCCCTCGATCAGGCTCGTTCTCTGTGCCGGTGTTATTCTGTGCATGTAGCTGGTCAGCTGGGCCACACACTGCTGAAAACCTGCACTCTCCATGGTGAACAGAGCAGGAGCGTTGGCTTCTGAGTGATGAAGGTTTACCACAGGAGGATGAGTCTTTGTGTGTCTATTAGTTGAGTCTGCAACGACTGAAAAGACACCAGGGATGAGGGATAAAACAGGCTGATTAAAACACTTAGAAAGGAATATTATGACCATTTTCAAACATTTTAACAAGTTAATAACTTTTTGGTAACACTTTATATTAAAGTACACATATTCACTTTTACCTGGTTGCTTATTAGTAGCATACTGGCTCTTTATTAGTCATTATAAGGCGCATGGCGACAATCTACAACTACTAGACTATTCACATTTTCCCTCAATAGACCCATAATTAGTGCTTATTGATAGTTAGTAAGTAAGGAAGTTGTTGTACATGAATTACCATATTGATATGCTTCGCTCAGTATATGTAATCAGTCTCTCTTATGTGACAAAACACAAAACCACATGTCTAAATAAGTCTAAATGAAGTCTTTCTAACTCAGAATATGTTCCCTATTCTAAAGGGAGATATTGCTCATAACTAAGCAAGACCTTGAATATAAACTGTGATCATTTAAAAAGTTCTAAAAGATTTCAATTCAAGTTTAAAACAAGATGAACAGTTTGAAAAAACATATTCTTAATTTAGAGTTATTTGAACACTACTAACACTAGTAGGTCATAATAATAGTCATAAATAATCATATTTATTAATTTGTTATTAAGGGACATTAAGTATTCTTATGGTACAAATATTACAATTACATTATAAGGCGCATACTGAGCAAAGTATATTGGGAACAACTTCCTTACTTACTATCAATAAGCAGTAATCCGGAGGTTGTTGAGAGCAAACTCTTGTTTAATGGCCAAGTAGTTGCAGAATATAGTCAGGTAGAATACTTATATCCAACATTAACTAGTTTCTTTTAAGCATATTGGTTCTTTATGTGTAACTTAAAGTTTCACCAAACTCTTTTCTTTGACTAACCATTGCTCTGGTTCTTCCCATTCGTCCACTTTTGAAGATATTCCACAGCAAAGTCAAGAATCTCTGCTTTCTCTATTTTAGGATTCTGCAGCCGCTGCAGGTGAGAACAGTGAAACAAGAGGGAGAAACACATTTTCATCATTGTCAGGGTTATGATTGGTTTATATGTGTGTAGAGCCTGGATGTGATTTTCTTGACAGTGACTCACTGGATCAGATGTATGATTCAACAGCAAACTTCTCAGCTCAGCAAGACTTTGATTTATTCGATCTCTTCTCTTCTTTTCCACAACTGGTTTCAGAATCTGGGAAGAAACAAACATTATGAGTTAAAGTTGTGGTCACTCAATCACGGTATTAACTATTTTACCAATATTTAAAGACACTGACACCAGTTACATTAATGTAGTTATATGCAGTAAAAATGTTTTTTCATTAATGGTTTAATGGTTATTAAGGCTGTATAAATCAATAATAAGCCATTATTAACATGCCAGGTTGTGAAAAAACATGTGTGCATGAATAAACCTGGCAGCCCAAACAGATTTCTGGCTTTGAACTGCTCAATAAAGGATTATCACATCATTTAATACCATTAATAAAGCATTAGTGACAACCTGTAAATGGTTCCTTTTAGGCTCTTACCCGTTTTCTACTCTTGCCATCTTCCAGAGTGGGATTCTGTAGTTTCCTGGTCATGTTGCAGTGTTTGGTCCAAGTGTCCTGAGTGGAGGCTGCAGCAGTTCAAACAGTCTCCTGTTTGGTCTGTGGACGGTTATATGTAGACCTCGTGCTGCCTCTCATTGGCTGACAGGTGCGAGTGACGACACTTAACCGAAAATGGCCTCTGCTAACTTTATTATGGGCTGTGGATAAAATCGAAACTAACTATCAAACAGTAATCAGGTTGTTAAGGGTCTCTAAAACAACGTACACGATAATTAAATATCAATGGCTTTAGAATTCACCTATATCTTATATTTAACAAATGACAGAGGCTGCATGGTGTAGTTTTATAATTTATCAATCAAATGTATCACTCAAGACATTAAATTAAATAATGCTGCTTCATTTTGTAGTGAGAACACCTTCATATAGATGCATACATACGTAATACTTAAATCAAATCTTGTTAAATGAGTCTATCTCCATCCTTTCCATACATCATTAATTAATTTAATTAGGCTAAATGAGCATGCTGGTTTCTTTTAAAAGCTTCCCAGGAAAAAAAAAAAAAGAAGCACCCGTGAAGTGAGACTATGGGAAAGTTTTTTCTTTCTCGTGGGAAACAGAAATGAAGTGAGAAAGCGAGCAGCTACGAGGACTTTTTATGATGTGTGAGACATTTGCACTTTGCATTAAGTGATAAAAAAAAAAAAAACGAGGATCGAAGAAGCTCAACTGCAAACACCCTCTAAACTAAAGTATAGTTTTTGCACTAAAACACACACACTACTTTAAATAGAAAGAAATACATGTATCAAATAAATAAGCCAGATATAGATACCACATTAACAACACTGTGGGGCAGAAGGGGAGCAGCAGGTCACGTGTGTGTGTGTGTGTGTGTGTGTGTGTTGATGCAGTGAAGTGTGAGGACGATCATCACACCTGAGTGTTAAGTGTGCTCTGCCTCAGGTCAGCTTGGTACCTGATGTTTGGACTTCACACAAATATCAAACCAGATGTTCACCAACAACATCAGGCACCCGTTTGATTCGGGCTCTTTTGTCCGTGTGGCACGACACACCCGACCGGCCACGATATTAGAAGTGTACGGTCCGTTTCTCTCCCACCAAAGGGAGCATTCCCACTAATTAGTTTCCATCACAGGCTCAGGCGAGCACATTATAGGACTTATTTATGGGGCGGGTCCACGTGGCTTAAACCCCACAGAGAGAGAGAGAGAGAGAGAGAGAGAGAGAGAGAGATAGTTACCAAAACAAATTAAATGTATATTTTCTCTATAACTACAAGATATTCCCGGAGGAATAAAAAAGAAGGGAGGGGCTTCTATAATGGAAATTGTATGTTAAATGCTGAAATCTCCAAAGAGAGTTTCCTTGGTTACCGGGAGTCATCTCTGGGCCTCCACTAATCGCCCTCTCTTTGATTTAAAACGGAAGTATTATTGCCTCTGAAAGGCCACTTAATCTACGGGATCCCCGTGATCCGATCATCCCAGTGTTATCTCCACACTTGAGCCTATTATGGGGATCAGGGCGACCATAAATGCAGTGCAGGAGAAAGCTACCCCCCAACAAAAAAAAAAAAAAAACTTTGAGAGGAAAAGAGGAAGCCCGGGGGGAAATTGTGCATCCTCAATGTAGAAATTGTGATAGAGGAAATCTCCTGCGCAGATCTTGTGCCAACCACACCCACTGGAGATAAACACAACTCCTTCACACACGACTCAACAGTTTAAGGTGTGAATTGGGCAATTTGGCTCCATGACACCAGGCCAGGTCCTGTGTTTGGGTGGGGGTGGTTTCAAATCAATAAGCAGAAATGTCTTCACCAGTTGCATCTATCTATATTTTATTCCATCATTTAGTAGAAAAACGGTCTGAAATGTGACTTTTAATTGTAGATGTACAAATAATAAAGTGTAGAGGTCATCATTTTTAGCATTATTTTAAATATTTTCTGCATTAAAAACTCCATACAATGTAGTGAAATCAAACAAAAATAGCAGCCCTCTTATGCAGTTTAACTCTTATTCAGTATGAAGTAAGATATGAGATATTCATCACGGCATCAGACTGAAAGCACATTCACTCAAGTGCTTAATTACAAATTCATTGTACTTTAAGGCTACTTTACTTGAGTATTTCCATTTGATGCAACTTTATACTCAACTCAGAGGCAAATATTGTACCTATATTTGTTTAACAGCTTTAGTTACTTTCAGAAATTTCAAATTAGGTGATTTTAAATTTCAATTTCAATGTTAACCTGGAGGATGAACTGGTCCTTTATGGGTCAATTATCAAACTGAATTAATATAAATTACAATCTAAACAGTATATTTCCACTCAAGGACCCCTTGTTGATCCCCAGACCTCAGTTTGAAAACCAACTACAGTCAATAAAGTGCACTTAACTTAAACATTATAGTAAAATATCAACATACAGATGAATGTATGTGTAACACTGACAGTGATTTTTCTGCAGTGAGTACTTTTGACATACCCAAAGTATATATTGTGTTTGATTTAATTTAAATAAATGTTGTTGTTTATTTTACTGAAGTTAAGGATCTACATACTTTTCCCACCTCTGCTGAAACTGCTGCTGAATTACTTTAAGAAGTTTTTAATGATTTGGTTGAACTTCTGCTTAATGAAGTTCAATATATATTGTAATGATATAAATATGTGAAGTCATGTGTAGGGGGTGTGCTTGAGGCAAAGGGGATGACTGGATTTGGATAAAATTCAAATTTTCCTCAGTGTCAAGGCCGCGTGCTGGTAAATGAATAAGAGGCGTGTCCCGCAGGGGCGGAGCTATCTGCAGGTCACGTCAACAAATTGCAATGCGCACACAAATGTTTTCATTTCTGGATTAACGACAAAGACAGACACGAGTCAACTTTTCCATCATGAAGGCTTTATCTTCACCAGAGTCTCCTCGACACAGGACCATGAGAAGGGTAAGCTTCTTTACATTCAGACTCTTTTAAGGACTTTATGATGGAGAGGTTCGTTTAAAATGTTGTTCAGGGTTAGCACTGTAACATTTTACTTTTTCAACCCCAAAGGTGTCTAAACCTCTGATGGAGAAACTCAGGCGGGAGCGGATCAACCACAGTCTGGAGACATTAAGACTCCTGATGCTGGAGAACACACACAATGAGGTAAAGCCCGTGCGTAATGCTCTTATTTATAGCTGATGTCTGATGTCAGGATGTTATTCTAGTGCCCACTGTGTGACTGATGTATACTCTTATTTCTCCACGTAGAAACTGAAGAATCCAAAGGTGGAGAAGGCAGAGATTCTGGAGAGTGTGGTCCATTTCCTGAAGACAGACAAGGAGGTGGAGAAGGGCCACCGGGCCATGAAGAGAGTCCTGTCCAGGGAGCAGAGACAGACCAGTGCCCGCCAACACAACTACAACGACGGCATGAGGTCCTGTCTGCTGAGGGTCAGCCACTTCATAGCCAGCAAGAGCCAGGAGTTAGAGGAGACCGGTGGGGTTCAGGCTTCTCTTGCGCTTCCCGAGCCCCAGACGCACCCATCCGCCCACGGGGCACTGGCATCCGCTCCTGTTGGGGACTCCGGTGCTCTGTCCCCTCAGCATCTGTCCCACCAGCACGGGATCTCTGGTGCGTACCTCACCCAGGTGACCGGCCTGCACTGTGACTCCAGGGAGCTGTTCTCCTCCAGGGCCGCATGCACGCACATCACCGACCCCGTGTGGAGGCCCTGGCCTCAGTGACAGACACTTTGACAACAGATTTTTATTTTTTATTTTACATATAGATGCCGACAGACTGTAAATATGTATTTTATTGTACAGCTTGCTTCGCAGACGCATTATTTTTTTCCTGTCTCTTTTTTAAAAGTTGTGCAAAGTGTACATATGTGATATTTTTAGGCGGCAGTGTCTGCTGATTGCTGGTATTTTTAAACACGGTTACAACTCTGTATGGGTGTATTTGGTGTTGCTTAAGCCTGCTTTGACTTTTAAAACATGATCAGGTGTATAAATTCTATTTTTTTGGCTATCTTTTGCTCTGTGATGTATATATTTGAGACATGATACTGGAATTTATTTTATGATTGTGCTTCCTCCCTGTTCTCATTTACAATAAAACAACTTCCTGATCATTCCAGATCCAGAGTGGCCTATTTGCTGTGCGAACAGTTTGTACTTGAGCTGCACTTTTTACAGAACAGGGGGACATCCAATCGAACAGTTAACACATACTTATATCCAGGCTGGACAGCAGTTATGGCACATTTGTCCATTGACATGCTGATGACTGGGGGAGTTGTTTGCGTCTATGATCTCAAGTGCAGTCGTTCAAATGTAGAGAAACAATGAGAGTGGTCAATCACACACTGCAGCACCCAGTCTGCCTCAGGTGGTAGCACCCAATCTACCAAATCCACATTAATGTCCAAGTGTGTCAGACCTAACTGACTGTAGTGCATCCAGTCTTTATCGTACATTTTCTACATCTCTTAAGTATAAAGCAATGAAATATGCAATAGAAAACGGTTTACTTGTCATGCAGTGTGGAAGGAATTTCATGTAAAAAACAATTGTTTCTTTAAAAGGTTTAGTCCCTTTTGGCTGCACCAGCAACAAGTGTTGAGCTGCGTTTTTACCACCTACTCAAATTCTCCAGGTGCAGAATTACACTGTTTATGTTGGAGGAGGCAGAATATAGAGCAGCTGTCTCTGGTGATGGGGGGAGGCTGACCCTGAATCTGCGATACTTCTCTGCCAACAAAATACATTATGTAATAATTATGCAGAAGAGTTTCAGTAGGAAGTTGTTTACACTGTGTTGGGGGTCGGGGGGGTTGCTGGATGAAACTGTCTGGGTGCTGCAGAGTGTGGACAGTGTGTTAATGGTCGTTGTCGTGTGCTATTCTACATTTGAAAGAAGAAAAAAAAAGGGCGGTAGAAGCATCGAGCTCACTCCTATCAACATATCAATGCACACTTAAAGGTCTCATAACTGCTCTGCATCCATCCTGCGTTAAGTATCAAACAGTACTTCCCCCTTGAGGCTACTGGAAATAAAAGAGGAATGCAGCTCATCTAATCACTGCTTGATTTATTGAGGCTTAATATTCATATATTTTACAGGAAGATTGGTTGATAATGCTTTTAAAATTAGATGATGCACTGAAATCCACACAGCTTTTATTCCATGGAAGCAAAGAGGTTATACAATTAGACGAACATATATTTATATATATAGACTTTTTTTTTTGAAGAAGCAAATCTATATAGTTTGTCCAATGTATCATCTTTTTGAGGTTCTGGTTGGAGGATGCACATTCCTTCAAAGCCTGTTTGAAAACCTCCTTTATCAAAGCAGGTGTTAGTCCCGCTGGGCTGAACTCTGGACAGGATGCTCTTTTGTGCGCTTTAAAGCTTCAACCTCCTGGAGAAAAGCCCACAGGACTAAGTAAATCAATTAAAGTTGGAATCAGATTAGGGTTTTAATCTGAGGGGGTTTCTATCTAAATGAAGATTAAACGGCTCCAGTGGCAGAATGTGTTGTGAGTGTAAAATGGGTACGATATATTATAGTCCAATGCGGATGGATCTACTTAAAGTTTGTTTACTTTATAGACAAAAAAAGCCCACGGAAATGCGTCCTATACTGACTGCAAAATGACCCCAGTTTTAACAATCCTCCAGCAGCAGTTGTTTCTGTAACTGTTGGTTTTTACCACATCAACGCGAACACAATAAATGCAAAGTGATACATCACCTTTTGGCCTCATCAGCGAACCATTTGATGACTGTAGTTCACATAACGAGCACTCATGATACTTTTATTGGATGCTTCTCATATAAAACCTGGAATTATTTAAAGTTTCTCTTTAATTCGTCAGTTTTTAGAATTATCTAGGGCTATACCTATCATAAATGCTTTAAAACCTTAATAATTTACGCATAATGAGCCAAAATAATATGTTTAATTGGACTGTAACAGAGCTTCAGAGATTATTTCAGTCTTTATATATTGTAGAATATAAAGTACATACATACTATATATAGCCTATACATATGTTCATAGACCGGTGTGGCCACGTGTCGGCTGAATGCTGGGTATTATGAACGCGCCACACCTCAGGGTGTTAATGGGTTTGCTGCTCCACGCGCCAGAGGTGACAGGCTCGTGCACGAACACAGCCATTTGTGACTCAGTGTTATTTCTGCGCGCGTGTTTGTGTGTGTGTGTGTGTGTGTGTCTTCAGTTATTTGTAAATGCAATAAGGCTGTAAAACATCTCTACGCAGGTAAAATCTGTGATGATTTAACACAAATATTCTGCTAGAAGAGGTTAAAACTATATTTGTTTTGCGTAGATTTTGCGGTCATTTATATTAGATTCCTGTGTGTTTAGTTCAAGACCTTTATTTGTAAAACAAGGTTTTTAATTTAAATTAAAATAGTAGTAATAATTACCACATTTAGGAAAATCTGAATTTTTGGGGGGCATTCTGCGTGGTTGGTTGGACATAAAGTTTGAATGTTGTCTGGAGGCTAAAAGGATAGAAATGTCTCTAAAGGTTTCAAGAGCACTTTTCATCCTGTATTTAAGACAGAATTTCCCGGAATGTTCCGCCTACTGGTGGATGAAACAATTAAACTTCAGCGGGTCAATCAGTAATTATTAATACTCAGGCCACTAATTGTAAATGTATAGCCATTCTAAATGTCTCAGCTAGAGTTTGCATTTGCTATTAAGCAGGTTTTTGGTTCTTAAGACCTTAGAAGACTTTGTTTTGGATTATTCATGTTGCCTAAATCCTCCGCTGGTGGTAGACGGCGGGGGAAAGCACATTCATTAAGGGGAACAATGCTGCACCGCTGCGCTTTTTTTCACTGCTGCGAGGTGTGGGGCGGGTCAGTGGCTGCACAACAGCTGCCCCGGTGGCCACCAGCCTGCCCCAGCAATTACAGCAAATGTTCAGCAGACAGAGGCGCACACACACTCACACAAAGGTGCTACACAAACCTGTTCTGTGACCAGTTAAAGAGAAACTCTGCGCAAAACAATCAAAACTGAGGAAAAATTGGTGAGTTCATGAAAAACATGTTTATTAGTAACAAGAGAAAAGTCACAGTAATAATGCTGCAAATGACTGACAAGCAGGATTTACTTTATCTTGTGGGTTTACATTATATTATGACTGACCCCTTCTATGTTTATCTATATGTGCGTGTTGTGTTGTGTTGTGTGTGTGTGAGCATGCAGCTGGATCACTCGGTCAGACTTTGCCAACAGCCAGGCCCTGGGCTTTCTGAAACTCCTGCTGTAAACTGGACAAGACTTCTCGATGCTGTTCAGATTTCTTTTCCATTTCTTTCAGGAGCGCCTCATACCTTTGACTGTAACAGGAAATTAGAAAAAAACAAGACAAAACACAATGTAAGATTCATTTCATAAAGCGAAAACACATTTATATACTGAAGGCACTGACACGAAAGATGTTATTGATGATACTGCGACTGTATATATATCCCACACAAACAGAGGGTGCTGGAGCAGACAATGGGAGTTATACAAAAAGCTCCAGACTAAAGAGAGATTATAAAGTTAATTCAACAGCACTCTGAGGTTCTTTAATGCCTCCTGCTGTGGCAAAATACACAGAAATGATGGACTGAAGACTGAGAC
Organism: Dicentrarchus labrax; assembly: GCF_905237075.1. NCBI lineage: Eukaryota > Metazoa > Chordata > Actinopteri > Moronidae > Dicentrarchus > Dicentrarchus labrax. The sequence continues at coordinate 17,145,684 of NW_026136713.1, forward strand.
AGGGATGTTGTGCATTGTCTAAGTCCTTACTGCCCCCTATATGTGAGTGAGTATATTAGCTATGCACCAATTTTATTTTTTTTAAGTAGTCAGGTGCCTACTTGTGTGAGGAATTTCCAGTCAGTGCCAACATTGCCCAGGCGCCTATTAACACTGAGTATGTGGAGAACTAGAGGGTGTAACATGGGTTGTAAAACTGAAGAGATTGAATGTTTTTCTTATAATAACTGATACAATAAACACAGCGATATTTACCCGTGGTAATAATTACACTCAGTTATGTTGACATAAAGTCACATTATAAATACCAGTGGACATACCAGCGGGCAAAAAGTCTACTGGGTGATTAATAAGTGTATCCATTTGGGATGTAGCAGGGATCAAGTTTTTTTTTTATTGATCCTGATCCTTTTTATTTAATTTAATATTGAGTATCTGCCATTATTCAATATTAAATGACCTGAATTGGTACTTTTAATTTTCTAGCTAATACAGCCGTATAGTGCACACTAAATTAAAGTTAAATC